>NC_081405.1:26388271-26988271 GCF_030272615.1 Cryptomeria japonica | reverse complement strand
ATCTTGAAGGCTATTGGAGAGGCGAATTTCTTGCTAGATTGGAGGATAATTTCCAGATGTTTTGAAGGTATTTGAAGGCGAATTTCCAGATTTTTTGAAGAAGCTAGTGGAAGGTGAAATTCTTTTGAAGCTAGAGAAGGCTTTGATCTACACTTTGCCTAGCGAAATCTTTTTTTTTTTTACATCATTTCTTAGAGTTTAAAACTCAAGAGGAGGTATGGCGAAATCATCTTAACGCCCTTGTTCAAAATTTGATTTTTAGACATTTTTTAGAAAAGTCTAAGTATTGCATGGTTAATTAGGCAATGATAACTCAAGATTTATCATGAAGTTTCCTAAATTAAAATCTTAAATCTTCCTCTTGAATCTTAATTTCTACACTTCAAGATATAATGCTTAAGAACTAATTTTGAAATGTTGTGTAGCTATCAAGATGGCGACTCCAGAGCCCGGAGGATCTACAAGTCGACAGGTTCTCATCAAAGAAGATCAAGCAAGGATAAGGGCGACCTCCTCCAGCCTAGCATCGACAAGGACGACCTTCTTCAGTCAAGCATCATCAGGACTAACCTCTTCCAATCCGGCATTCCAAGGCGAGGTACATCAATCGTCCTGCACATCAAAGAAAAAAGAAGTCAGAGCAAGGGTTCGTTGAAGGAGCAGATAGTTCCAGAAGAGTTAATTAAAGCTAGCTTCTCAGCAACATCAAATTGGCATCAACCAAGTGTCAGACGAGGTGGAGTCCTAGTCATCACTTCTCCGATTAGATTGGTCCACCTCAGCATGTCCAGATTCAATGTATCTAACTCATGGAAGGTGGCACAAACTTCGATGTACCTACCTGTTGTGACCATTTCACACATCGCCCCATTAAAATGGGGACCCCCTCTTTTTCACTTTTGTTTTGCCTGTTCTTCTCTCTGCTTTTAGGGTTTTGAGTGAGTGAGTGGTCTGTCTGGGCTAGGGCTAAGCCTTAAGGGTTTCTTTTGGATATTTTTTCAAGCTAAGTCCAGTCAAATTTTGAAAGTTATTAAGCGTCCTTTCGAAGGTTGATTTTTGAAGTAAGGTGAGTCTGTCTGGAAAGTCAGATATGTCCCAGGTTAGGTCTAGACTCGGAAATTTTGGGGTAAAATTCAAATTTTGTCTAAGTGTTAGCATTTTGAAGATGAAATTGTATATTCTTACCTAGGTAAATTTTGATCAAATTTCGGAGGCAAGATGATGCCTAAAACAGGGAAGTGCTCCTGTCCTTCACTAGAGGCCTAGGGCGAATTTCATTCTAAGTGCAATTTCTTGTTTTGCGAGGGCTTGCTAACTGATTCCTAGCCTTGAAGATGACCTAATTCTGCCTTGTGAAATGATTGGAGACCTAAATTTTGAATATTTTAGCCAGAAAGGACAAAAGTGCTCCCGTCCCTCCAAGGGACCAGAGCACAAATGTTATTTTATGCATTTTTGTCACTGACTTTTCTATTTTGTTTTGTGCAGGGTCTTCTGGAATGATAATTGGACGTGACTCGATACTTTTGAAGATTTTGAAGGCATGAAAATGATGAAATTTGAAGGTTGAAAGAAAAAGTGCTCCCGTCCCTCTCCAAGGGACCAAGGCAAAGTGCTCCCGTCCTTCACTGAAGGACCAGGGCGAAAAGACTTATTTGAGTCATTCCTAGCCTTGTTTGGTTAAATTGAGACATCAAAGGCATGGTGGAGGACGAAATGAACATGATAAAGCATCCAGACTTGATTGAAAACAATGAAATGATGAAGTTTTTGCCTAGAAGGTAAAAAGTGCTCCCGTCCCTCACTGAAGGACCAGAGCACTTTTCTTTATATGCACAATTTTAGACCTTTATTGGACATTAACTTCTATTCATAGCATGAAGTAAGATGAAATCTTCCCTAGCAAAGGAATTTCAAGATGAAAAGTGAGACAATTTGGCTTAGAGAGCAAAAAGTGCTCCCGTCCCTCACTGAAGGACCGGAGCACTGAATTTCAAATTTGCACTGCCTTTGCAAGATTAAAGTGATTTTATGGTTTGAAGAGGTTAAGGGAAGCATGTTTTGTACATTGAATATAATTTAAGCGGATCACAAAGGAGTAAATCAACCCAAATGACAAAAAGTGCTCCCGTCCCTCACTGAAGGACCATGGCACTTTTTCAAGTTTCTCCTCTTTGTTTGATATTTTATGGCAAAACTTGACTTGGATGGGAAGGACGAATGATGTTTTATGTCTTAGATGCAATTGAGAGGTTTAAAGAACAAAGAAGTACGCCAAAATGTAAAAAGTGCTCCTGTCCCTCTCCAAGGGACCAAAGCGATTTGTCAAAAAGTGCTCACGTCCCTCTCCATGGGACCAGAGCGATTTTCCAAAAAAGTGCAAATCTCTTGCAAAGACAAGGCGAGTTTGTGATTGAAATGAATGGAAGAGGACATGATTAGCCCATTGAAGATAATTTGGAAAGCTAGCAAAAGACGAATAAGCTTGAAGTTGAAAAAGTGCTCCTGTCCCTCACTGAAGGACCAGAGCACTTAACATGTTATCTAGCCTTTTTCACCAATTTTGGACAAATTGATTCCAAGGCGCAAGTTTGAAAAAGTGTTTAAAATGCCTTGAAGTGGAATTGAGATGCGAGAGTTGCAAATTTTGATGACAATTGGCAAAAGTGCTCCCATCCCTCACCAAGGGACCAGGGCGCAATTTCCAAATATGACCATTTACCTTGCATTTTGAAATGATATTTTTATTACCAAGGCTCAAGATGGAGTGAAATGTGATATTCTACACCTGGAGGATAATTTGAAGTTGATATGATCAAGAATTCATGCAATGGACTCAAAAGTGCTCTCGTCCCTCACTGAAGGACCAGAGCGCTTTTTATGAAAACAACAAATTCCCTTCGAGATTATGCTAAGGCAAAGTTGTGTGAGATGGGAAGGATCATCTAAAGCATGGTGAACAAAGGTTTGACTTCAAAAAATTGAGAATCCTAACCCAAAAGTGAAAAAGTGCTCCTGTCCCTCACCCAGGGTCTAGGGCGAAAATGTCCTAAAGGCACCGTCCTCCTAAAAATCAGGTCGACCTCATGGGTAAGTGGAAGGTGAGCGCTCTATATATTGAGGAGTGTCGCTTCACATTTCAAATCATTCAATCATTCCTTTAAGTGCGAAATTCATCTTGAAGGCTATTGGAGAGGCGAATTTCTTGCTAGATTGGAGGGTAATTTCCAGACTTTTGAAGGTATTTGAAGGCGAATTTCCAGATTTTGGAGAAGCTAGTGGAAGGTGAAATTCTTTTGAAGCTAGAGGAGGCGTGATTCATCCAAGAGGAGGCTATGATCTACACTTTGCCTAGCGAAATTCACCTTATTTTTGCATCATTTTTTAGAATTAATTCTCAAGGAGAGGTATGGCGAAATTATTTTGACACCATTATTGAAGATTTGAATTTTGAACTTTTATTTTGAAAATTCTAAGTATTACATGGTTAATTAGGAAATGATAACTCAAGATTTATCATGAAGTTTCCTAATTAAAATCTTAAATCTTCCTTTTGAATCCTAATTTCTACACTACAAGATATATTATTAATTGTGAAATGTTGTGTAGGTATCAAGATGGCGACTCCCAAGCTCGAAGGATCTACAAGTCGGAAGGCTCTCCTCAAGGAAAATCAAGCCAGATCAAGGGCGGTCTCCTTCAAGAAGATCAAGCAAAGACAAGGGCGACCTCCTCCAGTCAAGCATTGACAAGGACGACCTTCTTCGATCCAACGTCATCAAGGGCAACCTCTTCCAATCCAGCATTCCAAGGCGAGGTACATCATCATCCTGCAAATCAAGGACATGAGAAGTCAGAACAAGGGTTCATTGAAGAAGCAGATAATTCCAAAAGAGTTAATTAAAGCTAGCTTCTCAACAACATCAAGTTGAATATCTACCAAGTTACAAGTGTCAGACCAGGTGGCATCCTAGTCATCACTTCTCCAGTCAATGTGGTCCACCTCAGCATGTCCAGATTCAATGTACCTAACTCATGGAAGGTGGTAAAAACTTCGATGTACCTACCCCATCTATCCATTGGTCGAATTTTCCAGGGAGGACATGTGTCCAAGCAATACAATTATTTCATTGGTCAAGCATTAAATGTTATGTAATGGTTGTAACAAACCCTAATTAGGGTTTTCATTGTTGAATCTTGACCTTTGATCTCAAATTGATCTTAGCCATCGAATTGTATTATGGGCACTATATAAGCCCTGGCATTTCATTTGTAAAGGGATAGATAGAAAGCAATAAAATAGAGTTAGTGAATAGAGAGTAGTTAGAAGGTAATTAGCAGTTGATAGAATAGCAATTAGAGTAGAGCGTAGAGAGAAGGCAAAGATTGTTGCCAAGATGTTGTTGTACAAGACTTGTAACTTCATTGAAGAAATGGTGAAATTTATGGGTCGATTCGACAATTTGCATGGTCTTTATACTTCTCATATTTAATTTCATGTTATTAGATGAGTGGAAGAAATGTGCTTGATTGATGGTGGAATTCGTATATCCATACTACTAGCAGTTTGTTGATTGCAGACTTGCCTTGTGTAGTCAACTAGAATCGTTCAGCTTAAGCCTAACTTCAATTATCGCTTCTTCATTCATATGCATCAACCTGATGGTGTCTATGCCTGCAATGATGATTTGAACATCATAAAGCTTTCCTTCGAAGATCGCACTAACCTTGTGGAGATGTTCCTGTGATGTCAAAACAAGACTTAGTTAGAATTCCATCAAAGATCATTCATTGCTCTTACATTCTTAGTGTTAGGATTAGATCCTTTCCTCGCCCTCATCTTTTTTCCTTTTTTCAAATCTAAGGCAGTAAAATCTTGTGTTCCATTAAATATTCAAAGCAAATCAAAAGTTCAATCATCAAATGTAAGTCCTCTTGTGATTCCAGCAAATCACATCATACCACAGAGAGCTTATCCACACGTAGAGATCCTACAACGAAGAACCTTGAAGTCACCCTGATTGATCCTTTCTCGCGATATCTTCAGCATTCAGAGGCTTTATTCAAGAGAGGATAAGGTACCCTTGGGTATTTTATTCTGTGTTTGATAGTGTACAAAATACACGTCAACACTACCCCAGCTATCCATTGGTCGAATTTTCCAGAGAAGACATGTGTCCTAAAGATGCAATTTTATCATTGGTCAAGCATTAAATGTTATGTAATGGTTGTAACAAACCCTAATTAGGGTTTTCATTGTTGAATCTTGGCCATTGATCTCAAATTCATCTGAGCCATCGAATTGTATTGTGGGCACTATATAAGCCCCGACTCTTCATTTTGTAAAGGCAGTTAGAGAGTTAGAAAGGAGTGAGTAGATAGAGAGTAGTTAGAAGGTGAATAGTCAGTTAATAGTATAGCAATTAGAGTAGAGTAGAGAGAGAAGGCAAAGATTGTTGCCAAGGTGTTGTTGTAAAAGACTTGTAAAACTTCATTGAAGAAATGGTGAAATTCATGGGTCGATTCAACAATTTGCATGGTCTCTATACTTTTCATATTTGATTTCATGTTACTAGATGAGTGGAAGAAATGTGCTTGATTGATGGTGAAATTCGTATATCCATACTACTAGCAGTTTGTTGATTGCGAACTTGCCTTGTGTAGTCAACTGGAATCATTCAGCTTAAGCTTAACTTCAATTGTCGCTTCTTCATTGATATGTATCAGCCTGATGGTGTCTATGCCTGCAGTGATGATTTGAACATCATAAAGCTTTCCTTCGAAGATCGCACTAACCTTGTGGAGATGGTCTTGGGATGTCAAAACAAGACTTAGTTAGAATTTCATCAAAGATCATTCATTGCTCTTACATTCTTAGTGTTAGGATTAGATCCTTTCCTCGCCCTCGTCTTTTTTCCTTTTTTTTCAAATCTAAGGCAGTAAAAGCCTGTGTTCCAGCAATATTCAAAGCAAATCAGAAGTTCAGTCACCAAGCGTAAGACCCCTTGAAGAAACAGCATTCACAACGACCACTGGTGCTTATCCACACGTAGAGATCCTACATACAAGAACCTTGAAGTCATCCCGATTGATCCTTTTTGCGACATCTTCAGCATTCGGAGACTTTATTCAAGAGAGGATAAGGTACCTTTAGGTATTTTATTCTGTGTTCACATGTGCGTAAAAAACACATCAACACATCCACCATCCATTAACACTATATTGGTACCAGCAAGAGATACTCTCTAGTCTAAGAGAAAAATCACCAAAGAAACTGAACCAAATGAAGCAGCTAGTTGATCCACAATACAATCAAAGAAATTTTTAAGTAGCAAATTGGGTATTTATGCAACTATGGCCCTAAGACAATATCACTAGGACAACAAAAGAATGATAGCAAGCTTCACCCAACTAATTCAGCTCTTATCAAGTTTTGCAGAAGATGGTAAGTGTAGCATAGAAATTGTAAACTCAAAACAATAAAAATACATCGGGCCTTCCTAGGTTCCTACTTGAAGGGCACCAAGCAAAGACTTTCAACCAAAGTTGCATGGACACGAATACGGTATCAAATATATATATATATATATATGATTGTTGTTAATATATTAAATACTATTAAAAAATATGGTAGGGGTTGGCCTCGTGGTTGATTCGTAAGAGCACGACAATGTTCAAGTTGTCATGCAAGGTCAAACCCTCAAAGGAAGCAGTGGAGAATGTCCAAGGAGGACAGTACAATGGTCGAATGTGTTTAAATAATTCGATATTAAACAAAGGAAACGAAAACTCCTTAAATAGAGATTACAAGAAGGTGTTTTTGATAGAAACTAACAATTAACTGCAATTACAACTGACTCTAAACATAGAAACTTTAAACAGAACTTAAGATGACCAAGAGACTCTAAACAGAACTTAAAATGACAACTAAGATGACCATTATAGAAATAATATAATATTATAATAATACCCTCCCTTAATGGTCATCATACTCACTACCCTACAAAAGACACTGCAAGTCTTTTGAACAGAAATGCAAAGAAGGCTACCCCTTCTCTTCAGAACACTCTATTGTTGTTGAGACCCTCCCTAGATCTGCAAAATGTTAATGACCAAGAGTACCAAAATCTGTCCAACCTACTATAGCCATCACACATGAATTAAAGAACCATCACACGAATTAATGAGCTGAAAGAAAAAAAACATGAAATCACAATTTTCAAGAAAAAACAGCAAACCCTCCAAAGAGCAAAAGACACGATTTTGTCAAAAACTGCAAAAACTTTTGCAGATGAGCATTGAGCATTGTTCACTCCAACAACTCCAAAATAGATTGCAAGATACAACGTTTGTAGATGTTCGCCCCAACAACTCTAGGTGCGACCCAAAACAGACCGCAACAAACAAAAAATTTTGTGGAAAAATCCATCAAACCCTGAAACACCCATCATAATTTTTTGTGAAAAAAATTAGAAAACCATGAGTAACAAAATCCCACGCAAACAAGCAACTTCATGAATTACAGATGAAACATGATTTTGAGGAAAAATCGATCAAAACCAATTTATAATTTTTTAGGAAAAAATTATAAACCCAAAATAATTTTTTTTTTAGCCCCAAACAAATTTTTTATGGAAAAAAATATAAAACCCACAATAATATTTTCCCTCAAAATAATTTTTTAAGGGAAAAATTATAAACCCCATGAATAATTTTGTAAGGACAAAAAATATGAAAAACTCATATTTTTGAGGACAAAAAACTATAAAAAACCTACTAATAATTTTTTTAAGGACAAAAAATTATAAAAACTAAAAGCGAAGACAAGCTGCAACCAAAGAAGGGTCATGTCGCGGGAAGAAACAACATTGTCGCAGAGAAAAGGTAGTGGTCAGCAAATGCAAACAAGCACAAAAAACCCTAGCCGAAACAAAAAAGAAATGAAAGCAAAGACAACGCAGCCGCGAACCACGAACCAGAAAATGCAGGCGAAAGAAAAAACACTGGGTGCATGCCCTTGGAAGGCCAAAAAACTCAAACACGGGCCAAAAAAGTCAAACTCGAGCCAAAAAATCAGACAAATCCGTCAAAATGCAGCAACTCATCATGGATTCACAGAAACCCCATCGCGATTTTTCAAAGACGGCCACCAAAAACAAAAAAACAAGAGCAGAAAGCTGACACACGACTCAGAAAAACGGCACACAAAAGACGTGCACAGAAAGAACATGAAATGAAAACCGGAAGCATCGAGAAAACAATCCATCGGATGATTTGAAAAGACCAGAAATCCCTACACGAGCATAGAATAATTCAAAAAAAAAAACCCAACTCTCACAGAAACCAATAAGAGCCCAAAATTACGATTTTTGACACCAACACGGGTTACAAATTTTGCACTAGAAATCCTCACAAGTTCAAACGCGACCTTTTCACGAATACTTCTCAAAAAATCCGCAAAAGAAAACACCATTGGAAAACAAAGCCAAAATAGCGAACACTTGCCTTGAGAAAAATCTGCCTTGAAATCTGACCTCTAAAAAAAAGTCACCAAACACGAATCCCAAGGTCTCACACCATTAAAAATCGTGAATTATAGACTTGACAAACAACCTTTAAAAAACCTTTGACCCTACAAAAAAAAATTTGAAAATTCACACGTGATTGCAAATTACTAAACCCTCTGAAATGTCCCCTTCCTAGGTGACAAGGAGTTAAGCAGGGATTGGCCTATCATCTGGTTCTCGAAGGCCAGTGAAGTGAAGAGGGAACCCAAACTGAGGCTTGTGGATTTGTGCAGGGGCTTTATAAGCCATTTTAGATGTTCAAAGGCAGTTCCTAATTTTTAGGAAGGATCCCTATTTTTTAGGGAGGACTAAAAAACCTTTGACCCTGCAAAAAAATATTTGAAAATTCACACGTGATTGCGAATTACTAAACCCTCTGTAATGTCCCCTTCCTAGGTGACAAGCAGTTGAGCAAGGATTGGCCTATCATCTGACTCTCGTAGACCAGTGAAGTGAAGAGGGAACCCAAACTGAGGCTTGTGGAGTTGCGTAGGGGCTTTATAAGCCATTAAGGATGTTCAAAGGCAGTTCCTAATTTTTAGGAGGGATCCCTATTTTTTAGGGAGGACTACTAGTTGTCTGGTTGACCACTTGGAGGGCCATAGAGTAGAGCAGAATCGTTTTAAGCATTCCCAAATGTTTGGAGACAGTTTCCTACTTTCTAGGGGGATTCCTACTTTTTAGGGGATCACTGCCAATTCGCCTGCAACATTGGGGTAACATCCTCGATCAGGTATCTTCAATCAGATTTCAGTTCTGAGACCCAAGGAGCATTTTATGAATTATTTGGGAAATATTTAATATTTCCTAAGATGGATCTAAATAAATAATAATAATGTTACTTCATATTATTATAATAAAGTAACAAGTTGGGGCCCACTTGTGCCATGATGCCTAGGAGACATGAGCTAAGTTGTTTTTTAAAAACAACTTAATTTTATTAATAGGGGAGCCTAAGGGGGTTGAGGGAAACATAAGGAAAAGAGAAAATTTAATTTAAAAAAATGCAAGGCAACCCTAAAAACGAATTAGGGTTTGAGACCAATAAAGCAACAAGTTGGAGGCCATTTTGGGCATTCATTATTCATTGTTTTGGCAGCATTTCTCTTATCAGCAAGTCTGCAATGTTTGGCAAAGGTCAGAGAAAAAATTTAGGGACAAAAACCTCCAGATTTCAAGTGTTAGGACGTAGCCCCTTCACCATTCAACATATCAGCACACAAAGAACTTCATTTCAGACCATTGGGGGCCAAAAATCAGAAGTTTACAGGGTTTGACATCAACTATACAGCTTATATTTCAGATCTGAGCAAGTTTGGAAGATCTTATCAGCAAATTAGACCATATTCTAGCAAATCGTACAATCCCCACCAAATCTTGCCTAGAGATTGTAGAAAATAATTGCAAGGGCTTTACATCAGCAAATTGCATTCAAATTCATTGTTGGTGATTAGAATCAGCACATTAGAAGTTATTCTAGAGAAATAAGGTCGTATGTGATCAGCACATTCAATAATACAAGGAAATTCTTCATTCCTGAAGGGCAACGCCTGGCAAGGAGTTAGAATTCCATCCGGCTCTACAGAATTCCTCTTCAATTGTTTTTAGTAATTCATTTTAGGGTCAATAAAGTCAATTGGAGTTTTTATCACATTCAGGAAGTTCCTACTTCAGCATATATTGAATTCCACTTAAATAAGGAGGTTCAACCAGGCAGGCTCAAGACACCTGGTATGCAAATTTGCACTCTGAGTGAAATAAATTGTTATTCTTTGTCATATTGCATTGTTGTAATAAAAATCAGAGATCTGATTTCAATTTTCAGAATTAGTTAAGTTTCTATTTGTAATTGTTTTTATGGTGCATCATTCAAAAACTCCTCCAAAATACTAAAAACTCAAAACTACTTCAAAAACCCGAAACACCTATATGCTAGTCAAAGTCTCAGATTGAAACGAACATATTAGATTAGAGCCAAATCCTAGTTGGCATCTTTCAGTGGTATCAGAGCATGATTCTGTCAGCCTAAGGGTAGAAATCAATGCTTCAATTGCCAATTACGTCAATGGCCAGAATTAAAGGTGGAAGATTATTACCTACCTTCCTCCCTCCTTCACCAATGAGGGAAAAGGTACCTAGTTGTGAATTGCAGCGTTTAGATATTGCACATTCAAGGAAAACTAAGGTTTCATCTCCATCAACAAGTACCAGTAAGAGGCCCCATGCCAAGGCATTGAATGATGCAATTATGAGCAACTACCATAAGTATCATTCTCGTCCTAAGGAGATACAAGACATGCTCTCATTCACACAATTTATGTGTATACCAGATCATGAGGATGATTTGGTATCCACAAGTTCATATCAATTGAAAGCAAAATCATGTAATGTTCCCTTCTCCGCAGTGATTAGTTTTGTTGGTCGTTAGCCTAGTTTGAAGGCCCGTAGGCTAGTCAGGGGCAGAAATTAGGGTTTCCTATTTTCTAGAAGGATTCTTTGGTGTTTTCAGGGGCTATATGTGGAAGTTTGACAGTTTGGATTCTGGATTCCTTCTAGGTTTTCAGAGAGCTTCAGGATGGTTCGACATGCATCTGCATCAAGTGACTTTTTCCATACTTACTATTTTTAGTAAGTACGACAATTGCTCAGAATGTGGTTAAAATCACTTTGGAAACACTTACTATTTTTAGCAATATGCTATTTTTAGTAAGTACTATTTTTAGCAGTTCTATTTTTAGCAAGTTGTCAACAGGCTTGTTCAGATGGCTATTTCCGACAAGTCAGTTTGAGTAGTTGGTCTTCCCTCTTTTTTTGGTGCTATTCTTGGCAAGGGTTCCTCAGCTCAGTTTAGTGACTATTTCTGGCAGGGCCATTCTCTCAACTTGTTTCCCCATATCCTTGGAGCTTGTTTTGGCAGGTTCAGTATTTGATGAAAAATGGTGTTTTAAATTAAATTATAACTTAAGGCAAAGGTTGGACGATTTATTTAAAAGGGGTTGCTTAAGTTATATTGATATATAAGTCATTTCCTTAATTATATATTGGGTGATTTATTGTTGAGGAAAAATACTTTATAAAGTGAAATATTAATACGGCAAGATGGACGCTTTATGGGGAAATAAGTTAATTTTATAATATATTTCACTTATCTACCTTGGATGCCACATTATGATTTTATTGTCATTTTTATAAAGAATATTTGCTCCTATGAGAAGGTCGATTTGGAGAAAGGAGAAATGAAATGTAATTTCAAAATAATGTGAAGTGAATGTGCATTTGGATTTGGCGTTCATTTGGAGGGATTGTGAATTTGAATTTGAGCCCTCAAAATCTATAAATGAGAGTGTTGGGCTTCTCATTTGGTATCAAATGAATTTGCATCGTTACGCTGCCGAATTGGCGATTGAAAAATCTGAGCTTCGAAGTGTGGCTTCCTAGCTAAGTCTCAGTTTCATACTTGCAAGATAGTACCTAGCTATGTTCATGTATTCCCAGTGCTATCGGTAAGTGAGTTGCAGATTGTGGAGTGTTTTGATTGAGATTGGAGTGTTTTCTGGTTGTTGGTTGCTGGTTGCTGGTCGCAGGACTGCTGAAAGTGTATTTTGCTCGCACCTCTTGGCCAGGCGATTCCCTCATTCTGGGTACCGGCCCATCCTTCCTTCCTACCACGGCGATGCATATTGTGAGTTTTTAGCATCTTATTTTGAGTGTGGATTTTTATATTGAAAATTGAACTTCCCAGGTTAGGTGTGGGGTTTAGTTAATGCATTGGGAAGCGTGCAAAATAAATATAGGTGTTTCGATGGCTTTCCTTGGGTTTGTTCTCATTGTGGCGGGTATAGCAATTGTTTAGAACAGATTTTGGGTGAATTGGGTGAGTAATGAGAGAGTTATGAGCGTTTTAGTGAATCCACAGGCTGCTGGTTTTGCAATTCCAGCCTGCAGATTTTTTATGTTAGCAGAAATTTCATGTTCTTAATTGGATGTTCAGCATTACTCTCTTCTCACATTGTCTTGATTATTGTAAGGTTAAGTAGTAGTACTACTAACCAATTCTACCTTTTAAATCTCACCCCGCTGAAAAGTGGAAAAGGCTGGCTTGCCGCCTATTTGCAAGTAAATTGTAATTCAATCCTCCCACTGCATAAGTGGTCGAGTGATGTCTGATTGTAATGGTCCTCCCGCTGCATAAGCGGTTGAGTTGAGTTTGTTTTGTAATTTCAGTCCTCACGCTGAAATATTGCAGTCGAGTGATTTGTGCCTTGTGTGTTTCTCTTGGCTGGTTCACCGCCAAGTTTCTTGCATTCTCGCTGGATAAGCGAAAGGGGCTGGCTTGCCGCCAAGTATTGTATTTCATTTCATCTTTCAGCAGTTTGAGAACTAACGATCCCCTATTCACCGTATGCTCTCAACTTCCCACATTGGGCACTTGGTGATCAGAAAGTGGAAGGGTTGCAATCTTCAACAAGTTTTCAGTTTATGCTTTCTAACCTTAACGGGTTATTTGTTGTGGATGATTGTTATTCGCCTAAAAACAAACAAAAAAATAACTGGGATATTACAATGGTATCAGAGCTGGTTTTCCTGTCAGCCTGTGTGTTCAAATTAATCAGAGCACAAGTTCTCCTTGCCATCTTGTTGGGTCGTGTTTTTTTGTGGCATATCAGAGTTTGGAAGAATGTCTAATACAGATAAGTCTATTTGTGAATTAAAGCAAGGATTGATTAATTTGATGAAGGATCCAGATATTAAAATGGGGTTCGTAAAGGTTCTTGCAAAATCCAAACATAAGGAAGTTTCTGAAAACAATATCTTTAATACAAAGACAAATGATGGAGTTGGTGTTTTGACACCTAACTTTGAGACAGTGCTTCATGAAGACTCTTTGGTGATGCATGCACCTACCATTGATAAGGTTGTCATTCAAGAAGAAGAAAAAACAATATTTGAGGTTGTGCATGATGAATCTATTAATGTTTCTTATGGAGCTAGTGACAGTGTTGAATGCACTCATGTGCTTCTAGAGGAAGAGCAGATGAAAATTGAAGATGTTAAACAAGAGGGAAAGATTAACAGATTGTTGGATGGCGATTCATGTTATGAAGCTGAAAATATTGCAACTAATGATGGAGTTCCTCATGACCAAGAGGCTGTCCTATTTTGTGAGTTTAAAATATACCAAAATGATGACATTCAAGGGGCAGATTTAGAGGACCAATCAGAAATTGCGTTTCAGAATAATGGGGTTGAGACTCGTAGTTTGAAGAATGAGCTTGACCAAATTCTGAAAGTCTTTGAGCAATGTCCTAAATTGGAACTTTCAGATTTAGGACAGCAAAATTGTTGGTCTAAGTTGGAAAAAGGAAATACTTCCCAGATCGTTGATAACCCATTGTTTGAGATGGGTAAAGTGAAAACATATGACAATTCACTGTTTGAGTGGGAAGATGAAATATCACTTGGTTCTAGCATTGCTCTTGGTGAGAATAGCAATGTGTGGAAATTAAGAGAAGATTCAAGATCTAAGTTGGATGATACTTGGAGCTATGGTGAGCACTTTTTAACTAAACAAAGTAATCAGCCCTTTAGTGCTTGGGATCCAGGTATGATGGCACCTAGCGATGACAAGGAACCTATGTGGGATGAATTTCGCTTTGATCCTGATGATGGAAAGTTTAAAGAAGCAGATTGTGTTGTAGAGTTAGAGGACCATATGGTTTTTGATGATGGAAAGTTTAAAGAAGTTCTAAAATGCAATCTGATTCACCCATTCATGAAGTTGGTAGTAAGCAAAAAGTTGAAGATTTAGTAGAATCTGATCCTCTTCATGATATTGAGAAATTGCAGCTAGTGGTTGGTGAAGAAAAGGAGTTTTGGAGCAGCTTTGTGGGCAGCAAAGACAAGAAACAAAGTTCTGATTTTCAGTTGCAGCCAATGACTAGTACACCACCATTAAATGTTCATGAGTGGAAGGATAAATTCATGAGGTCCTTTGAGAATGAGGTGCGAGTTCTGTCTGGGTTTGACCATACACATAGTTTGATAGAAAAACTATACTGGAAGGCTCAAATAGAAGAGAGACGGAAGGGAGTTAAGGATGAAGTTGCTCTCCCTAATCTGCAACTCATCAAAGACTCTTTGGAGACATAGAAATCAGAGTGCATGCAATTGATCACAGATCGTGATTATGCCATCGAATCAGCAAAGAAGATCCTTAGTGATTTCCAAGGAAAAGAGAGGAAAGTTGAAGAGCTTACTCTTGAGCTTGAGTCAACAAAGGACATGTTAGAAAATACTCAATTGGTTCTAATGGAGGTAGAAGATCAGTTTGCTGATTTCAAACATTTAAGGGAGAAAGAGAATAGAGAAATGGCCAAGGAGATCAATCATGTAATGGAGGAGCTTGATTGCATTCAGGAGGAGTATGATCTTGTTCTTTGTCCCCAAAGATCTGAAAAAGAGATTTTGGTGCAAAAGAATGTTTGGGTGGAACATGACTTTGATAGTAATCAGTGGGTTGATAGTCCGTTGTTTGATACAGATGCTGATTGGACATTTATTAATCCACTTTTCAAGTTTGATGTGGGAATTCCTTTTGACTTCAGTGGTGAGGGTGGATCACATTGCAAAGTCTAGGATCTAGGTGCAATTTGCAACCATGAGATATTGTTTCAAAATTGGAGCATTGATCAAATGCATACTCCTGGGCATCTTCTTTGGAAAAGAATGGATCAGATTTTCAGATTTGGGCTTGCTGATTGGTTGCAAATTAGCCACTTCACTTTATGGTTTGCTCTCATTCAGGGGAATTGGTGCAATTTCTTTAGTCATGCAAGTAATGGTTTTCAATTGGAGATTGCTTGGAGGGCAATCAGTATCCGTGTATTGGAAGTTTTCAAGCTCTAACTAGAGGTTATCCTTATGCCCTTTCTTCTTCTTATGGTTGGGACAGCGAACCTTTGGTTTCTTTGGTTCACCTTTTTGAGGTGCTTGGAGTGCGAACTGTAAGAGTTTTCAGAAATCTCCATGGTTGTATCAAGATAATTCAATTGAGGCATAGTAGATTCATGTGCAGATATGAGTATGAGTTTGTTGAGCTCTTGCAAAGGAATGCTTTCGTCTTTGCAAGAAGATTTGGAGATGTCACATTGACAATCGTGGCTCTGTTAGATACCATATGGAGATGTGTTGTGGAGTTTGATCGTGGGTTGAGTAGACCTTATTTTCTATTGCCCAAGCTTGTGATAGACAGTGGCACTGTTGATATTGATTACTTAGAGCCTTATGGGAACGAGATGTTCCATGATATTGATTTCAGTCTTTCAGGGATTTCCAGTTTGAGTATCATGGATGGTAACATTTTGGAGTTACAAGGGAGGTTAGTGCAGTTTTGGCGTGATGTTTTCACTGATGTGATCAGAGCGGAGCAGCATCAGCATGGTAGGTTCTTCTTGAGACGAACATGGGACCCTAGGCTCATACTTGCTTGGGTGTGGATTAGTTTAAAATTTTCTGGAATTGTGGTGGCATTGCTTGAGGACAAGCAATTTTGGGAAGGGTGGATTGTAATGTCCCCTTCTCTACAGTGATTAGTTTTGTTGGCCGTTACCCTAGTTTGAAGGCCCATAGGCTAGTTGGGGGCAGAAATTAAGGTTTCCTATTTTCTAGGAGGATTCTTTGGTGTTTTCAGGGGCTATATGTGGGAGTTTGACAGTTTGGATTTTGGATTCCTTCTGGGTTTTCAGAGAGCTTCAGGATGGTTCAACATGCATCTGCATCAAGTGACTTTTTCCAAACTTACTATTTTTAGTAAGTACGACGATTGCTCAGAATGTTGTTAAAATCACTTTGGAAACAATTACTATTTTTAGCAGTATGCTATTTTTAGTAAGTACTAATTTTAGCAGTTCTATTTATAGCAGGATGTCAGCAGGCTTGTTCAGATGGCTATTTCTGACAGGTCAATTTGAGCAGTTGGTCTTCCCTCTTTTTTTGGTGCTATTCTTGGCAAGGGTTCCTCAGCTCAGTTCAGTGACTATTTCTGGCAGGGCCATTCTCTCAGCTTGTTTCCCCATATCCTTGGACCTTGTTTTGGCAGGTTCAGTATTTGATGAAAAATGGAACCCAAACTGAGGCTTGTGGAGTGGCACAGGGGCTTTATAAGCCATTTTGGATGTTCAGAGGTAGTACCTAATTTTTAGGAGGGATCCCTATTTTCTAGGGAGGACTACTAGTTGTCTGGTTGACCACCCGGAGGGCCACAAAGCAGAGCAAGATCGTTTTAAGCATTCCCAAATGTTTGGAGACAGTTTCCTACTTTCTAGGGGGATTCCTACTTTTTAGGGGATCACTACCAGTTCGCCTGCAAGATTGGGGTAAAATCCTCGGTCAAGTATCTTCAGTTAGATTTCATTTCTGAGACCCGAGGAGAATTTTATGAATTATTTGGGAAATATTTAATATTTCCTAAGATGGATCTAACTAAATAATAATAATGTTACTTTATATTATTATAATAAAGTAACAAGTTGGGGCCCACTTGTGCCATGATGCCTAGGAGACATCAGCTAAGTTGTTTTTTAAAAACAACTTACTTTTATTAACAGGGGAGCCTAAGGGGGTTGAGGGAGACATAACGAAAAGAAAAAATTTAATAAAAAGAAATGCAAGGCAACCCTAAAAAACGAATTAGGGTTTGAGGCCAATAAAGCAACATGCTGGAGGCCATTTTGGGCATTCATTATTCATTGTTTTGGCAGCAAGTCTGCAATATTTGGCAAAGGTCTGAGAGAAAATTTGGGAACGAAAACCTCCAGATTTCAGGAGTTAGGACATAGCCCCTTCACCGTTCAACATATCAGCACACAAAGAACTTCATTTCAGGCCATTGGGGGCCAAAAATCAGAAGTTTACAGGGTTTGACAGCAACTATAGAGCTTATATTTCAGGTCTGAGCAAATTTGGAAGATCTTATCAGCAAATTAGACCGTATTCTAGCAAATCGTACCACCAAATCTTACCTAGAGATTGTAGAAAATAATTGCAAGGGTTTTACATCAGCAAATTGCATTAAAATTCATTGTTGGTGATTAGGATCAGCACATTAGAAGTTATTCTGGAGAAATAAGGTCGTATGTGATCAACACATTCAATAATACAGGGACATTCTTCATTCTTGGAGGGCCACGCCTGGCAAGGAGTTAGAATTCCATCTGGGTTTGCACAATTCCTCTTCAATTGTTTTTAGTAATTCATTCTAGGGTCAATAAAGTCAATTGGAGCTGTTATCACAGTCAGGAAGCTCCTACTTCAGCATATATTGAATTTCAGTTAAATAAGGAGGCTCAACCACGCAGGCTCAGGACACCTGGTATGCAAATTTGCACTCTGAGTGAAATAAATTGTTATCTTTGTCATATTGCATTGCTGTATTAAAAATCAGAGATTTGATTTCAATTTTCAGAATTAGTTTAGTTTCTATTTGTAATTGTTTTTATGGTGCATCATTCAAAAACTCCTCCAAAACACTAAAACCTCAAAACTACTTTAAAAATCCAAAACACCTATACGCTGGTCAAAGTCTCAGATTGAAACAAACATATCAGATTAGAGCCAAATCCTAGTTGGCATCTTTCACCCTCCCAAAATCTTGAGCCTCCTCTATGAGGGAGTCAAACCTAGACCTACTCCCGCTCTAATACCATGTTCAGATAATTCGATATTAAACAAAGGAGACGAAAGCTCCTTTAATAGAGATTAAAAGACGGTATTTCTAATAGAAACTAACAGTTAACAATAGTTACAACTGACTCTAAAAATAGAGACTCTAAACAAAATTTAAGATTATCAAGAGACTCTAAACAGAACTTAAAATGACCAAGAGACTCTAAACAGAACTTAAGATGACAACTAAGATGACCATTATAGAAATATATAGTATTATATTAATAGAACAATGGAGGATAACGAACGGCAATTGACAGCGGAAGGATGGTAATAGCTCGGCAAAGGTATGGGAGTAATGCGTTTTGCTGATTTGTGCATCAGAGACGGGCCAGAAGTGAGACAGAGTTTGAAGGTGGAAGTTTCAATGATCAAGACAAAGGTAAGAGAGTAGGTGGTCAAGGACAAGTGATGAAGGATGACGACTAGACAGTGGTGGTTGCGGAAGGAGGATAAAAACGGATGCAGAGGAGAAGAAGACAGAGGCAGAGAGAAAGAGGATGGGGAGGAAAAAAGAGGAAGATAGAGAGCAAGATGGAGAGGAGGATGGACAGGGGGGACAAAAAGGAAGAAGAGGAAGAGACCTGCAAAAGTCTGTTGGGGAGGTGTTAATGCCTCGACCTGATCTCGGGGATGGGGTCCCCCATTGTGGTCGCACTGGTTCATAGCTCAAATCAAAAAGAGTTGACCAATGAAAAAAAAATTAAAAAATATACTAACAATGATTAATAGTGAAGAGTTATATTTTATATATAGTATATATAACTCTTAATAATTAATCATTGCTAATATATTTTATAACTATCTTTAATATATATTCTTAACAATTAATCGTTGTTAATATATTAGATATAATTAAAAAATATACTAACAATGATTAATAGTTAAGAGTTACATTTTATATATATTTTATTTGAGTTTTATATTCAGCTTTAAATGTTGAAATATTTAACTATTATTTATTGTTGATAGATAAATTATATAATATTCTATATATTTTAATTTTTTTATTTAAATTTAAGTGTGATTTTATTTTATTTTAAAATATTGAAATTTATATAAACTTTAATATCAAAATCATGATAAGTGTATTACATATTAATATAATTATAAAATCGAGAAAATAAAAGTAGAAACTATAATTCTCGTTGGAAATCAATTGAACTTGCCTTTTGCAATCTCGCCTTCCTTGGTAAGCATTCCAACTTCGCTGATGTGTCTTGAGTAGTTTTCGAGCAACCAATGTGACAGATTTTGCATGTTTTTACTGTGATGGACACTTAGACGCTGAATCAAAACGTATCTAGCACTGCTCTAAAATTGCCCTAATTTTGGGTAAGGACTTGAACGGTTTCCCAATCGTGCATATGTGTCATTTCGTACCCGTATTAGTATCAGGTATGCCAGTACGTGTGCCAAGAGAGGAGGGGTCACGATTCTTGCAACCTTGGTTTCAACTCATATATACTTACTAGAGCTTGATAAAGAGAGTAGAACAATTTTGAAACTTGAGGAAATTCTTTTGAAACACACTAAGAGGTTGCAGACAAGGACATTTATTGAGTATCTGATCAAATGTAAGAACCTTGCCAATAAAGACGCAATAAGGATGAAGCATTCCTGTAGAAGCATCTTAAGATCATCATAATTGAGGACAATGCTAGTTTTATGGGAGAGGCGTGTTATGCCTTTAATCTAGAGAATGCATTGAGACATGTGTGGTTGACTAGTGGTTAGTGTTGTGACATTTTCACACATTGCCCATTACAAATGAGGACCCCCACTTTTCGCTTTTTGGGGTAGGTGATTTGCTCGATTTGCTTAGCTTGGCAATGATCGTGGTCTTTAACGTCCGTTTATGAGAGGGATGTGTCTTATCATTGGGGTAGGTCATGGTTTGAGTC
This sequence comes from Cryptomeria japonica, assembly GCF_030272615.1. Taxonomy (NCBI): domain Eukaryota; kingdom Viridiplantae; phylum Streptophyta; class Pinopsida; order Cupressales; family Cupressaceae; genus Cryptomeria; species Cryptomeria japonica. Next base: position 26,968,077 of record NC_081405.1, on the reverse strand, counting down.
TAGAATCCGTGGTAGAGTGTTAGGATTGAGTTTGAGGACAAATTGCTAGAGGTTGTAAGAAGTTGTCAAACTTTGTCATGTTGGAAAGTTGTCAGGAAAGAGGTCAAGATGAGCGAAAATTGGAAACCTTTCTTGTAGGGGTCGTTTTTCCAACCTTTGGAGAATAGTTGAAACAAAGTATTAAGTGGTGAAGTTTGTTTCAAGGCAATTGAAAATTGGAAATTTCCTTGTGGTGGTTGATTTTCCACAATAAAGGAAAATTTACAAGGCAAAATAAGGTGAAAAACTGAAATTTCCTTATATACCACAAATTTCCACCCCTTCCTTTTGTGCTTTGATTTTCCACTCTACAAGCAAATTGATGAACAATACAAGTGAAATGGAATAGAGAAGGATGAAAAACAAGGAAATCAAAACATTCCTTCTATGCAGTGATTTTCCACCCTTTCTTATAGGGGTAGATTTTCCACTCTTCCCTGTAGGGGTTGATTTTCCATCATTCCTTGTGAGGTTCGATTTTCCACCCTTCCTTGTCTAGTGCGTTTTTCCACCTTTGGTCTAATTTGAATGATGAAAAAGGGAAGTGAAATTTTAAAGCAGTAAAAGTGGAATCTTACTTGTAAGGTTCGAATTTCCACTCCTGATTTAAATCAAGCATTGAGTGAAAAATGAGAAGTGGAAATCTTCCTTGTCATGTGTAAATTTCCACCCTTCCTTGTAGGGTTGATTTTCCACTCTTCCTTCTATGTGGTGAATTTCCACCCCTTCCTTCGCATGGTCAATTTTCCACTCTTCTACCTAGTGAATTTCCACCCCTTCCTTCTACCTAGTGAATTTCCACTCTTCCCTCTGCCTAGCGAATTTCCAACCTTCCTTGTCTAGGGTGTTTTTCTACCCTTTTTTGGCCAAATTTACAAGGCAAACTGCACATTTCCTAGTTTCCTTGTGGTAGTCGAAATTCCACCCTTCCTTGTGCATAGAATTTCCACCTTTTTTGAGTTTGAATTTCATTGAAATTGTGAAATAAAGGTGTTCTAATTGTTAGTCACAGTTGATTGTCATTGATGTTAATATGTTTGTTTTTACATATATTTTAAATACATATTGATCGGTTTTTTGAATAATCTAGATTAGATATGCACACAGATATAGAATGGTCAGATGCGATTCTCGAATGCCAATATTTATGCCATTAAATATGAACACATAGTATATGTTACCTTTGTGACTCGATGTTTGAAGATAATAATCTGCCCAATATAGAAAAACAGTTTGAAGAGTGTTCTATTTTTTATAGTCTGAATATTTCATTCTTTCTATTTCACAATGATCGCTCTGGTGATCTGAGCATAAAAGAAGCAACTTTATTTTTTGCATTCACAAGGGGATTAATCTTCACGGCAAATGATATTAGGAAGTAAAAACAATGCGTTGGGAGTCATCAGTTTCAAATCGGTTAAAACCAAAGAAACGGGACTCGAACTCGGCTCGGTCTCGAGACTCAGAGTCAAACTCGGCTTCAGACTCGACTAGACTCGGGAAAGTGAAAAACTCAAGAAATTTAGAGATTTTTAAAGCTTTAAAATTTGTTTCATGCAACCTTTATTGAATACACCTTAAAGACACAATAACATCATCAAACTCGACTCATTTGATTACATACACAAGTATACATCAATCACATAAGCATAAACGCAAATTGTAGGTGAACGAAATAACAAACATAGATTTATAAATATTGTCAAATGTATACAATATTACAAAACTCATGGAATAAAAAAATCCATGTTATCATATGATCATCATCAAATGTTCCATACAAATACCAAAGGTAAATACAACTACAAGCTTGTGGCTTAGAGGAGCCTGCACCCTCCCACCCCGGCCCCGGCCCCCTACGAAGGCATCTAAGGTAGGTCTTGGATGATTCGACAACCATAGCTGCTCCCCGTGACACCATGCCATGCTCACCAACATTAGGAACATCTGTGTTACTATCGACCTCTGAATCTCCTGTCTCTGCTTGTGCTCTCCACTCCTCCTCTGCCATGGCTATAGTCTCAGCCTCTATACTACCTGGTCAATCCAATCAGTGTCAGACTCGGAGGTTAAATTTTCCCTACTTCTATCGACGCAGTTTCCCCCCATATTTTTCAACAGGGGTTTGGGGGCAGCGCCCCCAAGGTGGGGTCAAGGGGCATGTTGTAACCCTAATTTTTCCCATTCTCAAGCGGAGGTTGTAGTAAACAAAGACGAGATTATTCATTTTTAAAAAACTTTTAAAAAAGCATTTTTTTTGGCCTTTTTTGGGCCTTGCCGTCAGCTGAGTCCCAAGCACAGGACTCGGCGAGTCTGGCGAATTTATGCCAAACTCGCCAACTCGGCAAGTCTGGCGAGTTCGCCCCCTGGACTCGGACGAGTCCGAGTCCGAGCTCGCCAGACTCGGGGGGCATGAATCGTACTCGGACTCACCGAGTTTGGCGAGTCCTTGGCGATTTTCCGATATTTGTTAGAACCCATTTGTTTCCCATACACGTGTTCAGTATGGTTATTCGAACTGAAGCAGTTTGGTTCAAATTTATTAAAGAGATTTACATTTGCATTTGAAGATATACGTATTAAGTGTTTTGAAAGGACGCGTATGAAGGATAACTTCCCTAAGTACGGTGATAAGGAAGTCTTGCTGCAGTTAAAAGAAAACGGTTATAACCTTCTTGACCAACAGCACTAATTCGAAGTTTTTTTAAATATGCTTGCTATATGTCGAGGTTCTTTGTGAGTTGGTGGAGATCGATTAAAAAGCACATTGAATTGGCTATTTTTAAAAGATTGAAGTTTGACTGACAACATTATATATGAATCTGCCAGAAAAGTCGCAGTACGGATGATATAAGTCTGATGATTCAAATGTGAAAACATAATACAATTTTCAGTAAGAGAGTTACTGTTGCATGAAGAGCAATTTGGCAGATTGGATGGTATACGTTTTCATTTTATTATAACTGGCTTTAACAATTCTTTTGATAGTATTCAATCTTAATCATATGGTGATTATTTGAGTTGGAAAGACCTTTGGGTGTTTGTAAAACTACATTGACAGCATTCAGATTTTTATCAGTTTGTATTGATCTTGTTCAGAGTATACATCAATGCAGATTTGACCCAGATTCAGAACATCTTACTGTGCAGATTTGTTTCAGAAATACAGAGGCATCTTGACTATGTCAATTCTTCAGCGTACTTTGTAACTAAAATATACACTTTCTGTATGTTGTAATGCTGCGATACTGTAGGAGTTGATTTTCAGATTGATACAATAACTTTCAGTTAATTTTTAATTCAAGAAAACGATATTGGTTATTGTTTCAATTCGTAATTATTTTGAATTCATATTTGAGTTGGTACTCAAAAGAGAAGTTGCTTTGTTGTAAGAGTTGATGGTCTTATAGATAGAGATTTGGTGACTCCTTAGGGTTGGTGCCCGCAAATCTTGTAATTGGAATTTCAATTGTGAGGCCGGATTAGGACAGTAGATCATAGTGGCATTTCTCACCATGGTTTTCCCACGTTGGGTTTCCACGTAAAATCTTGTGCTTTGTGGTCTTGCTGTTGCATCTTTTAAATCTTTCAGTTTTCAGATTAAAGTTTGGTAAAAGTTTAAAGTTGCAAAGAAAGATTATAGTGCTTGTGTTCTTCTGAGTCTCAAGAGATATGCCTCGATCACAAACACGTCGTGATTATCTACATGAGGAGTGATGAGATGGAATCCATTCATCATCCAACCAATCACGTTCTTCCAAACTGGCACATTGTAGTATACCAACCCCAACTGCTGATGTGAAATCTGAATTTTTAACTACTGATGTGAAATCTGAATATTTTGGGAAGGTTTGTGTTTGGTCTTTTTTTGTTTTTGAGTTTTCTGATTTTTTTGGAATTTTTTGATGCTTGCAAATGGAATAAATGCAACAAAGAAAGACTAATGCTGGAATTGAAAGAAAATAAGAAAACTAACACAATTTAGGACTAATATATAATTTTTCTATTTTGGGCAAGGGCGGGTTACATACTCTTTCTGCAAACATGGGCTGATTTGCATTATTGACAGCATACATGGCTGATTTAAGGACTGATTTGCATTTACAGCCTGATATAGGTCTGATCAGCTCCTTATTTAGCTCCCAAAACCCTCACTCACAGCTTGTAATGATGCTCCTGGCTGCAATATGGAGTATGGCTGGATAGTCTACTGCTGGAAAATGTCTGTGGAGCTTCCAATGCTTCAGATCTGCCCTGAAACTCCTTCAATCTGCACTCCTATCAATCTGATCCACTGTCTTTTGCCCTCAAAAATGCTGGGAATAATGATTTTACTTGCTGGGATACCCTGGGATAATCTTGCACAACTGTAGGCATCAAAACTTCTAAGAGATTTCGTTCTCAAAAGCCCAAATCCACTGCTGAAACCCTATTCATGGCTTGACCAAGTTGCTGCTCATAAAAAAGAACTCAATAAAACCCAAAATCCATAACCAAAGTCACTTTATCTTCTTCATGGATCGAACTTCCCAAGGGAGCATCTTTTTGGCATATTCAAAGGTTGATTCTATGGCATATTCCCTCTCATGAAGGAAATCGCACCTCTTAGGAAAGCCTTTGTGATTAATGATTAAGTTGTTTTTAAGAGACAAAGTTACGTCTCTAGGCATCATTACTTGCAAGGGGGTCCACTTCCCTTTCATTATTAATAATAATATAATAAGCTTATTTGGGCATTTATTTAAATAAATGGAGACAATTAAGTCATTATTTAAATATTCAATTTATTCACTGAAATCTCACCCAATCACCTCCAAACTGAAACTGAGGGTGCCACTGATCCCCAGGGTGATGACTGGGCGTAGAACTACCAACTGCCAGTCTCCCCTAAAAAATAGGGATCCCTCTAAAAGACTAAGGAACTGTCCCTGACCACTGAAATTCACTCCACTACCTTCCTACCAATCCTCTCGACCTCCTAGTGGGTCCACTAGTGACTGCCAGTCTGCTCCTAAAAAATATGAACCTCCCTAAAATCAAGGAGACAGTCCCAAAACAACTATGGATGCCTTCAATGTCGCCAACTATACTTCCCCAAGCTCCAGGTGAGCTTACAGTCACTCCCAAAAAAATAGGAAACTGGCTCAAGACCCCAGAAATGACTCATATGCCTCCCCAAAGTCTCCTGTTCTACTGTATAAGTCCCCTGTCCACTATATTAGCCTACAGGGAAACTTGTCAACAGACTAATCCTGCTAGAGCTCAACTGTCTTAGGAAGGGGACATGACACACATCCAGAGACAATGAATCAGATTCGTCCAAAGGTGGAGCAAGTAACACATGGCACCTCATCAAATATTATTTTGCATACCTAACCTCATCATTCATTGATTAGAATTCAAGATGGAGATGTGTCCAAATCAATGTAATTTTCTCATTGGTCAAGAAAAGGAGTTTGTTGTAACAAACCCTAATTAGGGTCTCATTATGTAAATCTTGGCCATTGAATGGAGATTCAATCTGAACCGTTTATTGTAAAGAGACCTCTGTACTAGGATCGATACTCTCATTTGTAAAGGTTAGTAGTTAGTAAAAGAAGCAATTAGCAGTAAAAGTAGAGTAGGAGGAAAAGAGATTGTTGCCAAGACTTGTTGTAATAAACATACTCTTTTCATTGAAGAGATTGTTGATGTTGTGTGCTATTCCAATTTGTTTCTTGGTCTCTACTTCTCATAGGATAGATTTTAATTAAATGAATGGAAGACAATATTGTTGATGAATGGTGAACCTAAGTTCATACCAATTGGAGTTTGTTGATTGCAAATTGCAGTGTGTAGTTAAAGTGAACTTGACTAAAAGCTTAACTTCAATCATGTTGCAAATTTTGTTCTTATTGAGGATGTTTGGAGGTTGAACCTCAAAGTGGCCTATTATTATCATATATCAACTATTGTCAAGTCTTATTATATTATCAAGAATTTCCTATTATATTCTTCTCTTGTGCAAGTAATTTCATTATAGAGCAAGTGAACTACAGAAGGATACTGAATTGTGAATAATCTTGTCATTAATCCTCACTCCTCAGGTTACAAGAAAAGGTAAATTCGTGAAACCTCATTTCCAAGACATGGAAAGAGATAAAACCATTAATCTCATAGAAGCATATACGCCTACAAATTGTTTGGAAGCAGCCATATCAAACATATATCTCTTATAATTATATCCATTTTTATTGATGAATGTGAATCTAAGAAGAACTTTGTGGATACTAGATACTTTGTGGAACTATTAAATATAAAGCACACTTTGATGAATCGAAAAGGCAGATACCACTCTAGAAACCATCAAGCATTTTTGGTACAGAAAAATAAAGAAGCTACCATCAAATCTTTTACGCAGGAGGTCATTTCGAAGATTCAGTATACGAAAGGCGGCATACAATTCGCTTAGAAACCTGGAAACTCTTCCTGGGCACTCATAATCCCCCATAGTTACCTGATTCACCACGTACCTGGGCTGCCAAAAGAAAAGAACATTATTTGTAATCAAAAGAAGTTCACTTTGTTCAAATTTTGGGATGCAAACTAAATTATTCAGAAATACACAAGAAGCAAATATTCTCATATAGCCCTTCGAATCGGGTATATCAACACTGAAAGTATCAACCAAACAAAAACCTCATTGAAAGCAAAGCTATGAATTATAGTTATTAACATTTTTATACACTGTTCTTGGTTTCAGTACGCATCCTAGATTAATCCCAGATACTAATGCAAATATTGCATATAACCACCTACATATACTTATTATTTGGGAAAATGGTACCAAATTATAATATTTAAATCAGATCTTATATAACTCAGGTTTAATTTATTGATAACACATTATCATTATCATCACATTCTAATCAGCAATCTACAAATGATAGATATAATTCCTGTTCTCTCTCTTATTACAAATAATGACTGAATTGCATTCAAATAGTTTGCAACATCGATAATTATAACAGCAATAAATTTCCAAGTTCATACCCACAACAATAGCAGATTTTGTTGATGATTTATAGCTACGGTCGGAATCATCTGACAAACCTAGCTAATCCAAATGTCTAATTGGCCTATTGGCCTTAGACATTTGGTGATTCGACTTACTTGCTTCAGTTAACCATGATTTGTATTTTAACTTACTATCGGAGATTAGCTGTGGTTACCATTTACCATGCTATACCATTGACGCGTGTATCCGATTATCTGTTTGCATTACACATCGATGATCGGTTAATGTCACATCTGTTATTACAATGATTATCGATCTGTTATTAATTGATTAGTTATCATATTAACTAAATCGATTATATTATAATTGAATCAGTTTGGAAGTAAACCTGATTACAATTATCGGCTTGTGTCCTTTTGCCTTCACGTCTCGTGGTGTAGAGACACGGCCCTTAAGGAAGTCCGTAGATATATATGAGGTTGATATTATAAAGTATGCGTTCGTTATTATTAAGAGTACAATCGACATCATTGTGGCATAAGTGAGTGATCTGCAATAAACTAAGTTTGTGATATTGTGCAGAATATTGTGTGATCTACAGTTACATAAATAATATAATTCAAACTGTGAATAGCTCATTATATATAGTGTAATCAGGTTTAAAGGAAATCCCGATTCATATATACTACTGTGCATAATTCAATATTACATTGCATTCTGAAAATTTATCAAGACTTTTGTAATCTATATTATATTCTGTAATATAGTATTAGATTAAACCTAAGTGACTATAAATTTCAAAAGTATCATATATATAAATCTGATCCAACTTTAACAGATTGAACCAATACAACATCGCTGAAATCTGCAATCAATGAAGCCCCAATGTGACCTCTAAGTGAGATTATTAATATAATTATAATATTGTAATATTTAGTTATAAAGGTCAATTAAGTTGTTATGATAGACTTAAGAATATTCTTTGAGTTGTCATCTAATATTCTTAGTTGTTGATCTTATCCTTTTTAGATAGATCTTCTGCGTCTCTTATTTAAGGAGACTTTCGCTCCTTTGTTACTATCGAATATTGAATATCTTTATAATCATTCTACATATCATTAGTTTTCGTAATATATTATCAAAGCTCGAGTTTGAAGGAACCTTAGGATCAATAACAAAGAATTCATCAAAAAGGCTCGTACAGATTTGTATGGTGCCAGACGGACCTACCAGAGAAGGAAAAATAACACATTTCTTTCTTGAAGTTTTGGCAGATTTTTCCATAAATTCAAGGGTATTCGTTCTGAAGTTTTGGCGAATTTTTTATAAATTTGTGACTAAATTTTTGGTGAACTTTTCAACAAAATTTATGGGTATTTTTTACTTGAAATTTCACTAGGGTTTTTTGAAAGTTTTTGGACAATTTATTTATAAAATCATGGGATTTTTGTTATGTGAATTTGTAGCACCTTTTTCAATTGACATCATGTAGTTTTTTTGCCTGAAATTTCATTGTTCATTTTGGAAGGAATCGACGGTTTTCTAAGGCTAATCATGCAATGTTTTTGGTGAAAATCAAGTTGTTGTACTGCCTTCACGAGTTGCACGTTGGATTTTACAATCTTTTTGGTAATTTTTCGTTAATAAAAATCATGTCTTTTATGTTTTTCTTTTGTGGCAATAGGTAGTTCTCCCACAACAAATTTTTCAGGTCATTTTTGGCAAATTTTATTAAAAAAATCCAAGGGTCTTTTTAGATGTTCTCTGAAAAAATTGTGTATTATAGGAATGTTTTCCAGATATTTTTGTCAAAAAAAATTGTGTTCTTCAAATAGCTAGGGTTTAGCCGAATTTTCCAATACGCTTTTTGAATGATTTTTGGATAAATTAATGGTTTATTGTTGGATGGCTAGCATTTTGATCTTATTTATCCAAAAATTGGTGCGCTTTTCAATTATATTTTGACATGTTTTTTTTAAAAAAAGTGTGGGCGTTCAAAATTTACAACATTTTTTTCAATAATTTTTATTTCAAGATTTTTCCAATTTACCTTACTACTAAGGTATTGCAATTTTTTCCTAAAAAAATCCATCTCTTCTCAAATCAATGGGTTTCCCATTTTCCGTGTTCTTGGAGTATGGGAGGGATGCCTTCATTGATCAACATTACGTTGGAAAGCAATCAAAACTTCACCAACAAAAATTACAATAACTTGAAATAAAAGATGCCAATAGTTGTAGGTAAAGACCAAGACAAGTACAATGAGCCTAATCATGAAACAATTATACTCATTAAGTTGTGTCATAGATCAAATGCTTTTGGAGATTCCTTCAAGGAAATCTTCTACGAAGATTTGGACACACTTGCGAAATCTACAGAAGATTTGGACACACCTGCGAGATCTACACAAGTCATCAAAGTAAGGCAAGGCCTTCTTCCTTAAAACAAGTTCCCGATCATGATGGACGAGGAGGTGTCTTTGCAGCATTATTTGATGAAGATCAAAGAAATTCACAATTAGTTAGGCGCTATTGGTTGCATGATGGAAGAAGACATAGTGGTCATAATTGTTGGTATAAATATATATTCATTATGGATATTATTACACTTTACTTAAGTTAACTTAGGATAATGCATCTTTTCGTAGTTTGAATTTTAGACACTTAGGGAAGTGTGCACATAGGGATATAGCTTGTAGGAGAAATTCCACATTTTGTGGTCTTATTTTGCTATTACACTCCACATTCGGTGGGTCATCCACCTTTTGTGAAATATTATATTATTTCTCCTACCTACCCCTAGTATTTCTTACCTACCCTTGTTTCTCATTGAGCCACATGTCATGATTGTGTGCTCATACATCCATATGGCCTGCCTTGCCTATACAAGCAGGCCCATATTCATTGTATTGAATCCATTTGATCATTTGCATATTGATGAGAATACAGTTTGTTCTTGTCATTCCTTTGTCTCTCTTTTATACTTTTCATTGTGCCCTTGATCTTTGGCAAAATCTCACATGGTATCAGAGCCATTGGGGCTTCAATTGATTGGTTTTTGGAGACATCTTGGAAGGCTTCTATTTTCGGATCTGAGGATAGCGTTTTTTGGAGGCATCTTAAGAGCGTTTTCAACCTCACCATTGCGTCTGGGAGGCCATTTCCATAAAAATCTAGTATAAACTCGATCTATTTTGGCGAAAATCGAATTTTGGGTGTTGGACTAATTTTTTGCCCAATTCAGGCGGTACGGTATAGAATTTTCGGATCTCCAAAAAAAAAAGTCTGAAATTTCTGCCCAATCAGCAACGCACAGTCAACGCCCAATCAGCATTTTTTGAAAATTTTTAGACCCCTCTCCGTTGAGCAGTTTTGGATTTTTGAGTCAACTTTGGAGGCTCATAACTTACTCAATTTTGCTCCTTTTTCGGTGCAATTTTTTTTTATTTGGGCTAATTTTTCGTGCTCTTCGCAGTGGTGTGGTTATTTTTTGATTTTGGTGCACAGGTTTTTTGGAATTTTCGGATTGTCTCAACTATACCTGTCCAAATCTCAATTTTGCAACTTCAAAGGCTTCGTTTGAGCTCATACGACCTCCTTTTCAGGTTTAAAGTGCACTTTTTTTTGTCTACTTTCATGATCTATGATCAGATTTCTTTTTAAAGTGCATATTTTTTCGTCTACTTTCATAATCTATGATCAGATTTCAGATATTTTGAGTGGAAATTGTACTTTCAAATATTGGTCTTATTTGGCCTACTTGGTACTTGTAATTTGCTTGGATCTTAGTTTAGATCTCTTGCATTATTAGTTTGAGTCTTCTTTGGCCTTATTAAGGCAGTTGTAAAGTTGAAATCAGAAGTCCACTTTGCCATTTTTTGCAAGTGGCCCATTGTACACGCACTACGTATAAAGTGTCAAATCATCATTTTGGGGGGGTTTTTTGCTTTGAGTGAATTTGGGGGGGTGTCTTGTGTGATTGTGCCTCTCTTTCCTTGTGCTCTTTCATTTTTGTTGCAATGAGCCCTCATAAATTTCCACCTTTAACTCCACATAATTATGCATCATGGAAAATTAAAGTATGGAGCAAATTAATGGAAAAAGGTCTCACACATTACATAGATGGAACAATAGCAGCATCACCTGATCCTAAGGTTGATCCTAATGCTCAGTTAGAATGGCTCACTAAGAATTGCATGGCTCTTGGAACTTTGCGTAAGTATGTATCAGATGACCTCATTTTTCACATTGAGAAGTGTACTATAATCAAAGAGGCTTGGGATATGTTTCAGAAATTGTATGGTCAAGTTGATGAAATTAGAGGTTACAAGATTGACAATAAGCTCACCAACTTGGATCCCAGGAGTTTTGATACAATCCAAGATTATATCACCAAAGCAAATGAGCTAAGAGCAAAGCTTAAGGATTGTGGAATTGACAAAAAGGATGCTCAGTTGATATTCAACTTGTTGGACAAGCTTGCACCAGAATATGTAGCATTTGTGTCTAGCTTCCAAACTCATCATTTGACAGTGGGGAGTTCCTACATTATGCCTTCATTTGATGCTTTCACAGAAATGTTGATATTGAAACAATCTAAGTTGTTGAACATAGGGCTCCTCAAGTCTTCAAAGTCCAAGGCTTTGGTGGCTAATCAAGGGAGTCAAGGGAGTCAAGGCAAAAATTCCAACAAGAAGAAGAAGCAATCTAAGTCAAAGCCATAGCAGGAAAAAGGACAATCATCCTCTCCATCACAAGGCGATTTTTCATCCTCTTCCAAGAAGGGGACTCAACCTAAGAAGGATAAACCAACCTGTGCATATTGCAAGAAGTATGGTCATGATGAGCATCGCTGCCACACCAAGCAAGTTGATGAGTTGACAAATCTTCTTAAGAAAAACAATATCAACTTGCCATCCGCCTACACAAAGAAGGATTCATCTCCTTCCTCTTCCTCACAGTCTAAGAGAAAAGGGCAAGCATTTGTGGCTACAACAAGTTCTTCACAGCAGTGGATACTTGACTCGGGTGCCTCATATCACATGGGTTCTACAAAGGAGCAGTTTTCTTCATTGGAACCATCTAAGGTACCTCACATTTACATAGGTGATGATACACAAGTAGAGGTTGAAGGGAAAGGTTCCGTTGACATGGATGATGGAACATTTGAGAATGTTCTTTATGTTCCTAACTTGTCTTCCAACCTTCTCTCTATCTACCAAATCACTCACTATGGGAATGGGAAAAAAGTTGAGTTTACACCAGATTCAGTTGTGGTAAAGGAACTTGATAATGATGCCTTGGTAGCAGTGGGACAAGTCAATGACAACTCAAGGCTTTATTCATTCTCCCACTTTGTGCCAAGTTCTCATTCTAGGGCCTTGCTTGCTCATTCAAATTCAGAAAGTAATCTATGGGATGAGCGATTTGGTCACCTCAACTACCGCTATCTTTAGCAGCTCAGCACTAAAGACATGGTCACAAGTCTACCTTGAATCAGTTTTTCAGAGGGTGTATGTTCAGGTTGTTCCATGGGCAAGCATCTCGAGGAGAAGTTTGATAGGGGAAAGCTTGGAGAGCTTTGGAAGTTCTTCAACTTGTTCACAGCGATGTAGCAAGTTCATTTCCAACACCTTCATTTAGCAAGGCCCGCTATGTCCTCACCTTCATTGATGACTACTCCCGCCTCACTTGGGTCTACTTTCTCATTCATAAGAGTGAAGTATTTGACAGATTTGAACAGGACTTCAAGACTCGTGTGGAGAAGCAATCCGAGAAAGTGGTCAAGATTCTTCGTACAGATAATGTAAGGGAATATGTGAACAAGAGACTTCAAGACTCGTGTGGAGAAGCAATCCGAGAAAGTGGTCAAGATTCTTCGTACAGATAATGTAAGGGAATATGTGAACAAGAGACTTGAGGATTTTTGTACAATTGAGGGGATTGATCTTCAGCATTCCGTTGCATACGCTCCACAGCAGAACGGAGTTGCAGAGCGCACGAATAGAACTCTCAAAGAAATGGCTAGCTATATGATACATGCACATTCTCTTGATCCCGCCTTTTGGGCAAAGGCTATCAGTTGTGCCACACACATCCAGAATCGGGTTCCTCACAAAGCTTTGCAAGGTATTACTCCTTTTGAGCCTTGGGCTGGTAGGAAACCGATTGTGAGACATTTCAGAGTCTTTGGGTGTCCAGCATTTGCTCGCATACATCCGCAGAAACGCAAGGCATTGGAACCTCAGAGTCGGCCTTGCATATTTGTTGGATATCCTGAGGGTGTTAAGGCATATAGATTGATGGATCCTGAGACACATGAGGTGTTTATTGAGAGGAGTGTTCAGTTTGAGGAAAGCTCTCCTAGCTTAGCCTCTCTACCTCCTCCACCTTCCTCCATTGTGGATAGTGATGCCACTGATTCAGATGATGAGACTCCTTCAACTCCGACTCGCAAGGTTACACCTCTACATGGTCCACATGCAGTTGAGGAGCCTTATTCTCCACCTCCACCTAGACCTCGTTGGGCTCGACAGATACTTGAGTTCGCAGGTTCTCTTGTTGGGGATCCTTCAGATACACGGAGGACTCGATCACAGCACCAGGCCCTTCCACATGCATTCATTGCTACCACTTCCGATCCACAGACATTTTGGGAAGCATCAGGGGTTCCTGAGTGGGACCAAGCTATAGAGGAAGAGTATAGTTCCTTGTTGAGGAACAACACATGGGATTTAGTCCATCTCCCTAAGGGGAGAAAGATGGTTCGATGTAAGTGGATCTATCGAACCAAGTTTTAAGCGGATGGTAGTGTGGATAAGTATAAGGCTCAGCTTGTTGCGAAAGGTTTCTCTCAGGTTCCAGGTGTTTACTATACTGAGACCTTTGCGCCCGTCACCAAGATGAACTCCATTCACTTGACACTTGCTATTGCTGCAACTCATGGTTGGGTTGTACATCAGATGGATGTGAAGAGTGCTTTTCTTCATGGTGACCTTGATGAAGAGATTTATATGGAGCAACCACAGGGTTTCATCCAGGATACTTCCTTGGTTTGCAGACTAAGGAAATCTCTCTATGGCCTTAAGCAGGCCCCCAGGGTTTGGTACGCCAAGATGGATTCCTTTCTTCTCTCAACAGGGTTCACCAGGTGTCATTCTGATCCGTATGTCTACATTTTGTGACAGGATGACTCACACTTGATACTTGTGCTCTATGTTGATGATTTGATCATTACAAGGAGCACCGCATCCATCATTGGCAGTGTCAAATCTGCTTTGCATGACAGATTTTCTATGACTAACTTGGGTCTTTTGCACTACTTTCTCGGGATAGAGATTTCACAGTCACCTTCCGGGATTACACTATCGCAGCCCAAGTATGCTCTCGATCTTCTTGCACACTTTCATATGGCTGATTGTAAGCCTGCACCGACTCCCTTTCTTTCAGGGTTCAAGCTTGAGACTCAGTGTTCTTCTCCACCATTTGATGCCACATTGTATCATCAGCTTGTGAGTAGTCTCATCTACTTGACTCACAGACGCCCTGATATTTCATTTGCAATTGGCATGGTTTCCTGCTTCATGTGGGAACCACATGAGCTTCATTGGAAAGCCACCAAACGCACCCTTCATTACATCCAGGGTATACATCACTATGGGATTCACTATGCAGCAGGCACAGGACTTCGCTTGGTTGGTTACACAGACTCCGATTGGGTTGGCGATCTTGATGATCGTAAGTCTACTTTAGGTTACAATTTTCACCTTGGTTCAGGGCCCATTTGTTGGCAGAGCAAGAAGCAACATGCTATTGCTCTTATTTCAACTAAGGCTGAGTATCGAGGAGCTGTTAACGCAACGACTGAGACCATTAGGCTTCAGCAGATTCTCACAGTGTTTAGGTTCACCAATCCACAACCGACAGTTCTACATTGTGACAATCAGAGTGCTATTGCAATCTCGAAGAACCTGGTCCAGCACCAGCGGACCAAACACATCGAGATCCACATGCACTACATTCGAGAGCCGATTCGGGAGCAAGTCATTGATTTGCAATATTGTCCTACAGTGGAGCAGGTTGCAGATATTTTCACCAAAACTTTCACCGAGAGTAAGTTCCAACAGTTGCAAGCTCTCTTGGGGGTGCGGGATGTCTCGTTAGGGGGGGTCATCTGACTTCTCCTTCCTGTCTTATGGGGGGGACTTTTTCCTCCTTGAGGTTTTGTCCTTCTTCTTTGAGAGTCTTTTGTACATTCATCTCTCTTTTGGGGGGGAGTTTTTTCCCACTGGGTTTTCTCCCTTTCTCCATTTGTGAGAGATTGCATTGCATAGTTTTGCTTGCATTTGCATATTGGCATAGGTACCTATCAAGGCCTAGTAGCCGGGACCCATCTTGCATTGTTGACTTGAGTCTTCATTCCCCTAAGTTGCACTTAAGGGGGGGTGTTGGTGTAAATATATATTCATTATAGATATGATTACACTTTACTTAAGTTAACTTAGGATAATGCATCTCTTCATAGTTTGGATTTGAGACACTTAGGGAAGTGTGCACATAGGGATATAGCTTGTAGGAGAAATTCCACCTTCTGTGGTCTTATTTTGCTATTACACTCCACATTCGGTGGGTCATCCACCTCTTGTGGAATATTATATTATTTCTCCTACCTACCCCTAGTATTTCTTACCTACCCTTGTTTCTCATTGAGACACATGTCATGATTGTGTGCTCGTACATCCATATGGCCTTGCCTACATAAGCAGGCCTATATTCATTGTATTGGGAATCCAGTTGATCATTTGCATATTGATGAGAATCTAAAGTCTATCACATGTCATTATTGTGGTAAACTTGGTCAAATACATTAAGTTGAAAGGATAGACTTTAGGAATATTCTTTATTCTTTTAGTTGTTATCTACTTTTTTGAGTTGTCAATCTTATCCTTATCGAAAAGATCTTTTGTAACTCTTATTTAAGGAGGCTTTCGCTCCTTTTTTAATGTAGAATATCAAATATCTTGATAATCATTACTTTTTGTAATAGAGATAACTCTTTAAAATCAAATTTTGTCCTCTAATCTCCACATTTGAACACAAGCGCTCAATCAATTTTCAAATAGGGACTTGTGTCCAGTAATCGATTACGGTCCCTAAATGAATGTATTCCTCCTTTTATATCACCACAACAATAATGAGTTGGCCACAATGTAATTTGCATCTCCAATTTTAAACAATAACCTTGGGCAAGAAAATCCTATCTATGAAAGCTATGGTGCCAAAGGCAAACCTATCAGAGTTTGAAGGCTGGAATATCACAAGTCAAAACATTGGGGGTTGAGCAACAAGCATGCTCATAAGCTCAGGTCCAAAAGCCTAACATATAAAAAGGAATGAACAAGCAAAGGATGGAAGGCATGAAAATATGGAGAAGCCTGATACTTTGACAAAAAGAAAAAAAAAATGGAATTGGAAGGAAAGACATACTCAAAAGGGTAACTCTGACAACTAACACAAACTTAGACGAATAGAGCTCAAAAAGACCAATCAAAAAAGAAGGGACAGAACACACAACAAAACAAGACTAGGGGGGGCACGAGAAACAAAGAAAAAACCTAATATCTATTAACTTAAATTAATTGAAAATAGAACATGACATAACTAATCAGACATATCAACAATTAATGTGTATTGAATGCAAAGCTATAAATCATAACTATCCACAATTTGGTACTTAAAACTACAATCAATACAAAGGGATGATAAAAAAAACTTTTTAAATGTAAGTTTTATGTGATTGCACAAAATATGCTTGTAGAATAGATTTAATTTTGCAACGCCTAAATATTACAAAAATTTACAAGGGCAAATTTACAAGGGCAAAACCATTGCTAGTAAAAAACCCCACAAACAAGCATCATTTATATTTAATAGAACTTACAATGATGGAACCTAGTTTTTTCACTCTCTCCTCCACTCTTCAACACACAACCTCAATACCTCTAGCAAACATTTATAATGCCAAAATATATTTCATATTTCACCACATTATTTTATATCCCACACCCTAAAATCCTTAAATATCGGATGAAATCATCCAAAGGCATTTTGGGTGGTTATAACTTTTCATTAAGACGTGATAGAATTAATTAATAGAATATTTTTAAAATTAATCTAAATGGAACCTATATTACTGGTTCTGGTCCAATTTGAGTTGATAATGGATCCGAGTTCAATCAACAAAGGGGCATCCAAGATTCATTTACTACCCTATGGATCTGTTTGAGACTAATTTCATGCCCAGCTGGTCCTGTAGCAATGAACCTATCGCTTTTTTGATGTTTTTCTAAAAAATATATAATTTGGCATTTGACTTTGACAACATGTCTAAAAGCAAGCCCCCTAACCCAGAAATGTGGATTCCAAGACAATTTGAACACCAGAACAAAGTGATTTCTTATTGTGAATGCAAAATAAAAATAACATTCATCATTGCTGAACATTCATTTTTGCTTGCAAAGTGGTTGGTTTGTTATTCCTACAAATTTGTTATTGCCAAGGAGATCGTAAGAGAAGACTTTTGCAAAAGAGGTAGGCTTTTTTACAATTTTTGTTTTTCTTCTTTTTACATTTCTTCTTTTACAAATGAACTCTTTTGTTTTATTTTCATTCTTCTATGAATCTATAGCACATGCTCAATTTTTTAAATGTGTTGTTTATTGAACTTGCTGTAGAGATTATAATGGCAACCACTTCTAGCTCCATGGGCTGACTCCATTCTAAAACCAACCCAAATTCTCCCTTTTGAAAATATGTTGATATTGTACAACAGCTCCAAGTGTTGGAGGTTATCTTTAGATTTGCAATGGTTGTGGTGTCGACTATCCAAGCTCATACACTTGAGTCAAAGCCCATTTGTGCCAAAACGTTTGATTGGGCATGAAGCTTGCCCAAGAAAAAATAACTACGAAACCTGGGGACGCGTCCCCTACCTGAAAACCCCCGTCCCAGTCCCAGGGACGTTTCAGGGACTTGGGGACGGCCAGGGGACGTCCCCCCACAATCCCCAAATTGCCAAAATTTTGAGGGGACATCCCCGAAACGAGGGGACGGCTTCCCTAGCTATGGGGGACGTCCGTACGTCCCGGGGACGGCTGGGGACGGATTGGGGACGTCCCAACCGTCCCGGGGACGGCTAGACGTCCCCCACATCTAGGGCTAGGAAAAAATATTAAAATTAAAAAAGTCGTATTTTCATTTTTTTTTAATGATGTTTTTTGCGTAATTGAGGGAGTGAAATATCTCATGAAGGGTTTTTTGCGCTGCCCCTTGACCCCGCAAGGGGCAATGCCCCTTGACCCCAACTTGGGGGCGCTGCCCCCAAACCCCCGTCGAAAAATATTGGGGGAAACTGTGCTGATGGAAGTAGTGAAAATTTAACCTCCGAGTCTGATTAGGCTCCATTATGTATGTTATTTCTCTAATATCTATTATGATATGCATATTGACAATGTGAATGAATTGAAATTCTGAATTATGAGTGCATATTGAGTATTGAGTCTATTGATAATGTTGTATGTTTGATGTTTGCATTCTAAAATGTTTTCATAGTATCATACACATGCTATATCCATGTTTTCATATGAATATAATGTATAGATGCATGCTTTATCCATGTTTTCATATGAACATTTAGAATTTTCCTATATATTTTAAATTTTCCCTATATTTTATATAGCCGTCCCCTTTGCCGTCCCAGAAAATCGTCCCCCCGTCCCGGAAACTTGGGGTAACGTAGAAAAATAATGTACCCATTCCACAAGATAAATCATAACATATATTAATAAGCAAGAAAAAGCACATCAAGCAATAAGCCACAAATTAAATTATCCTTTGTTAAAAAATGATCTTGAGGAATGAAGCCCCCTCCACCACCTTCTAATCTTCAACTGTAGAGAACCACCCATTTTTTGCCACACCTAAAGAACAACTCATGGTCTTTACACATAAGAGATCAAAGGGACCATTGGAAATGGCATTTCAAAACAAGTCTCAAGAGATCACCGTTCCTAGACTTCGACCATATGCCATTTCCAATGGTCCCTTTGATCTCTTATGTGTAAAGACCATGCATTTCCTAGACTTTGACCATATGCAGCGTCGGATGTTAGGAGTCGGAGATCAAGTTCCTTCCCCACAGCATATGCGAATATTATGAAGAGTGGCATTTTCCATGCCGCTGGATTTTCACAGTCCATACAGTGCAGTGAGCTTATCCTAGAGTGTGCATGATGTTACGATCCGCTCACAAGAATGATTAAGACTCCTAAGGGCGTTGTCATCGCCTACCTTGTTGAGGATGCTATTGCAGAGGTGTTCGAAATTCCACGTGGAACAGACATGAAGGATGTGACCAAGGAGGAATATACAGAAAGATACACGAAGAAGATGGGTGTATGCAAAAATTTGATTAACAAAGAATGGATGATTAAGCCTAGGTCTCATCATTCCAAGGCTCCCAAGACACTCATGTGCATAGATTTTAAGGAGGAGTATAGTGATTTGATATTCCTACTCAACAGAGTGATGGGGATGCCGCAAGGAGCAATATTTGATGGATGGATGTTCTACTTCATCCAGGATTGTCTTAGAGGACCACTAGTGAATTGGTCCAAGATTATAAGTGACAACCTGGATTTTCCGCTGAGGAATGTAGAGCGGTCCAAGTCATTCGCCATGACTTCTTACCTGGTATACCTGCTTGCACGGTTTGTTTCATAAAGAGGATTAATATGCAAAGGTGAAATTGGGAATGGGCAAGGACAATTCCAGAGTCATGAATGCTACCCCCCAGCTGAGCATGTATAGAATTGAAGACTATAAGAGAGTGAATGATGCATTCACTATGTACATCACATGGATGCTGCAAGGCGGAATCCACAAAAGATTCTCTAAGGAGGCAAGAGAGTTAATAGAGAAATATGGACCGTGGTATATACAGTTTCCCACTTTCACATACCACAAGATTCATGGGTTTCAATCTAAACACTACAGACTTCCTAGGTATTCGACCGACAGAATGATATTGTTGGAAGTGATGAGACTGCTTCTAGAGTTCGATATTATTCAGAGAGAGAAGCACAGGACGGGTATGACATTCCCTACTTCAGTTGGGAAGACGTCAGAGGTTTGCCAGTCCGCCATAGCCACCAGCACTGCGAGTGGGGAGCTTGCATTCTATCGATTTGCTACATACTAGAAAAGAGAAAGATTTGATCCAAACAAGAAGGTCGAAAGGATCAGGGGAGAGAAATTCACTCACAAAATTGACATAGAGGATTATCGGGCTAACCTGATGGACAAGCATGCAGTGAAGAGAAGAATGTGGTCCAGAATGTCAGTGGATTTCATGAGGAAGTGTGGACTTTTCCTCATTCCCGATCAAGTACTAGATGATAGAGATCATACACACCCACATTATGAGAATGAAACGAAGAAGGCAATCTTATTGCCTAATTGGTCAAAGTCAGAGGAGATTGACCTGAATATATTGATGACAGAGGTCTTGAATTTCTCCCGTGCATGGGTGGATATAGAGATGAACAAATTAGTTGACATGGGTGTTCCCTTCACTTATGAAAGGATGACGCCGGAAGAGTCTATTTCCGAGGATGATCAGAGGACTGTCAATGATGTCAGGATCCATGCAGACAAAGAGAATCAAGCTCCCAAGAGAAGGAAGAACACGCCAGGAGAAGTCAAGGCCAGAGGGAAGAAGATTGATGAGATGAAGAAGAAACAAAAGACTATCATTCCGCCTATCATTCCTTCACCCCCTCCCAGTGTCTCATCAATCGAAGTGATTGAAGTAACAGAACAGAACAAGGAGACTCAGCAGTGTTCCAACACAGTGATACTACCAGAGAATATTCAGGAATCCCATGCCACAGCAACATTTGCACCCCCGAATGATAATAATGATCAGCCGGAATCCCCTACTGTCCTTTTGGAAGTTAGTTTGGGAAACGAGGTATATGATTGGACCAGGAACAACCTTGATGATAATGAGGATGTTATCTCGGCATTGAGAGGACTTGATCGAGAAATATGTCTCGATGATGGTATGGAGATGGCCGCTATTCCTGAATGGCTGATGAGAAGTATGGAGAAAAGTAAACAAATGATAGAGGTACAACCTATTAATGACATTAATGACTACCTAGCTAGGAGTGCTAAGGAGAAGGAGCCCAGGAGAGCTGAGATTTTGTCGCATATAGCTACAGATGAGACAGGAATGCGGATTGCGCAGATTCTTGTTCCTATTGCAGGCATAACAGCAGACATGGCTACCCCTATGCATTTCCAAATCACTTCAGTTGCCCTTGGTCGTACATCCAGAAAGCAGGAATTTCCTAAGGTTGGTGAAAACCTCAAGGCAATTGATGCAAGGTTAGACAAAGAGGTTGCGGAGAAAGAAAGGTACAGAGAAGAGAATATTAGACTCAAAGAGTATATTGCAAGGACAAGGCGTGGAAATCCCACCCTTATTTGCCCTATTACAGTTGACCATGGAATACATTCACACTGTGAGGTAGCAAGAGGTACACACTCGGAAGTGGAAAAGTAGATTGAGAGCACAAGAAAGCAAGCAGATGATTTCCTCACTCAGTTTGTCCATGCATATGATAGGACAACAAGGCTCGTATTCAAAATCCAATATTTGGAGGGAGTTTGGGAAGAATTCCGGCCTATCCAAGAGAAGACTATTCCACGCCTTCAGGCTTTGAAGAAGATTCCTAATTCCACCTTGGTCAGCGAGAACATTGTGCACAGTGGAGACAGATACAATTTCCATGGTTGGTATTGTTCACTAGCCGTGAAGAAATCAACTTATGAGAGCACCCAGTCGAGTTGTATGGAGATGGAAGGATTAATTCAAGACATTCAGATGAAGATCCTTGCCTCGATTGAGGAATTATTGGGTGTTGATGTTAGTGATGCTAGTGGTTTACACTTAGCTGAATTAAGAGACGATGA
Organism: Cryptomeria japonica; assembly: GCF_030272615.1. Taxonomy (NCBI): domain Eukaryota; kingdom Viridiplantae; phylum Streptophyta; class Pinopsida; order Cupressales; family Cupressaceae; genus Cryptomeria; species Cryptomeria japonica. The sequence goes on along the minus strand of NC_081405.1, from coordinate 26,946,006 downwards.
AATTTATGTATTTTTGCCAGTTGAACTCGGTCTCTTTGTTGATTCATGTTCATAGTTCGCAGAAGCTCATGCCAGAATGGGAGAACACTTTGAATGCTTACTCGGACTCACTGGACGTGATTGATTTACAACAGGATACCTTGCCTAGCATTTCCATGGAGGAGTTAGATTCAGTATTGGTTAGATTCCTGGAGTATGCTAGGAGAGAGAGAGATGCAAGGAGGAATCTTCTAGAAGATTCCCTATTTGATGACTAGGTATCTTTTTATTGGGCCATATGTTGGTCGCACCATTTTTTATGTAACCCTAATTAGGGCAATTCTAGGGTTTTGTTGGCATGATCTCAGTCGTTGATCTTAGATCAATCTTGGCCATCCATTTTGTAAGAGACTCTATATATGCCTCCTTGTCTCTCATTTGTAAGAGAGAGTTTTTGTAGAATTGTTGGTATATGCTACAGCTATTTGAATCCTAATCATTGTTCAATTGTTGGTGATTTTGCTCTTCAAATGTTGTCTTTGCATTCATGGTTCTCAATTCCTCCAAGTTAGATTAGAATTTAGATTAGAATTTATTTTCATGTATGTTAGATTGAGTGGAAGATTTGTTGAATTTATTTGTGTGGAATCCTTATATCCATACCACTAGCCTCTTGCCGCTGGTAAGTGCGCCTTGTGTGGTCAACTGGAATTTGAGTAAGCATAACTTCAACTAGTACTCATCCCTTGACAAGCATCAACTTGGATGGTGTCAACGTTTGATGGTGATAGCCTGAAAATCTTTAAGTATACCTTAGACGATTGCGCTAAGCTTGTGTCAATACCTGATTGTGAGACCTTGCTTGGTTTGATTCCACTAGATCCATTCATCATTTCCTACATTCTTAGGTTTAGAATAGATTTCTTGAACCCTATTCCTTTTCCTCCTTTTTTTACTAGAGTAAATCCAGAGCCATATTGATAAATCTTAAGTTGTCAGCACACCTATTCCGCATCATTCATGATAATCCAAATATTTGTGTAAGTCCCCAAGTGAACACAACAATTCACATCGACCATTGAGTTACCCACTCGTCAAGACCTGACATGTAGAAACCTTGGAATCATTTTAGTTGATCTCATTCTTAGCATCTGAGGTGATTTTGTTCAAGAGAGGGTAAATTACCTTGGTATTTTATTCTAAAATGTTTTGTGCATAAAAAACAAATCAACACTACCCCCTCCTCTTTATGGATGGCCTTCATTGCTTTCCAATGGACATTCTACATTATTATAGTGTGAACACACTACTCAAACATGACAAAATAAAAACACTAACATAGCATCAATTCAAGCATTCTCACATTTCTTGAACCCACTAATGGAACCAAGGTAACAACCAATTCATGTCTTCGAATGTCCTCAACATCTAGATTTTTTCTTAGGGTCAAAACAACATAGTTGACCTAAACTCTAATTTATTTCATTTTTTTTTGTTTAGGCGTGATTTTGCATGGCTATAGCTACCTATATGTCACCATACTATCATAATATATGATATTGTACTCTAGTTAAATGCAGTGTAACCCCGAAATGCATCCCAACTGCTTTGGGCTAGGCCATCCCAAATATCTAGACTTCCCATGTACTTGGGGAGGAAAGCAAAACATACACTCCAATCCCAAAAGTGTAGAAACAAAGGGATACCCCCTAATCACCATCTAAGGACATCCCTAAAACAAGAAACTCACAAAGGGGATGAGCTAGCATTCCTACCATGCCTTATCAATCTCCAAGATGTGTGTTACCTATGACCTAATTTTCTTTGACAAACCCAAAAAACAATTAAAACACTTTTTGACCTATATTTTTCTATGCTACCCAAGGATGCATCGCCAGGCATAAATCCCTCATCCACGTCCCATGTCCTAGTTCATGTAGACTAACTCTACATTCAATTGTTCTTCTCAATCCTACACCCAAAGAGATTTATATTGACATGTCATGAGCTCTAAAGCACTAAACAAGGCGTCCAAAAAAGACTCTTCATTCCAAATGTCCCCAACCCTTGGATTTCCTCAGAATGTGGAAGGACACCAACTTTCACTCCAATACTTTTCCTCCAACTTGGGCACCCAAACTTGGAAGATAAATATTACATTAAATGCAATAAATGACAAGATACCAAGAGACACTTATTGCTTCTTCTTAACGTCCACTTGAAGAAGCTCAACAGTCACTCATTTGTCCTCTTCACATGTCATTAATTATACCATTATAGGCATCCACATGTGGGGAAGACAATATTAAATATCCATGTCCACAAATCACCCTTACTATTGCTAGTGGAACCCATCATCCGTTATGTATGTATTACAAACAATAGTGAGAATAAATATTACAAATTATTTTCCCAATACACCTAAACGCCTAGGGACACTATCCAAGGATATTGGAACCATACAATATGACACAGGATTTACAAGGTAGATGGCACCTTAATCCTAACATTCTCCCACTTGACATCAAACATTATAAAGAAACCCATAGAAATCAAATAAGTGGGGAAAAATCCCTTAGCCAACCATGTAACATCTCAATCTTCACCATGGTCTCATGCTCCTACCAAAGCAACCATGATAACTACCATCAAACAAAAATATCCTCACATCCTCCATGATGCTACCTTTGGAAGAAAAAGAAGCATGCCAAGGTGAACCATAACAACTATCACTGAAACCTACATTAATCTTTACATGAACAAAACCATCAAATTAAAATGATAACAAAGGCTTTAAATAGATGTCTTACTCATACCAGCTAAAATAGCAACTATAGCAAACTACAATTCATCCAAACTAACCATACCACAAACCAACATATACCATCATAGTTAGAACGTCATGCCATAAACATATCAACTCAAACTACAATCAAGTCTTAGTCCTCCTATCTCAATGCAACATACCGATATACAAATAACCACAAATGAAGCTAACTAACAAAGCATTCATTAACACTAAAACAATTTTGTGGATATAGATAGTCCACATCTAAGAGGTCCCATTGCAATCAACTCACACAACTACATAACTCATAGATCCCAATTCAATGAAACATGCAAACTCATAATCACATCATTAATTAACAACCCAAGACATCAAAGAGGATAACCAAACATATATCTAGAAACAACCACTACACGAATAATGTAAAATCTAAAAATAGGTCAAAGCAAACCATGTCTACTTATCATACTTCACATAAAGGATGCGGCTACTTCCTCTATTACATAGTGTCAAGGAAGCATACAATGATATGCAAATCCTACAAACAAATATGTTCCAATATCTCTCTCACCACTAATCTCCATAGCTCTCACAAGTCCTTCACACCAACCATGTGAATACAAGCATCCAGGAAGAACAAGACCAACGAAACAACCTACAACTCAAACCATATCTTTGTTCCACACTAACATGTAGTAACCTGTGTAAAGTAAAATCTCTTTCCCCATTTCCAAGTTGAAAGGATATCAACATCTAACATTCAAATCAAATGAAAACATTGCAAAAATCAGTGTACCACAAGGATGCATCCCCACCCTTTTTCCCCCCATTTCAAGGGCGGGTACGTCCTCGAGCCACGAGGATGGGATGGGGCGGGGATGTCCCCCCGCCGAGACACTGCCAAGACAACAAGACATCCTGAGGACTACCAGGATTCCTATGGCCATCCCGAGGATGCTTAGGAGTCTCTTTTCCATATGTCTTTTTCCTTTCTTATACTTAAGTTATATTTCATGTATATGTTGGAAGGATGTTTGAGAGTGCTTTCATATCTCTAGGAGTTATAATGCAGATCTAGTTTTCAAAGATATATAAATCTTCAGACATAATCATATTTTAGTAATCAACAACCTCCTATCAACATTATAACACTCTATCTCAATCTCGTTATCTCCCCCGAACACTAGACCTATCTCTCTCCCTGTCACTCTTCCTCTATCCCTTCTCTCTACCTCTCTCTATCTCTCTTCCCTCTCCCCAAAGATCTAGACCTATCTCTCTATATCTCTCTCACACCCCCAGAACCCTGCGAAGGGTGCTACCCTTAACCTCACTTTGCTGTTACCCCCAAACCACCATCAAATTACAAGTCTAAGCAAGTAATAGGCCAATGATGAATCGTTATCATAAAAAACTACATAATACATATCCAATGTTGCAAATCTTTGCATGTTCATAGTCAAGGCCACAATCAAGACCCCACAAGGGGCACTACCCCTTGACCCCAAACCTCCACCCACCATTCTTATTATCTCTACAATCATTTCCATGTTTTTTAATGTTTATTAGTTTAAAACTTGATACTTCACTTAGTATGCCAAAACTTTATACTTCACATGGTATGCCAAAGTTTTATTTGCAACTCTTATACTTGGTTTGCACTTTACTTCCAAAGTTCCAAAACTCTACCCACCATTGTTACTGTTGAAATTTCAAACTTTCAATGCAAGCATTGTCATGTTTTTAATGTTTATTAGCGTAAACTTTACATAGTGTGGCAAAGTTTTTATAACTAATTTTTCAAGTACTATATGTATTTGTGCCACCCCCTTGTCATCCTGTAATGTCCCCAATTTTATAAAATGACTTGATTAAGTTAATTAACTAAGTGGTCCTAAATTTTAAATAATATCATAAGGACCTATTTAATTAATTAATTTAATTATTAAATAAAGAGGCCCAAATTAATAATATAATAAACTATTGTCGACCTACTTGTAACCCTTCGGGAAACTTCTCGGAGCTCTTTATAAGGCCGAGTTTGGCATAGTTGTAGGGATGGCATAGTGAATTTGATGTTTTCTTTGTATTTGCGAATTCTAGTTGGAGTTTGGCATTGTTGCAGTTTCAGAGGTGCAAGACCCTCCCTATTCCGTAACCGCAGTTTCGGTGGTTAGCAGCCACCCTAGTCTGTCGTTGGAGATATCATTTCTGATATTTCACTCTGTACTTCATTGTCGGATCTATCTCTACCGTGTGGAATATAATTACAAATATCTACTTCTTGGCCATTCAATGTTGTTGGTGTATACTCTATGTTGATGATTCATTCCTATATCGTGCTTCCGGAGATTTGTCGTGCGCAGTACGTGGCAAGGTACTTATTGCACATGGTCTAGAGTAGTAATTGTACGGTTAAACCATACGGAGGTCAAGTAGACTTCATCGTACGGGTGAGGCATCGTCATCGTACGGGTGACGTGGTGTCCCTGTCATCGTACGAGGTGGAGTGCAACCACCGTACGGACTGTTTCTGTACGAGCAGCACAATTGGGGTTTGACGTACGGGGTGAGAGTCTTCGAGGAAGGTTTTGTACGGCTGGGGTGCCGGCAGGAAGGTGTCGTACGGCTGGGGATGTCATCGGGTACATTACCCCCCACCATCCCCAACCTTAGGTGCTTGGTCCCTCCATCCTCGTGTCCCTCCATCCTCGTGTCCCCCCATCAGGAAACTATAAAACACTGGGAGAAATAGGTGTAAACCTCTCATACAAAAGTTAGACCAAACAAACCAATCATTCCCATTGTTAGTGTAGGTTTTTTATTTTTCTTATGTTAGGGGGTATTTATTTTCCCTACATATATTATTTAAGCTTGCTTAGGTTATTAGGAGTGGTTAATATGAGGACACATGGCGAAACCTTGGCTACAAGTGTCACTCTCTCCCACACATGGGTAGTTGAGTTACACACCCTCTTTTGGCTTGTTATGCCACCTCTCATAACCACTATTTTGTCATTACCTAGGTAGGTTATAGGGTAGTTGGGTTTCTCACCCCCTTTTGCCTTTATGTGCCACCATTCATAACTCCTTTTTTGTCTTCATGTAAGGACGTTATGCCACATGTTTTTGCATTTACCAAGTAGGTAAAACCTCCCACTGTTTATAGGGAGTAGATTGCACCTCTTGGATGTATATGCCCTTATTTTGCTATATATTTAGCACTCTCCTCTGACCTTCACTAGTTCAGTAGTTAAGTGATAGCTCAGAGAGTGTAATGAGAGTATTCTCTAATTTCTCTTGCAATGTCCCTATTTTCTCGCATTTCAGATTTACTCTTCATTCTACTATTTTGATCTTCGATCATTTGTCGAGTGGAATTGCATGTGATTTACGACCGAATCAGATCCTAGTTCGATTCTCGCTTCTCAAAGAAACTAACAGCCATAACAAAACGCATATACCCAAAGCCACAAACCATTTACTATGTGTAACTCTCCAAATGGATTCAAAGCTCAAGACCAGCAACAAGCAGAACAAAAATCCATAAAACCATGCATCTTCATCTTAATAAGTCCTCAAAATTTCTATATTTGAGACTAACTCGTATGAAAAGATGATACAAAAATAAAATATGCATTTAATAATTAAGCGGACAATACCTCTCAAATCATTCACCTGCCAAGTAGACAAATAGTGGGATACAAGATAGGCATGTGCACACAACACCAAGAATTCAAAGCTTACAATAAATGACAATCTTCTCTTCAGGTCCATAATAGATTCACACCCATAACCCAGTGTAGGGCTCCTTAATCTTTCTACTGAAATCCTCATCAAAGAGTAAACATCTCAACACATGATCTCCATAAATAAGAGATCTCTTAGTCTCAACCAAGTCTCTCATCCAACAATCAATCCATGCCAACTTCAAATGCAACCCTACAAAATCATTAAGCTCCAACCAAATGACTAATAATCAAAACCAAAGAGATTCAACAAAACCACTATCAAAGTTCTAACTATAAAATCAGAAACATATCATGACATCATGATCTATCATCTCAAAAGAAAATCATATGCTCCAAAGAACATATCATGATCTCAAGAGAACCTTTAGCATGCCAAAAACTCTAATCTAGAATCAAGAGTGCATCATGACATGATAACAACCATAATCTAAACACAAGAGCACATGTCAAAAAGTCATAAACAACACCACAACCAAAGATTCAAGAGTTCAACATGACAAACCAAGATGTCACCATTTACAATCACATGATGATAACCATCCATCACCAAATCATGAATCCACATCACTACAAAACTCCCATTGAACCATGTGTTGACATGTTTTTTTGACAATGTCGAACACAGAATAAAGTTACCAACGGTCACCTTACCCTCTCTTGTTCAAGATTAGTTTGTATGCTAAGATTGCATAAAGTTCAAACGGTTAATTCCAAGGTTCCTCCAGTGCGTGGACACGACTCAGTTATTTGATGGGTTTGTTGTTAACCCAAGGGGCCTTATGTGTGTTCAATTGAAGAAGATGATAAACTCAAGCAAGCTCGAGGATTTCTATATGGCTGATTTGCAATGAAAGCCCTAGTTTTGGACTTTTGATTTTCGAATTATGCAGAAAATAAATGAGAGTAGGGTAGAGAGAACTATTCTAAAGCTAATTTAATCCTAAGAACAAGAAACGGGATCACTCATGCAAAATCAAACCACGCTTCGCTTCGCCAGCAGAGAACACCTACGCGAAGGCGGTGCAATCTTCAAAGGGTGTGTAGAGGTTTTTCAGATCACCAATATGGACCATCGGATCGAACAATCTTCACTGATGATCGAAGTTAAGCGAACACACATAACAAAAGGCTCAGGCTAACTTTGCACGGTATACAACAATCAACTGCACACCAAAACTATGAGCTCGGATTCTGCAACAAGTACTCCTATCAAATCTGGTTCTTCTAACAACATGTAAGCAAATCTAATCTAACTGAAGAGAGCAAGACCATGCAGATTGCTAAAATAGAACAAGAATACACCATCAAAATCGAACAATGTATTAAGTTGGCTACTTCAACAATCCTAATGCAACAATCTTAGATAATAATCCCTCCTCTCTTACAAATGAGCGGGGTCACCCCTTTATATAGGCCTCAGGCCATGCAAACCCTAATTAAGGTCTCACCCTAGAAGATTCTCCATTCAAGATGCAACAAGGTGGGAATCAACAATAAATACCCCGTAAAGCCCATATACAATTATTCCATGAGCCCAAAATAGCGCCCACTAGTGCATTAAATGCACCCCACTATATTGATCATGCCCAAAATATAATAAACATCTCCATGCAAGGAATAAATGCCCATCATTCTTCATGCGATGGCAACATGCACGATGAATCTGTCATAGAATCATAAATAAGGCGATTGCATGCAAGAAGATTCCCCATGCGATGGTGACATGCATTGACCGGACCACCACTTAGTCAAAATACCCCCAGCAGTAAATTCGCTACCACTATTCAACTAAAAGATTCTCGTCCAAGAATGGACGACCATTATCCCGTTCATTTATGGCGTATGCAATGAATTTGTTGACGACTGCTTCCAGCTCTCCGATGGAGACACTTGGCACATTTTCAATGTCGAATTCCATCAAGGCAATTTCTTCCTCGCTCTTGGAAAAGAAGCTCTCCCACTCCATCATGATTTCCTGTGTCTTCTTCACTATACTGGAAAATGAAGAAACATTTGCAAAATGTTCCTTAGGGAATAAACCTACGAAGAAGAACTCGTGCAACTGAGATTTCAGGGAGTTCACTGTTATTCCACCGTCATTGAGTTTCCTTACAAACAATGCCTCAATTGCACTGATAATTTCCTCCTACACCCCTCTGATGGAATCCTTCAAAGTTAAGGACTCTGCTGAATTTATCGAAGGTGTTCTTTCCTGAGCAAACGACGTAGAACCATCAGGGAAAGTCATAAGCTTCATTCTCTTGAATTACTTCCCCATCAATCAGAATTTGCCTTGGAATCTTTGTCAGAGCCCTGAGCCGCGGAATGGTTAAGTCTTGGTATACGTGCACATCCTCCCACAATCCTTTCGCTGTCTCCAATCTGCTCAGGAGGGCCACAAACTTTAAATGAAGCTGAGCCAAGTCCTCGATGAATTTTCCCGCTTCAGTGTAACCATCCTCTATCCATTCCCTGGAATTTTGTGCCATTGCTCTAATAACTTCCACATCATCAACAACTTCCTTGGGAAGGGAGGAAGGAGGAGTGAATGAAGGACCTGCCTCCCTGAGGGGCCTTTTGAAACTTCTGATGTACTCGCATAGGGTTCTATTTTCTTCCCTCGGCCTCTTACATTTTGCCTTTGATTTCAGCATCTTTTCCTTCACGGCTAAGGAAGATTCTTCAAAGTCTCCCATTACTTGACCTATGGAAGCATGGCCAAGATCAATCTGTCTAATAACATAATTTTCCTGCCTGATTTCGTTCCTGTCTTTATCTACTACAAGTTCAGCAATGTGCAGGGTCTGGGATCCAGACTCTTCCCTTACAACCTTAGAGAATTTCCGGGGAGCCTTCCTTTCTACTGGCTGATCCATCTTTTTCAACAATTCTTCTAACTCCCGGGCTGGATCAGTTTCTTTTTTTGGTTCCTTTCTCAGCCTTCCTATCAACCAATCTGGAGTGGGGATGGAGTGACTGTGAACCTCTACGTGCTCCTGCTCCCGTGACTCTTCTTCCATTTCGCCAAGGATAACTTCCACGAAGCTATCCTGACTTCTTGGCTGATTGTGTCCTTGTGAAACGTTAATGCTGAGTATATCTGGTGTCGGAATGTTCTCTAGAGGTGGACCTGCTGGATGTGAAAACATCTCTACTTCCTGTACACTCAACGAACTCGTCGGTGAATGCTCCCTCTCTATCGTTGCTCTCTTTTGTGGAGGTTCTTCCTGCTGGACTTCTTGTTGAACCTCCTCTGGAACTTCCTGTTGAATATCCTTCTTCCTTGTTGTCCTTGGTCTCTTTGGGGCATTTTTCCCTTTATCAATACGGACTTCCCCTCCTGCCTAGGCTTGTGAAGAGCCTTCGGTCGCCTCACTGTGCGAATCTAGACTTCCCAATAGCTAATATGTCAAATGAACATTTCCTTCCGCCAACTTCCTTATCTGCAGGTCAATCCAGTGCCGAGTGAATTTCAGCACTAGTCTAGCCAGGACATTCAAATCATCAATTTCGGGTTCTGACCAATCTGGCAATTGAATGGGCTGATCTTTTACTTTCTCAAATTTAGGTTGCACCAAATCTGAATCCTCCTTCACCTGATCTGGCACCTGGTAAATTTCACTTAACCTGATGGTGTCAAGGGGCAATCTGGAAGGCATTTTCTTTCGGACCTCAAGGTCATCCTCGGCACCTGCCCAATAATCTTCTAAGTGAAACTTGTGTATGAATTTGACGCCAGCAACCTTCCTGATTTGGCGGTAAGGATCATACTGGGCCCTAGATGTATAAAATGGCAGGCGATAGAATGCCAATTCCCTTGCTGCACTCTCAACGGCCTCCAAGCTTGGACATATTTCCATGAAGTCGCCTAGGACAACTGGGAATTCAATTGATTGCTTCTTCTTCTTTAATTGATCATAGGTTGTTAACTGTCTCATCAGCTCCAGCAATATGAGCTTGTCTAATGGATACCTTGGCAACTTGTATGACTGGAATGAGAATCCTTGCGTCCTGATTTAGGTGAATTTAGGAAATTGCAAGAATGTAGCTCGATTCTTCTGGACCGAGCACTTGCTTGCAGCGACACCCTTACATGCAACTTCTTTTGCATAAGCCGTGTCAAGTACATAGTGAAGGTGTCATTCGCCAACCTATAAGAACTAACATTGTGAAGATGCAGCTAGGGATAACACTCATGTATTTTCAGTTGTGCTGGTCCGCAACCCATGATTCCACTTGCTAGCAAACCATCAAATCCTCCCCTTCGCGCAAGCATATAGATCAGGTAGGAGCTCAGGAAGAAGGACAGGGACCTTTTTTCTTTTAAGTTTTTCAACTATTCGTGCAAGTAATGACTGATCAATCTGGCCCAATCAACTAGCCCATTTGCATTCATGATCTCACCTATGTAAAAGAACATCCAGGTTTCAAATTTCATAGAATGTGAACACCCCATTACTCTACTCAGCATCTTTATCAAGTCCACATATTCCTGCTTGAACTCAAAGATAGTGAGAGTCTTTGGCATCTTCGAGGCATGCATCCTGGGCTTCAGCAACCATTGTTTATTAATCAAATCAGCACACCTGGCAGGACCTGCTTCATACACTGCCTTAGCTCTGCTGCCGGTCCTATATGTCATGGAATAGTGCGAAGGAATTTTGAAAGCCTCACCAATTGACTCTGGAGTCAATGCTGCCATCAACTTGCCATTTGACGTTGAAATTGTCTTTCGCTCCAAATTCTAATGTTTTGCACACTCCAGAATCAAGTCTGGACATTGGATAGCAGGAGGAAAATCAGTTGCCGCAACAATTCCACTCTTGACAATTTTGACAGCTGTTGGTGATGAACTATGCCCTGCTGTCCCGAACATTCTGATCTTGAATGCAGCCAGATTGAATGTAACCAAATTTGTATCGCTGATTTCCTCCCATCTAGATTTCATCCGAGAACGAGGAAGGAAACCTTTCATCTCTACCTTGATCAATGCCTTCCTGGAGAGGGTAGTTGCCTGCCTTGATTCCTCCATCCTGAAAAGCAACTTGGAAATGATGAAAACAAAGACTAAGTATGACCACCCTTCACTTCTCCAATTCTTCTTTCCTGAATCCTACACGTGAGAAATGAAATGCCTCTCCATGCTTTTATAGAAACCTTCAAATTGTCTTGCTAAGTTAGGAGGCGTCAAATTAGCAATTGAATTTATGATGCATCATACTTTCCCAATCACTACGCCATGCAAAAGAAACTTCCCTTGTGAGTGAGTTCGAATTTAGAAGTTTCATTAAATGCACTAAGCCATGCATCATACTTGGAAGATTCTCTTCGCCAACTCATTAACTTCCACTCTTTCAAATTTCGGAGGGAAATTGAAAGATTTTTCAAGATTTGCTTGATTTCATTCTAACTCGTTGCCTTTTGCTTCTGAAGGAATTTTCACACCCTTTTCAAAATCCCCTATTTTTTAAGGATCCCCCTAAAATTTAGGAGCCAAGTTCATTGGATAGAGAAATTCACCACGATTCTAAATCTTTAAAATTTTCCACATTCTGATAAGATTCGATGTCTAAAAATAGAAAATTCAAAAATTTGCCCGAGGGAATTTTTTACTTTTGATTCCTCCTTGACCCTTTGACTTTCATGCCTTAGACAAATTTTCAATCTTCAAGCTTAAGTATGGAATTCACCATGTCTTGGAATTTGATCATTTTTCATGCCTCCAAGCACCCCTCAATTTGGCACTTTCCATTAGTCTAAGGCGCTATTTTGCACTGCAAGAGGAATTTTATCAAATTGTGAATCGGATTCCTTGCTTCTTCCGGACTTGGATGGATCTTGAGCCTCTTTCGGATCAGGCCACCATATAAGAATTTGGGATGATTTTCCAAAGTAAGGCAAATTTCCCGAGCTTTCCATTTCAAGAATGGGCTTCCAGCACTCTTCCATTTTCTAGCTCTCTTTGTCTGCTTTCTGACTTTCCGGAATTAGAAGTAGTTACAAATGCATGATCTTTGTCACCTTGCTCGAATGATCCTATCGGAGCAAACTTTCCAAATATAGAAACCTTTAAAGTGTCAGCTTTAGATCCCTAGACAAGACACAAGAATGACTTGCTATAAATAGAAACTTGCTAAAAATAGTAAGTTTGATTTTTGGCAAAATGACGACATTCCGGGACTTGGTAAAATCCCTAAAAAATAGGAACTTTCTAAAAATAGAAAGTTTCTCTGTTTTGGCTCAAATTTTACTGGGAGGTTCCTTGAAGGGTCCTGATTCCAATCATATGTTTGGTTTCTTCAAAACCCTAACAGAAACCCCTAAAATCTAGGACAAAAGGCAAAAACCCTAAAAAGACAAAACAGGCCCGAGACTTCACCAAACTCGCTCAAACGAAAAGCAGATTAAGTCCAAATCACCCTCAAACACCTGCAAAGTGGAGAGACTAACTCGACTGCCACCAAAAACCACAAAAAACCAAGACCAAAAGACCAAGAGGGCCTACAAGTTAGGGGGTCCCTATCTAGGATGGGGTGATGGGTGATTAGGTCACAACACCATGTAACCAAGCTCTTCAAGCATCATGATAACCATCTTCTAACAATGAACCCAAGATGTCAAAGAACTCACGGTAGATGAAACAGAATCCAAGAGCCCATCCATAACACTAACAAACACCATAGAAGACCATCCATCTTCTAATTAAAGATTATCCATGGCTCACTACACACTACAACTTTGAACAAAAATTTTGAAACAAAGAAGATACAGCATATTATGTAGCTACAAAAAGCTTCCGCTAAAGTGATGCTAAGTTATACATGGCATCATGACCGATATCATTGCAAAAACTCTACTGAAGTAACCAAGTTGTGACGTGACAGTTTCACCTAAGTAACCGGGTTCGCCTAATTTGGTCAATGCACCCGAGCCAGGTTTGCTTGGGTTCCGATTCGCCCAGGGGTTCATCTGGGTTCGCTATGGGTATGTAACCAGGGGTTTGGGTTCGCCAGGTACAAACCCGGGCATATCCAAAGGCATTGAGCACCAAAACATAACAAAAATAGACATTTTTGACCTTTTTTTGCATCCAAAAACTCTTAAATGTCCCTAAAAGCACCCCTTCTATCGTTGGGTTTTCCTCACACATTGATCAATGATTATGTAGCATACTATTAAATGTTTTTCTTCTGCCATTTTGCATTGTTCCATCTTCCAATTCAATTATGAACTATCAATTGGCATTTGGCATAGATCAATAATAAAATCATAATATCAAATGTACTCAGTTTTATAATTTGTATATTTCTTTAAATTTTTATATATAATACGTATATATATATATATATATATATATATATATATATATACATATATATATATATATACATGTACGGACGATCCCGACCCACAAACCGAGTTCACATGCCCGAATCTGAGCCCGAACCTGAACCGATAACTTAGGTTTTCACACATTGCCCCATTGCAAATGGTGACCCCCACTTTTGCTTGGTAGTGTGGTTGTTTTAGCTTAGTCGTCTAGCTTGGCAATAGTTTGAGTCTTTAACCTGTTGATTATGAAAGGATACAATGCCTTTTTCATAAGGATATGATAGATGAGATTCAAGGTAGTCGTTGGGTGATGCTTCACAGTGTGACCTTAAAGTCGGGTCAAGGTAAGTCTTAGGTGTGAAGAGTAGTCAAGCAAGCAAGTAGACTTCCTCAGGCTAGAGCGTAGAGGCAAGGAACGATCAAGAAGTGATGATCCATCAACTAAGATGAAGTGCTTGATGAAGATCGATCAAGGTCTAGGTGATGTTGAAAGTAAAGAAAACACCAAGTCAACCCTATGATTGAATCAAATAAAACTTGGTGAAAGCATTGAAATGATCAACTTAGGCAAGCAATGAAGTGGTCAACTCAAAGCACAAGTCATGATTTTCCTTCACTCACTCAAATCCATGACCTAGGTGGCATTTTTCTTTCACTTACTCAAATCCACGACCTAGGTAGTAGCATTATTCCTTCACTTGCTACAATCCCCGACCTAGGTCATGAAATCTTTCATTTGCACACCAATACAATTCGAATTGCAAACAAATAAAGCAGAGAAAACTCAGACTTTAGGAGCAGATCTGATGGCATTCTACATCAGCGAATTTACATTTCTTCATCAGCATTTAGGTGAATTTGGAGCCTGGTCTACTGTGAATTTGTTATATGCCTCTTTGTTTTCAGGATTCTTACATCAGACAAGTTTTCCCAGCATTCAGGAACAGGCTCAAGCAAATTAGGTGCAGACCAGCCACAGTAAGAGAAATCTGCAAGCAAAGGTACACATTCAGAAAAGATAGAAGTTAGAACCAATCTCAGAACTAAACAAAATCAGTGAGTTGAAGTGACTGGAATGAGATTATTAAGAAGAAATAAGTCTTTCCTACCCAGATCTAAGTAGATTTCATCAACAACAGAGCAATAATCAGATCTGGAACATCATTTCAAAAGTTCTAACTGTGTATTTCCAAAGGTTTTGATGCGTGGATTAAGAGAAAGACATCACAACTCCAAGACAAGAATGATAATCAAGACACCACTGAAACTCTAGATAGCAAATTTCGTGCATCAAGAATCAAGGAAAAGTAACAATCAGACCTCATTTTGGCGAATTTCTCCACCTAGGGCATTCTGATTTGAGCATAATTTGATCAGATTACAAGTCAACCAACATCAGTTCCAGCTTTGAGATTAATGACCAGATTTGAAAAGATTTTAGAAAGTATAAATTTTGTGTGATATTGTTTCCATTTCTGGTGTTTTGATAAAAATTATGTCCTTTTTAAGTCTAATGCAGGGAGTGTGTGCAAGGAATTGTGAGGAAGAAGACATTGAGGGAGCAAGTTGAAGATGAAAGACTTCACCATCAATGATGCAAGATCAAGCTATCCAAGAAATTAAACGGAGGAACTCAACATCAGCAAGCTCTAAGCAAAGACAATGCTCACATTTCAGCAAGAATCCAAGAGAGGCAGACCTAGATTGTAAGATGCGAACCTGACTGAGGATGAGGTGCAATCAGCAAGTACACTAATTTAGAACTGAGTAAATCAAGGGGTACGACTAAGGAAAAGGGGATGGTGAAAAGGACTTGAAGATGAAACTCATCAAGATGTAGAGCTTCACAATCAAGGCATAAATGATGATCAAGGCTAGAAAGTGTGAAGGAGAGACTCTACATGCAAATACACCACATACACATGGACATACTTCCTCACATCAGGGCAAGCTATCCAAGCACGTCATGAACAAAGGGAGGATCCAGCATAGATATCACGGTGTCTACATCAAAATCATGAGAGAAGACTTCACAATAGGAGAGATCAAGCAAGGCAAGGAAGCGGATTCCTCCACATGATGAACACTCACCAACGTTGCAAAGGAAGAATGCAAGGATTCATCATCGCAAGATCAAAATCAACATCATGAAATAGTAAACACTTGTGATGAGTTACAAAGAGTAAGCTGAGGTGGTGTTTAGTCATCACCAACCCAATCACATCATTCCAAGTCAAGGCATCCAGATTCAGTGCACTTAACTCATCCAATGAGGAGGATAACTACCACATGTGGAGGCACAAAGTTTGATGTACCTAACCTCATCATTCATTGGTCAACATTCAAAGGACATGTGTCCAAAAATGTAATTTAATCATTGGTCAAGCATTAAATGTTATGTAATGGGTGTAACAAACCCTAATTAGGGTTTCTATCTTTCAATATTGGCCATTGATTTGGATTTGATCTGGGCCATTCATTTGTAAAGGGAGCTCTATAAAAGGCTTGTGCTCCTCATTTGTAAAGGTTAATAGATATTAATTAGCAGCCAGATAATTAGAAATGGATGTTGCCAAGACTTTGTGGCAAGAAGCATATTATTTTCATTGAAGATAAGGTGAATTTCATATGTTGATTCAACAATTTGCATGGTCTCTACTTCTCATTTGCTTTAATGTTGATAGGATGGATGGAAGTTATTGTGGATGATTAATGGTGAAATTTGCATGTTCATACTACTTGTGTTTTGTTGATTGCTAAATACTTTGCGTGGTCAACTAAACTCTTTATATAAGCTCAACTTCAATTGCATCGCATTGATGGTGTCTATGTTGTTGGTGGTGATTTGAACATCATACAATTACCTTAGAAGATCGCACTAGCTTTGTAGAGTTGTTCTTTGCATGGCAAAAAAAAGTCTAGTAGAATTTCACTAAGTTATACATAGTCTCTTACATTCTAGGAATAGATTAGTCTCTCTAAACCCTTCCTCCTTTTATCCTTTTTCTTATTCAAGTTCGAGATAGAAAAGCATCACAAAATTACAATATTAGATGATCTAAGTTCCAACAACATTCAAGTACAAACATAAGTCCCCCTTGTGATTCCAGCAATATCACATCAAACCATAGAGCTTATCCACGCATCAAGACCTGATATTTGGAAGCTTGGAGTCACCTCGTATGATCACGAAGTTTAGCATTTGAGGAGATTTTGTTCAAGAGAAGATAAGATACCTTGGTATTTTATTCTATGTTGTAGGTGTCATAAAAAACACATCATCAAGTAGATGCACTATAAATTACTACTATAGATTCATATGAACAACTATATCAAGTACTCCCAAAATATCCTCTTGTCGCTGCAATCAACATACCGATATAATGACGGTCAACAAAGAACAAGCCTCTCAAACAAAATCCACATCAAAAAAATTTACAAAATCTACAGATATGCAACATCTCAAAAGAGAAATATAGTCAACGGTCCAATGTCAAAATACTAAAAATAGATTCAATTCCACATCAGTATCAGGCAACACAGAGATAATTTGACATAATATGTGGATTTCCAATACAAAAAACAGCAAAATCAACGATAAACCTAATTTGCCAAACAAACCCACATATGAGCAAGCAACCATAGATCAATAAGAATCTTCTAGCAACCATGCAAACCTGTAACTATCTTCATCTAGAACACCCTGAATACAATCTTATCACAGATCTACACGCCAAAAATTTTAGTTTAATGAGTAAAACCTGCAAAACTATCTCTGTAAATTTGAAGTCCACTTAAATATCTAGTTATTCACATCAAACATCTCATCTAAACAATGGAATAAGCACAAATCTACAAAACCCACAACTGAAAACAAGAGAAAACTGCAACCGAATAGGAAAACCAAGTTGTCCAGGAGCCTATAACATATGAAACATATCAACTCCACAACTTGCAAAAAGGTCAATGGCTTATCTTGCAAAGGTTTCAAGTAACCAAGGATTAAAACCATGAAGCCAACATAAACACTCCATTTTGTAGTCCAAATAGCTACTAGTGTTTCTTCATGTGACCACGATGTCAAAAGTACCCATCCAACATAAACACCTTCTAACTACATATGACTACACTAAAAAGGGAACAAAACCACCAAACAAAAGGATACACACATATTGTCAAACAAGTACTCCAAGTTGCCAAAACATAACCAACTCCATGAAGATCCACAATCATGATCTTCCAATGCCCAACATAGATCACATTGGCAATATCCATGGCTTCCAATCTCATATATTTGCAAAACAAAGTTAACTCACCAAACATTCATTGCACCTCCACAAACCTCCAACAAACTTTAAATCCTTTTTAACAAATTCCAACAAACTTGCCAAACTAAGAAATCAAAAAACAAAGGAACACCCAAAACCAATTAACCTTTAGCTTTGATACCAAATGTTGAGAGAGATATAGGCTCTACTACCAAATGTTGGAGAATTCAATCTCTATCCAAAAAATCAAGATATGACTTCAATGGATGAGATACAAGGCTCGGAATATTACAATATGAAAATTTGAAACTTATATGCAAATCTAAAATACCATGCTTAGATCCTCCTCCTTTATGAAGCTAAAAATCAGTCTTCCTATCATGCTTATTAACTCTACCTTATGTAAACTTATATCAGCAATAAATAAAACATAACATCATCATAAGATAGCAAAATAGAGGCACAAATCAGCAACATAAGAGCATCACAATACACAAGATTTACAAGCAGGAAAAAACTCCACCAGGAAAAAAGGCCAAGTATTCATTATCCTCAAAAAAATCCTCTTTGCTTCAAGCATGGCAGCACCTGTGTACCTATAAACAATCTCTAACATGTCATTGTTTGTGTAGAGTAACTCTACATTCAATTGTTCCTCCTTAATTCTACATCAAGGGAGTTGTTTATATAGACATGCCAAGAGCTCTAAAGCACCAAACAAGGAGTCCAAAGAAGACTCCTCATTCCAAATGTATCCACCCCTTGGATTTCCTCCTTGGAATACGAGAGGACACCTTTTAGCTCCAATTATGTATATATGCAAATGAGAAGGAAAATCTCCACAATCTACATTTGTTTGATTGAGTGTAAGATAAATGCATGCAAATCACTGGATTGTCATTGCAAATCAAGCAATTTGAAATTTTGAACGAACTTTTCAAAATTTCAGCTTCATTTAGTTAGTTAAAGTTGATAACTTAAGTTTACTTTATTTTTATTTTAGAATTCACATATTAACTTTTGTAATAGCCTTCCTCAAAATCCAGATAAAAAAATCCATACCAAAGACATCTACCCCCATATCCCACTTCCAAATCATTGAGAAACACTTTATTACAAGAGATAATTACACATGGCACCAATGAAACAACCCGTTCGTGCTTTCCAATGTTCCACAATGTATAGGTTTTTACCTCTTGGCTCATAAGATGATTGCTGACCTGACCCCTAATTTTAATCACAGCTTACCCTTCGGTCTTGAGGTTTTTCTCCACTGCTCCACCTTCTTAGGATTGGCTTGGTGGCTCGGGGGTCACCTGCTCGACCCTCCGTCCTCCTTGTTGTTTTGGTTGCCTCTGTTGTTTTTGTTTTTCATTGGTCACCATTTGGTGTCCCCGCTGGTGGCAGCCCCCTTTGTTTGTACTCTTCAGTCCCATTGACCCATTTGTGGTCACTTGTTGGACATCAATAAATTTATCTTACCCTATCTTATCTTTACATCAGACATGATTTTTTAAAACTAATCCTACTTATGTGTTATCTATCACCATTTATTCATGATAGATAATACCAAGTTTATATATATATAAGAGAGAGAGAGAGAGAGAGAGAGAGAGAGAGAGCATAATCATGACATGCTCCAACAGATGACTTTAAGTTTAAAATGAAACTCAGGAAATTGCACCAGCAAATTATTCAAGCAAATTGCAAAAAAGCAATGTAAATCGAGGTATGGTTCTAAAAAAACTGAGGTCTATCCTAAATCTTTTAATGTTATAGGAGTCAGAGTTTCAATTTCTGACCATAAGAAAATTGCAACATTTCAAAATTATGGACTATATTTCATTCTTGGCATTTGACTACACAGTAATATAGCAAATATTTGTACTTCCCGAATTTAACATTATCCCTTCAATAGTAACTTAAGCATTGGCAAATCATGTTGAATAACATGAAGATCTGGAATTAATGACATAATAAAAATATTTGAGAAACATAACCTAATGGCTATGTAAGAATAATCATTCAACTACAACATGCTTCAAGCAATCATTTTCCCAAACTATCTGAGGCCTCTATTTGCAAAATACTCAAGATGATTTTCCTGCACTTTCTTACATGTATTAAAAGAAAAATTATCTGTGGAGAACTATTCCAAAGCCCACAACAAAATCTGATAGCTGTTAACAACAAGAAAAGTTTTACAAGTATAATTACCAGCTCATTGGACATGTTGCACAAACCTGTAACACCAATAAAAATACAGTCTTAGTAATCTTTGTAAGTAGTTCTGAATTTGCAACTAATAATAGTTACAGCGAGCAACAATTCTAACATGATAAAATATCAATGTAACTAAGATTATGGGAAAAAAATCATCCTAACCCACCAATGAGATAATCTTCAATGTCAATGCCAAATTCCTCTGAGTTCACTGCAACAAAACTCATAATGGTCAAAAAAATCTAAATGCAACACAAGCAGCAAAAAAGTTAAGCATGCTACAAGTTCAATGAATAAACCTATATTCTCGATCAAATAAATCTAAATGCAACACATGCATAAATTTTTACAAAAGTGACTAAAAGCTCAAAAGGAATCGGATGAGTGAGTTAATAGTTGTCAATAACCAAAATCAGGTGCTAAAAGCACAAGATGTAACACACCCTTTGCTTAAAAACCAAGTATAGCATAACTGGAAGAACTTTTAAAACAATGGAACCTTTCCTTTTGACTTTTCAACTGACATATACAATATTTGGAAGGACATAATGATAATTTGTATATATAGCTTTGTATGTCATTTACTGCAACTCATTCATAATTTTGACATCCATAAAACTCAAACTAAGGAAAATTCAGCAACCCAAAATTATGACCCATACTTGTTACTCAGCTAATTTGTCAATTTTTGAGTTCCTCCTGAGCTTGAAAATTCCAAAAAGTATCACAAGCAAATGGACTTTCATAGGAACATGTAAAGTATATATATTGGATGAAATGACCTTTCTCACCGCTTGTCTTCTTTGGCTAACACCAACAAAGGTCTCTACAGCCTGAAAGCACTCGAGCATTACAGCATAAAATTGCTCCATATCCCTCTCAACTCTCACAATCAGATCTTCACCAGCTCACTTAGCTAGGAGGTACATACTTCAATTCCACTCAGCACCTAGCACTTGTTAGCGTATTTATAATTTAGGGATTATAATTCATAGTTGGTTTCAATTGTTTCCTTTGTTCTCTCAAGACCTTTGCTAAGTCAATGCCCTAAATTGTCTTCTTGAAACATGAAAATCTTTCCAGTCGTATACCCTATGATTTGGGTCATAACTGCTTAATGAGACACTTGCGAAACTCACCGCTGTCACCTGGAATTAACCCTTCTTTCAAATCCGTCTTGCAAGCTCAACTCAAGCTCTTCTGTTACAAACTACATTAAACTCAAATCTTGCAGAAATGAAGTATAATTATCATGACTACGAGCAAATTTCAGCATAGAAAATGACTTGCCCAATGACTCAGTATTCGATATCAACTTAAACGAGTTCTGGAATAAAATGAAAGACTATAAAAGAAGTCCTAGCACTCAAAGGGTACTTGAGAGCAGCCTAGCCCATGCGACTAATTTCCCTACATCAGTCTATGCCTACACTGTCATGTGCCGATTCAAGACTTAAAAGACAATAAGAGTCTATGCATAGCAGACCTAGGAAATTTTCACGTTAGCAAGGAATGAACCGCTGTCTAAGAAAACATACCACAGATCGAATGAAGGCAATTGATTAACACCGCCCAAGGAGAGGTTACAATGATCAACAATTAGTTAATAAACTAATAATATTAGTTAATAGAGAGAAGGCATGATTTGGCAATTGATTGCAATGATGTTGAGACACTACTTCTCACATCATGCCCCATTGTTGCGTACTTAAGGATGATCATAAGCCCTTCCCAAGGTATGGAAGTTGTTTTTATAATCTGATTTCTTTTTATTCGCAGGACTCAAGGAGCCTTTGATAACTAAGGAAGAGGGGGCATCGACCCGGCCCACTACACAAGGTAAGGACGCATAAGCCTAAGCCGTATTCAGATACATCGCCAAGGATTATATCAGGGATATCGAGATCTAATCAGGCACAGCTATCCAATTGAGTCCTAGCCTCTCATATCTTCTTCCCATGATCATATAGACTCATTCTGAAACAACAATTGCTTGTTATCTATCGCACATATTCAAGACAATAATCATAGCAGATTTCATGGTCTCAAATAATAATTCAATATTCAGATCAGAGACGTGGTATCATTATTACTATCATTATTTTTATCAATATATATATGCAATCAACAATCAAAATCATCATTAAGATTGTTTCCTTAAGTAAACCGAATGGAGGATGATTCTTGGTGAAGGCGCCAAATACACAGCAGATCATCTGACTTACATTTTGTGGCTTCAACAAAGGGGAAGATCAGATCGTTTGCAGATTCATCTATTGTTTGTTATCAGTCCAGAACGGGAGACTGCGTGTGAACATACTGTTATCACAAAAGCTTGCACCCTTGCTGAGCTATCAACTCAGCAACCTTGTGAAACATGGAAACAACCCCGAAGTGTAGGACCTTGCGCAAGGGGTTGAATCTCCGGAGAAGGCCGGCTTCCTTCTCTATCTAGGTGCAGGTGTTGAACCAACTCAACACTTCAAAACTTACTACTAAACCTATCCTAACAACTTGCAGAGGAAAGAGAGAATTGCTTAAAATGAAAGGAGGTGATGCACCAAGAAGAGATGGTTTCTCTCCTCACCCGAAATGGCACAAGGAATCAACTGAAAAGCCTAAGAGATGCACAAGCTTCAATTGCATGAGTGACCCAAACGCATGTGTGGAGGGTGGAATTTTCTAACTGTTAAGAGGGGAGAAGGATTCCCACAAGGTCACACTCAGAAAACCAGTTAACACAGCATAAATGTGAAAGGAAACCACAAACATACACTTATAATGAAGGTAAGAACACATACACATCATACATAAGTTGAAGGAAGGCAAGAATAGAGATTTTCAATTCATCATAAGGCCAAAAGCCAATCTTACAGTTGCAGAAATGCAAAAATTACAAGTCTTCAAGAGAAGAGAACAGCATAAGAAAGCTCAAGGCAGCAGGGAGAGAGCCCTTTACAATGAGGCTTAACAGCCTTATATAGAAAAATGGGTTACAATGGTGATCATGACACCTGCATGTCAATCTGGAAGTGCAGGGAAGTGCATGCACTTGACTTGTACATGCAAGCAACCTAGCCATACCTCCAAAGGCAATTCTGAGGAAGATAGATTGACTGACCTTCCAAAGTCAGACATGACATAAGTCACCCAGCATGGCCCCGTACCTCCCTTGATGGAAAACCTGCCAAAAACATTAAATGCACCCCTGTGGCTCCACAAAAAAAGTGCATAATTCACCAAAACTGTCGGAGCATTTAAAGCCTTGAGTGTCGATCACACCATCCGGAAGTGTTGCAAGCTAGAAGCAAGTTTAGAAGACTTTGGAGACCGGGGTCACCGTAGTTAGGGAACTTCGGGGATCGGGGTCACCGTAGTTGGACAAGGAACTTGGGAACTTGGGGGTTCCGGAGTTCTGGGGTTGAAGAACAAGGAACTTGCGAACCTGGGGGTTCCGGAGTTCCGGAGTTGAAGAACAAGGAACTTGGGAACCTGGGGGTTCCGGAGTTCCGGGGTAGAAGTACAAGAAACTTGGGAACCTGGGGGTTCCGGAGTTCTGGGGTTGAAGAACAAGGAACTTGGGAACCTGGGGGTTCCGGAGTTCCGGGGTTGAAGAACAAGGAACTTGGGAACTTGAGGGTTTCGGAATTCCGAGGTTGAAGAACAAGGAACTTGGGAACCTGGGGGTTCCAGAGTTCCGAGGTTGAAGGACAAGGAACTTGGGAACCTGGGGGTTTCGGAGTTCCGCAGTAGAAGGACAAGGAACTTGGGAACCTGGGGTTTCCGGAGTTCCGGTGTAGAAGGACAAGGAACTTCCTTCTGACAAGACAACACTTCACACTTCATAATTCCATTGCTTTTCTCCTTGATCAACTAGGCAGCGCTGGTCCATGGAACATATCTCTGATCGGTTCTCACTGATGGACCAAGGGTGTCATAAAATGATAGCACATACCAAGACAATTTTGTAAGGATCAAAGTGAACCACTTAAAGGTAGCAATTAACAAAATCTAATGGGTAATGATTATCATGAGAAAATACGATATAAAAATCAGTCATCCAAGGAATAGCAAGGATAACGATAAAGCACTAATCAGATATAGCGACTGAAGTGGCAATCAAGATTATTGATATAAGGGAGGAATTAACTAGAATGAATAACGATAATGACACTATGTTAAGAGATCATGACAGTCGTCTTAATCTGTTTTGTAGAAACAAATTGGGGATATTATGTAGTAGAGCAGCAATAAGGCTATCGATACAAAAGGACAGTGTGTGTGGGGAAAGCCACGTAAAGAAATAACAAACATATGCTAAAAAATGTAATATGACTTGTTAAGAAGTGTATTTTGTTGAGGAAAAGACATAACCAATGAAGAGGTGTGATTTGGTTGTTAGACCAAAAGGAATTTTTTATTTAATGTGATTTGTTTAGGGGAGTTGATTTCTTAAAATCCAAAGGCTGTGATTAGCAAAGAGAAGCCATGTTTATTTGGGAGGACATCACCCTTCAAAGAGATGTATCTCTTGATTAGATAGATGTAAATATAAAATAGAACGTGAATTGTGAGGAAAAGAAGAAGCGAGTTATACGAAGATTATGGCATGATGTATAAGGAAGACATATCAAGTGCATACATGAAGAAGAAAAATATATGAAAGGATAAGTGGGAAATTGGAGAAAGACACTTAAGACTTTATTTCTTATTTTCAGACTCATATCTCTCTAGTAGAGCACAAGTTTATGATATAGAAGCACTACTCTCAAGTATATAAATTGAGAAAGCTATCAAGATAAGTTTGACCTTCCGAACTACTTGTAGGAGTTTAAGTTAAATATTATAATGAAATGTGTTCAGTTTGGATAAAATTATATTTAGAAATGTATTCTAATTCTCAATCTAAGATGAAATTGTTGTCTCAGGACTGAATTATAGTACTCCCCAAACAAGGGACATTACATACACCAAATCATATGACCCAAAAAGCAGGGAAGTGAAATCAATCGAAGGCAAAATAATATAGCCAAATTGAACCAAAATTCATTTAACACCACTTTCAGACTACCTCAGAAGAAGAGCATGTCAAAGTTACCAAGGAAACAGCTTAAGAATATTATAAAAACATCTAGGATGAATGCAGGATGGTAGTAGCTCAAAAATGGCTCAAGGAGAAGAAAAAGGGACTATCAAAGCTCCCCAAAACCTTGTCTAAGTTTGATTTGCACAAAGATTTATCCAATATAATTACCCTTCTGAACAAAATTATAGCATATAGGGAGACAGACACTTTCCATTTCTGGATTTGTCTTTTTATTAATGTTATATGTCAAGGTCAGCAACATATGTTAATGATGGGTTTATTTCAGCGGTGGCACTCCCCTTTGGGAAATCAAACTAATCACCTTGCTGAAGCTGTTGCTGCCTACCATGGGTTGTCTCTTGCCTACCAATCTGATTGTAAAAATGTTCGGATTGAAGGTGACTCGGACAATATTATTAAGTGCCTTAAGAGATTGCAAACTCCTAGCTGGACGATCATTAATTTGATTGACGATTCAATTTCTATCATTAATACTTTTGATAAATGCCATATATCCCATATATTTAGAGAGGGTAATGGTGTTGTGGACTCCCTTGCTAATATTGGTGTTAGAAGTAATAATAAATTGGTGTGGCAAAGGCGCGACCTGCTTCCAGATGATACCAAGAAATTAATTGCTTGTGACAGACTACACGCTCGGACTGCGGCTTCCCTCATCATGATGGTGTTTAATAATTATTGTGTGACTTTGCTGCCACTTTAATTCCACACATTTTGTGGATGTTGGGGACTGTCCCTGTTTAGAAGTTTGCCATTCCTCTTGCATCTTGATCTTCAAAACTGGTGGGGTTTTTTGTGGGGTCTTCTGCACCGAGAAGGAGAGGGATTTTGCAATGGGGGGCAACAGGAACCATCTAGAACCTATTACCTGTGACGATGTCAGGAAGAACAGTACTATCTGGAGAATTCTTCAAAAGGGTGGGGTGTCTTCTTACCTTGAGAGATTGCATGGGTATAACCCCAATTTGTCAAAAATGTTTGTTCAAGGATGGAAAGATGGTCATGTTACTGTGCTTGGCTAGAGATTTGATATTACGGAGGATTTTATTGCTCATACATATTACTGGTCTTTCAATGGAGGACAAGCGACAGTCCGGAATTTCCTTGAACAGAATGAGGGTGAGCATCTGGTAAAGCGGGCTAACAGTGGTTATGATATCGAGTCTTTGAAAACCCTTTGGGCAGCGGTTCTCAAATATCAACATAACCTATCTTTGCTTTCACTAACATCTATATAAATACTTTGTAGTATTAATTTTTTGGATTTGATTATTTTGAGCATTTTTGCATTTTATATTCTCCATTTATATAATTATTTTTTTCTAAATTTTATATATGTATATAGTCGTCATCTCCAACTACCCATCTTCAACTTCTTTTGAAAATATTTTACTACTTATGTCCCAATATTAGTACCATTCCTCATCACCTATAACTATGGTAAATATAGTTCACACATGAACGTACCCATAATCATTACACCACAACATGCAGCTAGTAGATTATATTTGCATTTTGCAGGAGCGTGCAGATACCTAGAGTGGTCATAGTTATCTTCTAAATATGTACTCTAGAATTTGATATTTTAGATTAAAAAAGAAATATACAATCTTATCAAAAAAATAAGAACTACATGATATTCTACTGAAGGTTGCCATTACAATCTTATGAAAAAAATAAAGGAATGCATTTGAGTTAAGAAAGAATACTTACATCCAAGTAGATTTTGTGTTTCAACGTAGGAAAGCAGATTGCTTGTCTCCAACCAATGCAGAAAAACAATCAAAAACACCACATTATATGTTTGGTTTCTCCAATGATCATGATACCTGGACAGCACGAGTAGCATTTATTAGGGAAAGTAATAGAATAATCTAAAGAATAAAGTGAGCATATAAACAATTACTATTACCTATAATATTGACCTGGGCATCCCTTGATGACCTCAGCAAGCTGAGCATAAAGCTCCTTTAGTTTTTCAATGTGGACTTTTGACTTCTCAAGAACCTCTGCAATGCATTTAAGAAACAAACACAATGTTTATGATAACAAGAATAGTCTTAAGAATAAATATTCTTCCTACAAAAGGATGCTTCCTCTGGCAAATACCACTTCTGAAGGAAATTTAAAAAGTCAGAATTTAAAGGGAAACCTATCTTTTCAGATACTTGAAGAATTTGTAATAATAAATTAGGTGCATTGTTAATGAAGACTTGAAGACTTTTCAGATACAAATTGGACATATTTGAAAAGAGCATTGTTAATGACAACGACCATAAATTTATCAACAACTTTGGAAGGGAGTTCATTAAAATTGTTGTCTACCACCCCATCTTCATTTATAAATTATAATCTATTACCTATGTTTTATGTTTCCAAGATGGAGAGGTCATGGTTTTTGTACAACTAAATTTTCTTGTATTTTGGGGAAAGCATAAGAGCAAGTGTATATGTGGATGTGTTTATATTTCTAGAGTAGAGCTTTAATGGTTTCATTTCCATAATTAAACATCATTAAAAATCTAATATAAGTGCCATTGAATGAGAAAATTGAATTGAATCTAACAATACAAATAAAATAAAATTACTACAAACATAACTATATCAAGAGTCCTCATCACAAATGAGCTAATGACAAAACGAAAATCAAAAAATACAACAAACATATTTGAGTCATAACAGTTTGTCAAGTTTAAAACACCAATCAATAGACTCGACAATCAATGCCATTGTTAGACACATCCCAGGTGAGCGCCCCATGATTCCTCATCAACTGCTCAACTCTAAATAAGCTCACTCTTCCAACATGACCTCAACCAACCAAGTATATACTAGACCTATCTAAGTCCCACAAACTCCAAAATCTCATCACCTACTAGCCTCTCAATGTGCTCAAGCTCTTGAATCCTCTAGGTAGAAAGCACTATGTGCATCACCTATTTTCTCCACTCAATTAGAAATAAGATTGTGTCTCAACAACAATGGAACTAGAAATAAGTTTCCATCTGAATGTGTCACAGACCCTCTAGAGGCACAAAGAGCATCTTTTGGTGTATAGGGAAAGGGGGCAAGGATCATCACTACTCAACCATAAATAAGTTCACTCCACCAACAAGATCTCAAGCTACACTAGCTCTACATCCTAGACCTATCTAAGGTCAGCAATCGCTGAAACCTCACTGGATACTAAACTCTCCTTGTATTCAAACTTTTGCAATCCTCTAGGCACAAGGAACCATCTACATAAACTACCTTCTCTGCTCTCTAGGAGATGACATTGTGTCTGAAAAACGACGGAACTAGAAATGAATTTGCTAAGTGAATGTATCTCAAGTCCCCTGGAAACAAGGGGGGTGGGTATTAAGGCCACACCAAATGTCCTCCCACTTTATTAGACCTACAAAACCTAATTTCATTCATTTCCATGAAAACAAAAAAAGAAGGGAATGAAAAAAGATAAATTTGAAAGCACAAGGACAAATTTGCTACCAACAAGAGAAACTAGCAGCACATTGGGAGTAGATTCCATTGGCAATTGCATTTTCATTAGATAAGACTTGGGTAGATCAAAAGATTGTATCTTTCTTTTGTGCACTAACTTTGGAGAGAGATCACACTATCTATATGGCAGTTGCAACTCATGAAAGAGATCCCATCTTGGCATTCTATGGCAAGCCAGTTCACACATTGTTCATTAGAGATCTAAGAAGCTGAACATCCTACTAGATGTGGCATCACATGTAGTTAACCTTAATGGTTCAAATTTCATGGAGAAGCCTCGGATAATTACTCTGTAATGTCCCCAATTTGAAATAGGATTTACTAATAAATATTAATAATAAAATTAAATGAATAAAAATAAAATTAAAATTAACACAAAAGAATAAAATTAAAATAATTAAAACTTTGTTAAGTTTAATGAATGGTCAAAAGGTATGAAATGAAAAGTTGTCACAACCTCAAACATGAGGTATAAAAGGGAAAATATAGTTCCATTTGCAACAACAATTTTAATCTACAATCAGAAATGCATTGAAACAACAATTTTAATCTACAATCAGAAGTGCGTTAAAACAACAATGTTAATCTCAATCAGAAGTGCAGATCTAAGTTAAATAGTAAGACAGCAATGAGGAGACACAACCTTTCAAAGGGATATCTCTTTCCAAAGAGATGTGTCTCCTCAATGAGATATGAGGGTATTAAAAGAGTAAGCAATTAATATGGAGAAGCGGGATATGGAGAAAACGAAGAAAGAATGGAACATGGGGACTAAGGAAGGATTAATGGAAGAAGAAAGGAATGGTGTAATATCCCCTTTCTAAAATAGGATTTAATATTAATAATAAATTTAAATAATAAAAATTAAAATATAATTTAAATTAAAATATAACATAATTAAAATATGAATGGTCAAAGGGCACGAAATAGAGATTTCTAAATTTCATCATATGTATTAACTTATAGAGTTAGTTTTAAGGACATATATATATATAGTGCTGCTGTGTAAAGTTGCTTCTGCAGAAATTATAGTATATTCGATGACATTTACCAAGTGAACAATATGTTACCCCAACATTATTCATTTGAAAACATTATATGCAATCGCTGCAGAGTGGTATCAATTGGTATAGGAGACAATGTCTGACACAGTTTCTGACACAAGAAAGTTGTCTGGCTTCTCCTCTAAACTGCCATACATGATACGTGAAGCCTTATCAGCATTTAACTGGAGTTCGATTAATATAGTTCGCTGGGAGTGGTTAATTAAAATTAAAAGGCAGCGATCAATCAAAATGGGCAAATAGCGGTCAAGACGTAAACAACGATAATGGCTAGTCGAGCAAATAATAATTAAGTACTCTAAAAGGGTGCGATTCTGTAACACACAGTTTAATTAAGAAAATATATTAAGTATGATGACTAATTCAGATATAAGTTACAAATAATAAGTACTTTATTATATCCAAAAGGTGTGATTTAAAGTGAAAGAGTCGTGACTCTCCCATCATGAAGGGATAAATAGGGGAGAGATTCATTTGTAGGGGGGCACCACCGATCAGATCAGATTAGATCGTAACTGTTATTAAGTTACAGACAGTAACATCTTTGTTCTTCGTGGCATGCATGGGGATTTGCTTGATATGTACGCTTAATATATGAAGCCTGATAATGTTCTTATGCAGAATTTAATAGTAATATTAATATGGACTGCAATATGTATGACAGTCATACTTAATTTCATATATGTTCATAATACATGAGAACTTAGTATACTTATAGTCTAATTCTTGTTACTACTGTCAGTATTGGAAAAGGTGGGAATGAGATGTTCCAAAGAGGGGTAGTCTAAATCCAAGCAAAAGGTTAAGTCACAAGATAGGGTGGAGATCAGCAACCCGTAAGCCTTGAGGGTATAGATCCAAGAGAGGTAAGGGCTTGGATCTGAAAACTTTGAAGGAACCTATTGTAGTTGGTCTCTAAGCGCTTTGGTAACATACATACCCTCCTCCTTCCTTAAAGCTGAAGTAGTAACAAAGGTTGGTACTTGCATTAAGAGTTATGGAAGACAAACTTAATTATCTAAAATGGTTGATGAACAATTCACTTATTAATAACTAAGTTGCCAGTTCGGGTTCGGGTTCCGGTTCGGGTTCGAAGAACCCGGTACACCCGTATGGCAAAATTTTGAAAAGGGGTTTGGGTTCGTTTGGGTTCGTTAGTACAAAAACATGTAAATTTTATATATATATATATATATATATATATATTGATATTTGTGAAGCCTATAAGCATGAATTATGCATGTCACATAACATCATATGAACAACAAAACAAACATAAACTTGTAATCATAGCATCATGATCATACCATAATTGATAATAGCATCATATACATCAAGTTTAATATCAAAATGACAAAATATTCAAGTATCATTGTTTCAACTTTCAACAATATAAACTTAAAGTTTAAACATCAAATGGATCATCTAATTCTTCATCCTCCTCCTCCTCCTCCTCCTCATTGACATTGACATTACATGAGCCAATGCCACTTGCACTTGCACTATAAGTTGGCTCAATTTCCGAGTCAAGTGTCAATGCAAGAAGCTGAGAAGCAGGAGCATCCAAATCAGTATGCTCTGGCTCTATATCCCACATCTTTGTTTCCCCTTGTGTGTAGTCATGTTGTTTGTGTGAAAGAAGACGTAGGTTGGAATGCACATATACTAAATTCTCCACTCTTTTTGATAGCAGCCTATTGCGCTTTACTGAGTGGATGAAAGAGTATGTGCTCCAATTTCTTTCTGAAGCAGATGAACTAGCAACCTATGAAGACAAAGTAAACAATTAAAGTTATACATTAATAAAAATAAAATTACTAGCAACCTATGAAGACAAAGTAAACTATAAATAAACTAAAACTTGTAAATTTAAAATTTTAATTAATTAAACTTACTTGTGATAAAACTTTTATGGCGAGAGGTTGTAGGTGTTGGAAGCATGTGCCATGGAAGTACCACCAGCTATGAGCATCTTTCTTGGATCTATGATGAAGTGCATCAACACTTAGACCATTCCCATTTGCGAATTCTATAAACTCATTTGTAACAACATCTCGCAAATCATCATCGGGATATAGTCTAAGAAATGTTGCCTTTTACCCATCAGATACTTCTAGATCTCTCCATGGTGGAATCCTTCCTGGTTTATCAAGAAACTGATTGCTATAGTACTTAGGTGTCAAGGCATAGGCAAGAAGGTGCAGAGGAGTGGTCATCTTA
The DNA here is from genome assembly GCF_030272615.1 of Cryptomeria japonica. NCBI lineage: Eukaryota > Viridiplantae > Streptophyta > Pinopsida > Cupressales > Cupressaceae > Cryptomeria > Cryptomeria japonica. The sequence goes on along the minus strand of NC_081405.1, from coordinate 26,913,772 downwards.
TTCCACCTCTCTACAATAATTACTTCCAGTTCTTTGAAGAATTTCTCCTGAGGATCATTCTCTTTTTCATTTATAGTGACCTTTATTTTTTCAAGCATTGAATCAATGCCATCATAAATCTCACCTATGCAAGGCCTATCCATGTCTGTATAGCAAATCATGCTCATGATGGGCTCAGTGATACTTAGGAGATATGTAACAAGATCCCACTATTTCTCATTCAATATTCTATCCCTAATTTTTTCTGCCCTCTCAGTGCTACTTTGCTTCCATACAATCCAATTGGTGCTGATCACCATATTGCATAGTGCCACTCTAACTTTCACAAGTCGTCTTAAGACGATTGTGTTTGATGCAAAACGGGTCTCAGCAACCTATAACACAAATTAATGCCAAATGATTAAAAATAAAGCCAAACTTTAAAGAAGAATACACAATATAGCTTACACAATGATATTATTAACATTGAAAATTCAAAAAAATCAGAAAATGTAAAATTAAATTACTATTTTACTTACCTTCAATAGCTCCAAATTTGAATAGGTTCTAAAAATCCCTTGAGACATGTGGTGGTTTGTGATGAACATTTGGATGTCCTCAGCCTCTGCATACACATCTCTAATCCATTTTATTTTTTGCCCAATCCTTTGTAGCATAAGATTGAGTGAATGTACCGCACAAGGTGTCCAAAAGCTGTGATCATAGCGTTGCTCAACCAACAAACCAGCAGCTCTACAATTTTTTGCATTGTCCGTTATGACTTGGACAACATTGCGAGGTCCCACAAACTCAATGGCAAAGATGAGAATTTCTGCAATAAATTGGCCATCTTTTATTTGGCCCTCACAATCCACAGCTCTCAAAAACATTGCCCCTTTAGGGGACACCGCTATGAAACTGATCAAGGGATGGTTTTTAGCATCTTTCCACCCATCTGAAACAATTGTTACACCTGTCTCAACCCATGAATCCCTTATGGGTTTCAATGCATCTTCAACCCTTTTCACCTCTTTCTCCAATAATGTTCCACGTACCTTCTCATAACTGGGGCCCTTATACCCTCTTGGTGCCTCATTAACACTTTTTATCATTTGCTTCCAATATGGGGAGCGAACAACATTGAATGACAACCCATTTGCATAAATGCACCTTACTATATCTTGATCAGCATTGTCTCTACTCTCATTTTGGAATGCGGTTTCTAAAGGCCCCTTTGTTCTTTTACGTGTCAAGGGTGGTTCACTTTGAGTTTCATTTGTGGCAAAGAAGGGGTGGTCTTCTACTACAATACTAGGATTAAAAGGGCCTTGCATTCCCCTTGTTTTCTTTGATGCAATTTGGTTCAATCTACAGGCTTCCCTCTCTTCTGCCGCCTCATGCTCCCTAATATATTTCATCACTATCTCATCTGGTATAGGTTTACCATTTTTTCCAGGGCATTTTTTGATGCCTTTTCCTTTTATTCCACACAAATGGCCTACCACCCAATAATATGAACTATTACGTTCAATATCACATCCATGGCATTTCCAACGGAATCCCCCACCTCCCGGAAGTTGTTTTATAATGTCCACATACTTCCATAAGGGAGAATTTGAATCATTTCTTTGTTTTGCAATTATTTGTTCATTGTCAATGGAGGAAGATGTAGATGCCATTCTAGTTCCTATGGCAAGAAATAAAATAAACATATTCAAAAACAAAAACTAAATAATGAAAAAAAATTCAAGTTTCATGTTTGACAATTTGTGAAACAAAAATAGTTGGAAAAAAATGTTTAAAAACCTACCTCTTGCAGCCAATGGAAGCTTGAAAATGTATGGAAATGATGTTGCAACACTTGTTGAAGCTTCTAAAATCAGTCTTCAACTCCTCCTCTTTGATCTTGGAAGCCAAATTTTGTTCAACTTTTCTTCAACCTGCTCTCATTAAAAATTTGTTTGCAACACAAATGAGGTGAAATGTGTCAATAAAGTGTTTTAGAAGTGTTTTTTAGGTTATAATTTTCACTTTTTAAAAGGCGGAACTGAAAAAAATTAAAATTTGCTTTGTTTTTTAACTTTATGGGCCACCCAGCCGCCCGGGTCCGCCTGAGTTCGACTCGGTTCGACCCCGGGTTCGACTGGGTTCGACCCCCTGGGTTTTTCGAACCCTAGTCAAACCCAAGTCGAACCAGACCCATACCACGGACCCGGTCGAACCCGGACCCGTACTAGGGCGTCCCAGGGGCGAACCCGGTAACTTAGATTAATAATAAACCAATTGAACTATGGATAGCACAAATTTGATTCATGTTAAAACAGATTTGTCTCCTAATCAGTTTAGTTTAAGTCATAAGTATATTGACCGAGATTAATTATGTTAATCAAGTAGGGGACATTACAAATGGGCAGAAAATAAGGAAGTAACTTTTAAGGATGGAATGATGAAAGATCATGACATTTTGAAGGGGTGGTAATTGTGAAAGGTTGTGACCCTTGCAAAGGGAAGGCATGATGAAAGGGTGTGACTCTCCTTCATATTGGAAGTTATAAGGAGGAGAAGGTATCATTTGAGAAGGAGAGTGGAAGGGGATTCCATTTTAGAGCAGAAAAAGGGCAGAAATGAGGATATGGGATGCCATCCTAAAATGCAGAATTCTGAGTATAAGAAGCAGACACATAACTATGTTATCAGCAGATTTGGAAAGGGGAATATATGCAGTCATTGATTGGGATAGAGAATCTGATGCATCTGAAGACATCATCTCTGGCAGCCATGTAACTACTGCTGTGTGGTATGGTCATTCTGTATAAACTCCTAAATGCTGCAACAATATTATATTCGTCTTTTTCTGCACATCACCGTCTGCATAACTACTTCAGCATCTTTATGATTATTCACCTACTGTAACATGACTATTTATAGCATTGCAAATATAAATTAGACCATGATATTCTGTGGTTGTGTGTGTGTGTATTGAAACCAAGGCGCACAGAAAAAAGTTCGACGTCTCCATTTTAATATATTTTTCTGTGCAAAATTTTAATTTTAGTAGAAAAAAAATATCATAAAATTTTATAAAAAACTCAAAAACATTTTTTATTTCCAATTATCTGTTTTTATCAATCTATCATTTTCTGCTTTCTTTGTGTTATTAAAAAATTCTGATTTTCAAAGCTAACTGGTTTTCTGCAGAAGTCAAACCGACGTCTGCGCAAACGTTTTAGCGTCTGCTCCTGTCCTTTACCGTCTCCGTTTTAATCAGTTTTACATCAAGTTTTGCTAATCATCTTGTATTTTTACAGCATTTTTCACTTGTTGAAGACCAAAAAAATCCTTAGACTACTAATTATTGCTGTAGGTTCGAATGTCAAAGACATCCTTTTACCACTAGATGCATGATTAGATTTGTTTTTGCGCACTTGGTAATTAAAAAATAATTTGTTAGTCGTGCTTGAGTAGGATAGTAGGTATATGCTCTCCACTTGCGAAAGCTTGGGTGACCAAGGCGAATCTGGAAGATCAACATTTCAAGGATTGGAAGAGGATTTCAAGACAAAGATTTCAAAGGCAAGCATGCGGACTAGATCAAACACAAAGAAGACTTCACCATAATGGTGAACAAATGAAGGAAAGCAAGTTCAAAACATAAGCACAAAGGATTTCACATCAATAAATCAGGAACTACATCAAGGAATTCCAAACATTATGAAGAATGTTCAAGGCAAATTGATTAAGTCTACAAGGCAAGCTGAGGTGGCATCCCAATCGCCATTCATTCAATCAAAGGGTACCAAGCCAGCATTCATACAAGGATGGAACAAGTGACATGTGGCACTACATCAAATATCATTTATCTTACCTACCCTCATCTCTCATTGGTCAATGTAATGGTGATTGTAACAAACCCTAATTAGGGTTTTATCTTGTAATCTTGCCCATCGATCTTGAATCAATCTGGGCCATCAAATAAGGCTCAGCTCTCTCATTTGTAAAGGTTAATAGTTGAAGAACTAGAGACTAGGGGAGTAGATAGATTAGAAGTTATAGTTGAAGTAGATTAGGAGAGAAGGAAAGATTGTTGAAATATTCCCTGTTGTTATCAGACTAAAAATGCAAGGGACATCGTCAAACACTTAGCTGGCAGCCTGTCGTTTCAAGTCTTAGTCTGTATGACCTGCGTGTTATGTGGTTTCTAAACTGCAATATAACTTGCGTGTTATGCTGTTTAGACTGTTGCAATTTTTCAGACTTAAGTTTTGAAGCATAAACCACAAAGAATAGTCAAAAGATGACTACCAATCAACACTATTGTTAATGTTTTAGCAACATAGAAATCTGAAACAAGATACACAGAATTTATCCTGGGAAAACCCTCCACTTGAGGGTGAAAAACCCAGCCCGCAAAAGTAATACCTTTATCGAAAACTTCAAATGACCAATACATAAATTGAAAGCTTCAATTGACTATCACAAAGTCTGAATCGCTTTCTTATCAGATACAACTCCTTGACAGAATGATAACTAATGATATACTCCTCCTCTCACAACATAAAATTACACATCAATTGTTCTCCATAAAACAATGAATTCCGAAAATCTCAGAATTTGGACTTAACAAAAATACTGAAAAGTATTACACGTGACTATATGATGAAGCACACAAATTAATGTGCCACAACCTGCACGATTCAGAAATACATATGTTGCCTAAGAAGAACAGAACCTGCATCAAGAAGAACATGTATTTAATTCTGAACCAAACGCCTTATCTTATAGAGACGTCAATACCAATAGCTGTCGCGGAAATACCAAAAGACATCCACACCAAAGAAACGGTCACACACCTGCAATAACTCATGAAAAACAGTAGATGAAGAGACAAGTATGAACGGAAGAAGACAGATAAGCCACCGACAACAATCCAAGTAGTGAAATTCACCGACAGCAAGAGGAAGGAAGATGAAAGAACAAGCCACGCTTGCCATGCTGGAAGGACGATTATGAAGGAGCTAGCCACGCTCATTGAAACGGATATGAAATAAATTACCAATGAAGTCTCTCTTGCACCTATATAACTTCAACAACTATAAGCCTCTAGGGTGATGGTGCAAGATGTATTTGTGTTTACCAATGCAATAATAAAAGATTAAGTGCAAGAATCACACACCTACAGCTGACTGTGATTTAAGCAAACAGTTGGCATGAAACCTTGGGGCAAAGTACGAATGAGAAGCACCTTATTACTCCTTTTATTCATGAGGCAATACATTCATTACCATGCTCTTAACATGTATCCAAAGTCCTAGCAACCAATTCACTGAATGCTCAGAAATTCTGAATACACATGTCAGCCATGGAGGTCTGCATACAACAAGAAATTACAAGGAGAATAATGCCAAAAGGAACCTGATATAAATGCCTTGCCTTGTGGCTGAAGAAGCAATCAATATCCAAGATTTTGGTGCCCTCACATATGCCCAATCGAATTATTCCTCAGAATCGCCCCTGCTGCTGTCATGGGGTCTGATCATGATTGATTTCCAGCTCCTAACATCTTCTTTTGTCTCCTAAAATATTCGCTGACCTTCCCCTAGCAAAGCGCTATTCCCAAGTGCAAGGCTTGATGCTTATCCAAAGAACAATTAGCAAAATCAAACCAATGGTGGCTGCAGTCCGGTTTAGCGTCATAGCTCTTACTACTCCTGCAACAACACTATTCCTCTTCAAAATCTCCTATGATGTATCGCCTTATGCTCCCAAAACCAGCGCTGACCTCCAATGAAAGTTATGATGCTTCAATGAAGTGACAAGGGCAAAGTCGTGGGTTTGGAGGAAAGAATTTGTATTGTCCCAGACCTGCTCCTTGGCCGGCTATCTTCCAAATGATCTTCTAACAAACCGCCTTTCTTCTCCAATAAATATCAATGCTTTTAGGTGACCCAAAATGATGTGCTGATTACACCATGAAACCAACTATCTTAAAGATGCAACAAATCTCAATAGGCACAATATGGAAGACTGAGTTATCTCTCACTCTCAACTGCAACCCCTCGGAAGATCTTTTAGGACCCACAGGGACCCAACCGCCTGGGCAAGACCCGGGTGGGACCCAGGTCAAACCAAGGAGGACCCGGGTGTAACGTCCTAGGGTTATTGTGACACTATCCAAACTTCACTGACCTTTCAACACAGCAAACTACAACTGACAGATATTATTCCCCCTGGATTCACATAGCTAGATTGCAACTTAAATTAATTATAAAGGAACAGATAAATAAATGAGGACAACTTAACTGTTTTATTATTATCTCTGGAATAACAGAATTACAACTATCTGTTGCTCTGCAGATCCAAAGTTAGACCAAGTATGGAAACCTTTACAGTACTCTAAAAAATTGTAATGAGATGTATGAACAGTCTCCTAGCTAAGCTGGATGATACCTTGTATGGATTCCCTGATCTGAAATATTTTCTACTGTCCTCAGTTGCCTAGCTGAGTGTAAACAAGTGGTTATTAAATGTGCTTGCCTCAGGTATGAGGGTCATGATTTTTCATTGGATGTGGTGCTCGATAGATTTGATAGGTCAACCTTATGAAACTGGTTTCTCTCATTCAAAACAACTAGTCTAAAGTTGGCTAGATTGTTGATGGACTGGGAACTGTGAACATATATAATTTTGATGTTTGAAGTTTGAACATATATATATATATATAAAAAATTAAAAAAATATATATATATATATATGTACGGACGAACCCGTACCCGTACCCAAGGAAAAAAAAATTGCCGAATCCGCGAATCCGTACCCGAATCCGAACCTGAATCTGAACCGAAACCGGTAACTTAGTAATTAACTTAATATTATTAATTAAAATAATTAATTAAGCTATCCATGAAAAATAATAATAATTTGGACAACTTAACTAATTAAATTAATTAATTAATTCCTCTCCAAAAATGGGGACATTAAAATTGTTGCCAAGATCTTGTTGAAAGAGACATTGTTTTTTTCATTTAAGTTATCGTGAATTTCATATGTTGATTCAACAACATGTTGCATGGTCTCTACTTCTTATTTGTTTTCATGTTGATTAGATGAATGAAAGGGAATTGTGAATGATTAATGGTCAAATTTGTTTATCCATACCACTAGCGATTTGCTGATTGTAAGTTTGCCTTGTGTAGTCAATTGGAATCCTTAAATAAGCTTAACTTCAATTGCTATTCACACCTTGATATGCATTGCCTTGATGGTATCCTTGTTATTAATAGTGATTTGAACATCACGTGCTTACCTTCGAAGATCACACTAGCTTTGTGGAATTGTTTGTTGATGGCGAAGCAGAGCTTAGTTGAGTTTTACCTAATCACTCATTGTCTCTTACATTCCTAGGAGTAGATTAGTCTTCCTAAACCCTTCTCCTTTTGTCCTTTTTTTGAATTCAAGTTAGTTTAGGAGAAGCACCACAAGATTGCAATATCAAATGATCAAGTTCCAGTAACGTCCAGGCATTCATGTACAACGCAAGTCCCCTTGTGATGCCAGCATTATCACATCAAACCATTGAGCTTATCCACAAGTCAAGACCTAACATTTCAGAACCTTGGAGTTGTCTCATTTGACCATGAAGCATAGCATTTGAGAGACTTTGTTCAAGAGAGGATAAGATAACTTGGTATTTTATTCTATGTTTGATTGTGCCTAAAAACACATCAACAAGTTCCACACCTAAAAAGGCTAGGAGAATGTCCGAATTAATTGCCAACCCTGTTTGAGGCCACAATTTTTTGGAGATTGCAGACCCATCGGTGACAAAAATGAACTCGAAGTCACAGAATTGGACTTCAACTTGAATAGATTAGATATGGGTACAACTACAATCAAAGGAGACATTTATCATGCCAAATTTTCTGTAGGAGCTCTATCAAAAATGGTCAAGCTTGAAGTACAAAAGAATCTAGTGCTACAAAAGCAGGTGAGTACTTTGACTAACTTCATCCAATCCATTTTGCAAACAAATGATCAATCTACAGGCCAAATTGAAAACGTTCCAATTGAGGGGTTGGACCCCAATAAGTTAAAGCAAATTAAAAGAAATTAGTCTATCACTTTAGCCACAAATAATTGGGCCAGCAAAGTAATATTGGATGGAATAATATGCATAGAAGAATCTATGAGAGCCTATGCTCTAATATCAGAGAAAATGAAAGCTTGGAACAATGAGTTATAGAATGTCAAAAGAGAGAAAAACAATTTGTCCATGATCCTTCATGAGTTGCAGGAGGTTTCAAAGTTGCCCTTGGCCCTTTTGATCAATGAAAGGATAATCAACAATCAAAGCGAGAATGAATCAGCCTCATGGATAGATATGCTGGATAAATCTCCATAATTGACGAGTTGGATACCCAAATAAGGTCAACCTTAGTGCAATCTCGGCTAGACATCAGAGATTTAAAGAATCACTTGTCATTTCTCGAGATAAACATATTCGAGGAAGATGGAGATAAGCTGCTAAGGAATATAAAATGTGATCCAAAGCTTTAGGGCAAGAATAAATGAAGAGTTGACTATTGAAAAAGTGAGTTAGAGGACAATGAAAACTTTGAAGAACCTAGCATCCTAACTCCTAGGTTTTAAAAACCAAATTCATGATGTACCTCCAAAGGTCGTAGAGACAGATCGAAAGTTGAGCAAGTATAAACTAAGGGAGAATAGTATAGGCAACCCAAACGCTATAACAATCACACTAATCATTTCCATATATAGGGCATACAAATCAAAGATGCAAGGACAAACGACACAAGAGGGATCTGCAAATAATGATGTAGAAGCGCCACGTGGAGGAGCTGAAGATGGAGGACCCATCGTTATTTCATAATTAACTCAGGGCAGGGAACAACATGTGGAAAACCACCGGCTTCAAGAAAGCCACTTTTTACAACTTTCTTTGCAATAGGGGAGATAGATTCTTCTCACATTCTTCTAAGGATGCCATGCAAACTCAAATCGCCCAATTTTGTGTCTAACACCTCGTCCAAACTATTCTCTATATTGGGAGACATTGTGGAGGCAAGGGTTCGAAGCAAGTGGTATTGAAAGCAATTTATCAAAGGCTCTGCAACACTGGTTGTTAAGGGATGGTTATACACTAGAGCTTCACCAAGAAGACACATGAGGAAACTCCCAACTTACTGTTGTGACGTTTTCACACATCGCCCCATTGCAAATGGGGACCCCCTACTTTTTAGGTCCCCTTGGTCTTTTGGCTTTTGGTTTGTTGGGTCTTTTAGCAGCAATCTCGTGAGTCTCCTCGGTTTGCAAATGTTTTGGGGTCATTTTGATCAACTTTGCAACTCGTTTGAGTAAATTTGGCCAAGTCTGGAGCGTATTTTGTCCATTTTAGGGTTTTGCCCTTCAGACTTGAATTTGAGGCCTTTCCTTTAGGGTTCTGGAGAAATTGAACGTTGTATTAGAATTAGGGCCCTCCAAGGAAGCCGCCAATGAAATTTGAGCAAATTCTAAGCAACTTTCTATTTTTAGAAAGTTCCTATTTTTTAGCAATTTCACTGCCTCTCAAATTGTCTTTATTTTGCCAAAAGTCAAACTTACTATTTTTAGCAATTTCTATTTTTAATAAGTTTCTATTTAGTAAGTGTCGTCTTGTCTTGTTTTGCCCTAATCTTAACATTCTGAAGTACTTGCTATTTTTACTAAGTCTATTTTTGGCAGGTTCTTCACAAGCAGGGGTGTTGACATTGAAGACTGAACATTCTAGAACATTTCTAAATCCGGAAAGTTTGAAAAAGCGGGTTATCTAATCAAAAAATGGCTTATGGATACCCATTCTAGAAGAGGAAAGCATTGAAAATCCTCTGAGTCTGGCACAGAAAATCACCTTGATCCAAAATGGCATCCTGATCCGGAAATAATTGAAAAATGGCTAAGCCTGGATTAAAAAACAAGCAAAAATCCCTCATCAGAAGAATGCATCCAGATGCAAGTGTGTGCCAAAATGAAGCCATGGAGGAATTTTCCTCCATGGTGAATTTTCCAACACAAGGTCGAATTGGCGCTCAAGAGGAATGATGGGCGCTGGAATGGGGTAGTGTAGGAATTTTCCTCCACCCCAGAAATTCCTTGACCATGTTGATTTAGCGCCCAAGAGTTAGGTAGACCGCTCAAACAAGGGTGTGGAGGAATTTTACTCCACACCACTCTTTCCTCCATCATGCCAAAATTCCGCCCAAACAAGAAGTTGGGCGCCAAAACAAGGGTGTCAAGGAAAAGTCAACAAAGTCAACATTCCTCGACTGCATGGAATTTGTGCCCAGGCATCAGGACAAAGCGTTAGACAAGGGGGGTGATGGAATTTTCTCTAAGGCATGAAAATCCTCCAAAAGGTAAGATTGGTGCCCAAGTCAACACATGGGCGCCAGAATGGGGTCATGAAGGAAATTTCCTCCATGACCAAAATTCCTTCACCATGTAGAAATGGCACCCAAGGTTAAAGCATAGCACCAAACCAAGGAAGGGAAGGAATTTCCTTCCAAATGAAAATTCCTCCGTAGGGTCATTCCAATGCCCAAGGTTGAAGATGGAATTCCAAGGCATGTATATTTGGGGTTTGTTGATGTGTTTGTTATGCACATGCGAACACAGAATTCCTTTGGCTTGTAAGCAATGAAGCTCACATGGGTTCGAGAATTACAGTGGCACTCAAGCAGGATTTTAGATTTTAAACTCGCCACAACTTCACCTAAGAAACCACAATGACTTGGAGCAAACAATTAAGTGTGTAAAATATAGTAATCGAAAAATGTCGATATCTAGACACAATAAGTGATTCTCTTCAAAGTCAAATACAACTCCTAACCAAATGATGAAGTTGGAGAGGAAGAACCTCGGATTCAAAAGCACTTCATGAATAGATACCTAGGAAATGGACAAAACATAAGATCCAAAACTTTACTAGTGTGCGAGGAAACAACACAACACCTTTCTCACAAATAGAGGCTCCCACTTGGGACACCTAACCTAACCAAAACGACTGACTCTAAAGCAAACTAAATGACCTGAGCCACCGAAGGATCTTGAGTCAAATGACCCAAGGCAAATTGACAACATGGCTCAACAAAACCTCTAAGCTATGCATACAAAAGGAAAACCTACTCTAACTATATACAAGACTCCTAGAACAGACACGACTCAAAGAAATGACATATGTATATGATCTTGCATGATTTCTCAACTTATGCAACATGCGCATGGCAACAGTGATGGTTCTCAATTGGGCAAATTCATCCTTGAACTCAGAAAGGTAGGCTCGTATAAGGCAACTCTCATACTCAAACAGCTCCTCACACAAGATGATTAATTGGGGTAGTTCATTAGATCCATGGTCAATCCAAATGCAAGTCATTCTTCCAAAATCCCCATAATCAAAATCATAACAACTTTCAAAGCTAGGATTAAGGAAAGAGGCGACCTGACGCAGTTCATGTTTAAATGGAAATGCCTACTTGCCATTCACCAGTTCATCGTCGAGTGAGAGACCATCAACCAATTCAGAAGGTTGCCATTGATGATGGATCATTCCACTCGCATCTTTGACATGCAAATTCACACTTGTTGGTTCTTTTGGAATCCTTAGGACTAGAAGTAGCACAACCTCGAATTGTTCATCACTCTTCACTTTTGTGGCAACAATAGGTTCAATATCTTGCATAAACCATGCATCTTTATGAAACTCCATAAGCATATCCTCGAAAATGAGAGTGTCTTTGATAAGTTGATCTTCAAAACTTTCCTCAACTTGCTTTTGGTATATGATCTCAAGTGATAGCACCCTATCAAACCATTCGACTCTTCTTCTTGTAAAATTAAATGCTCATCCATACTATCTCCTTGCAACCCATTCAACAATACCTCGGGAGGTCGAAGTTGGTGATGAATCATGCCATTCGCAGCAACTTGTTTATCTTGGGACAATGTCGGCAATGACTACTCTTGTATTTCTTCCTCAAGATCTTTCAAAACCCCCTCGAATTGTTCTTCATATTTGGGCTCACTTGTGGCTCTTCGTGCAACATGCCAATATGATTGTTTCTTCATTTGAGGCTGCTACTTGAAACCTTTTGCAATTCACTCTCAAGGACCTGCCTTTGTAGGATGGACGGATATTCCCCAAGGAACTCCTCCTTCTGCAACGGGCGTGAATCACCTTCTTCCTTGATTGCTTGATCAACACCTTTATCACCACCTATCACCACTTGAATATTGTACTCCCCTTTAGGTACAAGGTATAGAGCTATCCACTGCAATACATTGATCATCAGGTGGACTTGTGTCATCAACTTGCAACTGGGTTCCTTTACTATTGGACGATATAGTGATGCCTTGTTCTTGTGCTCTTCTATACTCTTCAACTGCAAGGTATGCACTCCAAGATCTATCCACAATACACTCTTCCTTGGATGGGATTGGCAATTCGAAATGGCATCTAGATTGGTTGATAGCTTTTTCACATATCAAACAAGTGAATTTTGAGTGAGGTGCATTGTGAATCCGACACCAACAAGGAAGCAACACACCTTCGAGTCATATATTACCCATCTCAATCTGGCCTTAAACTCTCAACTTGAATCTTGAGAAAGGATCATTTCCATGGATATCGTCATTAGGCCTTATGCACAACTTCGGCTTGAGAACATCCCAAAAGAAGATTTTTCCTTGTGGGAGCAATTCTATCCTTGACAAATATGTCAAGCAATGCATTTCATCATGTTCATTCATCTCATGGATTCTACATTGTCCTGGCCTTACAAACTCGGACAAGTTGCGCGGGTGCATGTGCACATTCAATCTCCACCAAAGATGAAGGATATCAACTTCTTGCTCATTTTGGTGATGCCACTCCATTGAGAAATCCTCTTTTTTTTCTAATTTTCTAATTTTTTTATTTCTTTATTTTTGAAATTTTTCACCTATTTTGGATTTTTGACATAAGAGAGAGATCTATAAAATCTCAAATTCAACTTGAAAGCACACTTTGGTTCCAACCTCCTTTGCGAATCCACTTGATAATCCAACGATCATCCTCTTTCTTTATACAAATTTTGTTGAGCGTGGAGGGTAAAAAATCCTGAGAACACTCCCGCAAATATGAATTGATATAATCCGGATTTTAGTTGTTTAGACATTCATCGTGATCAACCCTCCTAGTGCCAATTCTATTGATGTGTTTTTTATGCACATGCGAACACAGAATAAAATACCAAGGTACCTTATCCTCTCTTGAACAAAGTCTCCCAAATGCTATGCTTCACGATCAAATGAGACAACTCCAGGTTTACAAAATGTCAAGTCTTGACTTGTGGATAAGCTCAATGGTTGATGTGATAATATTCGAATCACAAGGGGACTTACATTGTACATGAATGCTTGAATACTTAGACATTGTTGGAACGTGGGATTAATTCATCTAACAAAGAAAGATCAAAAGGAAGGGGGTTTAGGAAGACAAATCTAATCCTAAGAATGTAAGAAGTGTTGAATGATTTAATGGAATCCTACTAGGCAAGGTCTCACCTTCAAAACGAATAATTTGACACAAGTTTAGTGCAATCATCTAAGGTATATTTCATGGATGTTCCAATCATTGCCATCAAACATTGATACCATTCAAGGCAATGCATAAAAAACGAAAGTATAACAATTGAAGTCAAGTTTGCATAAAATTTCAGTTGACCACGCAAGGCACACTTACAATCAGCAAGAGGCTAGTGGTATAGATTAAATGGATTCCACACAAATGCATTCAACAAATTCCTTCATTCAATCTAAGATACTTGAAACAAATTCTAATCTAACTTGGAGCCAATGAGAACCACAAATGCATGCAACACTTAAACATAATCACCATCAATGGAACAATGACTTGTATTCAAATCTGCAGCATATAACCGACAATTCTCAAAAATCTCTCTTACAAATGAGGCGATGGGGTATATATAAAGGTCTCATTACAATGAATGGCTCAAATTGATTCAAGATCAATGGTCAAGATCGAAAGATAAAAACCCTAATTAGGGTTTGTTACAACCACCATTACATTGGCCAATGAGAGATGAGGGTAGGTAAGATAAATAATATTTGATGTAATGCCATGTGTCACCTATTCCCTCCATGAATGAATGTTGACTTGGTACCCTTTGATTGAACGAATGGTGAATGGGATGCCACCTCAGCCTGCATTGTAGACTTGCTCCTTGAACATTCTTCATGATGTTTAGAATTCCTTGTGTGATACTATGCATTTCATCCTTATGTTAGGGAATTCCATTAACTGTTCCCTCCTTATGTTTGGAATTTTTTCCCAATCTTGGAATCTTGAAATATTTCCTTCCTTGGCGCTCTTTGATACCAAAATCCCTTGACGTAGTTCCTGATTTCTTGATGTGAAATCCCTTGTGCTCATGCATTGAACTTGCCTTCTTGTTCACCATCAAGGTGAAGTCCTCTTCATGTTTAATCTAGTTCACATCCTTGCCTTTAGAAATCTGTCTTGAAATCCTCTTCCAATCTTTGAAGTGTTGATCTTTCCTTATCCGCATTGTTTGAGCTTCCTTGCAATATGCATCCTCCTTCACCTCGAGCCTTGATCATCGTGCTTTCCTTCTTTGTAGCAAACCTGCAAAACAAACAAGTATCGAATCAAACACCAATGTGATAAACTTGATTTCAAACCTGGTGGGAAATTCATCAGCATAATGGACGGATCAGTTCTCAAAACATCCACATTATCCTTGTTCATTTCCTCACTCGGTGGGAATTTGATGCCTATCTGGACAACTTTGTTATTGATCTTCTTTCGAACTGATTTGTTCCTTCCTTTGTAATTCCGCCCTCAAGTGGAAATTCGACCCTCATCTGGACTCATTGTCCTTGAAATTTTCTTTGACTTGATCACTATTTGATGGAGTGGAAATTCAAACCTCATAGGCACTTTGTTCCCAACATTTGTTCCAACTTGTGATAAGTAATCTTAACAATCAATTTAACTTAGGTTCCGATTGTAACATCAATTCTGGAAAATGTCTGGATTGAAATCTAGAAAATTCTCCTCAAGAAAACCTGATTTTCAGAATTAGGATAAGTCTGATTGCAATAAATAAGTCTGAAGACACCCCTGTAAACTCAGAAAATCAAGTATTTGGAGCTCAAAATTGTATACCCAGGTCTGGAAATATCACTTGGAGGTATGAAAACACCCAAAAAGTGACTGATTTTTTATATCAAAGTTGTAATAAAAGTCTGATTATCTGAGGACTGAGTCTAAATACGCCCTACAATGTCTGAAAATACTCAAAAAATGGTGTATTGAAGTCTGATTTTTTTATTCTTAAGTCTAAATACACCCTCTGAAAGTCTGAAGACACTCTGAAAATGATCAAAATCATTGGTTGGAAGTGGTCACAGCCATGTCACATGCTTGCGTTTGAATTATTTTGCCCCTCAATACTCAGAAATGGTCACATCTGGGCACAACCATGGCTGGAAATGAAATTTCAGTCTGAAGACAACCTGGTTTACTTAGTAAAATGTCAAAAATGAGGTCCAGAAGCATACCACAAGCCTGGAAATACTTGGAAAGAAGTGTAGATAAGTCTGATTTTCAAATTTCAAAGTCTAAATACACCTTCCAAGTCAACAATGGTTGCCCAAAAGTCTGAAGACAACCTGGTTTACTTAGTAAAATGTCAAAAATGAGGTCCAGAAGTATACCACAAGCCTGGAAATACTTGGAAAGAAGTGTAGTTAAGTCTGATTTTCAAATTTCAAAGTCTAAATACACCTTCCAAGTCAACAATGGTTGCCCAAAAGTCTGAAGACAACCTGCAACTAACATGAATCAGCATTTTGAAGTAGTTGCAGCCATATGAAATGTTTGCTTTTGATGTACTTTACCTCTCCAAGGTCAAAATGGCCAAATCTAGGTGCAAGTAGAGGGCTGGTAAAAAATTTAAGTTTGAAGACAAGTCTGAAAATGGAGTTTCAGACTTATATAAAACAATGGAAGCTTCACCAAATGTCTCCAAAACTCGCCAAAATGAGTGCACAAATGAAATCGCCCAAGTTTGGAGGAGCTGGAAATGGAAGTTAGTCTGAGGACAGCCTGCAACAATGGAGTTTCAGACTTATAGCAGCAATGGTGAACCTCAGAAAATGCTCAAAATGACCCTACAATCAAATCACCTAAGTGTGGAATGGTTGGTAAGTTGAAAATGAAGTCTGAAAATGGAGTTTCCAGCCAACCCTGAGGTCAAAGTAACTTCCAACAATGGCACCCAGCTCTGATCTGAATAAAATGACAGCCCCTTAGCGTCAATGATGTTCAGCAATATCATCTAAAATCACCCCAAAGTGAAATTTGCACCATCTATCAAAATCGTGGTGTCTCCGATGGTGGCGCCACTTCTCAAAATTGACAAATATGGCTCAATCAGCAACAAAAGCTTGTTGTAGCCTCCTCCAATGGCAGTGCCTAGATGAAATTATCCTCCAATCTGCAACTCCAACTCAAGAATGGTGTCCAATGGACACTTAGTCAAAATCGCACTAGCTGGGAAACCACTAACTTGCCTTCAATCTGCCACTTATCTATCACAATCAGCACTTATAATATTACTTTAATGCTGGACAGGCTCTTTAAAACTACTTGTCAACTCACCACACAAGCAATGTGGGATAAAACCTTGCCCTTTTAAACTTGCCTGGGGAAGGTCGATTTGCTTTTGGAAAATAATTAATCATTTAAATCATTGAAAATCATTAAATAATTGTTTTTGATTATTAAATAATCATTGCAAATACAAAAACAATTAAATTCGACCCCACTTGCATTTAAAATCATTCAAACTTCATCAAATTTGACCACTTGGGAAAAATCGCCCCATATCTGGATAAAAATACAGATGAAAATTCATCACAAATCATCATACTTGCCATTTGGGGAAAATCGACCCTCATCTAGATAAAAATCCATCCATAAAAATCACTTCATTTTGCTTATTAAGTCCAAAATTCACCTTTTGGGGAAAATCGATCCCCACCTGGAAGATTATCCTGATCAAAATTCATAATAAGTCACACTTGGGGAAATTAGCCACACATCAAGACAACCATCTTCATAAAAATCCATCAAACTTGTTCACAAACTCTCCTGGGAAAATCGATCTTCATTAGGATAGGAAATTTCATCCGCATCAAATTCATTTGCATTCTAGGGGAAAAACATGGGTCATCGAGATAATTTCCCACATTTGGTCAAAATTTTAGCCTCCTGGTGGAAAATCGCCCTCTATCAGGAACTTGAATGCGGGAAAAACAAGGTCCATCGGAAATGTGGGGGAAATTCACCTCCCATCGAGATTTTGAGTGGGGGAAAATGATGGGTCATTGGAAATGTGGAGGAAAAGCACCTCCCATCAGGATTTTTGACCTTTAGACCACTAAAACATGGATTTTCATCAGGAATCTAATGATTTTTCCACTCAAAATCATCTGGACACTTCAAATTTCATCAAAACGTATCGGACTTGGTAAAT
Source organism: Cryptomeria japonica (assembly GCF_030272615.1). Taxonomy (NCBI): domain Eukaryota; kingdom Viridiplantae; phylum Streptophyta; class Pinopsida; order Cupressales; family Cupressaceae; genus Cryptomeria; species Cryptomeria japonica. The sequence continues at coordinate 26,896,178 of NC_081405.1, read as the reverse complement.
TTATCAAAATTTGAGCGAGAAAATGGGGATTTCATAGGGATAAAGTGCAATTTTAACTTGAATTACCTCCCAGGAGCAAGAAAATAACCCCTAAAGGACCTCTTCACACTTGGGCACAAAAATATCTCCGACTTAGACTCACCTAGGCATATTTATGCTCAAATTTAGAACTTGTTACAACCTCAAACTCGAACAAAATTTAGGATCACACTTAACAATTTGGCATTTTAAACACGTTTGATCCTACACCCTCTCATTAGCAAAGGCAAACACTACAAAATCATTACTAAACCAAGGCAATCTAAGCGAAACATATACCCTAAAAAGCGAAAAAGTGGGGTCCCCATTTGCAATGGGGCGATGTGTGAAGGCATCACAACAAGGTCAACGATGAAATTGAGAAAATAAAATTCCCCTTGGGAAAAAAATTTTAAAATCCTCTTTCAAGCACGAAAATTTGCCTGAATTTCAAGATGATGACAAATTTGGCTAAGTGAGAATTTTCTCGCTCCTAGACCTCGAAACTCAAATTTGAAAAAAATCCTAAAAAATAGTTAAGGCGATGAATTGATCAAAATTTTCTTCCCAAGGAAAAATTACACCCAAGATGAAGGACTTCCAGGAAAGTGAAAAATTGGCTAAGTGTTGGAAATTCTTTCTTTTAGGACAGAATTCCAGGAAAGTGAAAAAAATTGACTAATTGTTGGAAATTCCTTCCTTCATGACAGAATTCAAAGCAAGTGAAAATTTGACTATTGAAATTTCCTTCCTTCAGGACAAAATCCTTGGAAAATGTGAAATTTGGCTAAGGATTGAAGAAATTCCTTCCTCAGAGCTAAAGTAGAACCAAAGTCAAGATTGGGCACCAAAATGAGGTTAAGGAGGAATTTTTCCTCCACATCAAAAATTCCTTCACCATGAAGAAAATGTGCCCTAGAAAAGGAAAAATAGTAAGCACCAAAACTAGGTGAAGGAGGAATTTTTCCTCCAAGTAGGTGAAATTGGCGCCCAGTTTAGGAGAGGTGCACTAGATGAGACTAAGTAAGGAATTCCCTTCCGAGTGAAGAATTCCTCCACGTGATGAAATTGGTATTGGAAGAGGGGCATGGAAATTAAGTCAAGGAAGAAAATCAAAGTTCCTCTCTCAAGGTAGAAAATCGCCCAAAGAGGAAGAAATTTCAAGACGAGGGAAAAATTGGCCAAGGAAGAGAATTTTTTCTCTTGAATTCCGAAGCTCAAGATCGAAAAATTCCTAAAAAATAGGAAGTGATTGATTGGTCAAAATCCTCTTTCAAAACGAGATAAGCACAAAAATGCGAAAAATTCCTTTAGGATGAAAAATTCTCTCTTCAAGAATTTCTCTCTCCAAGAATTCCAAATGCAGGATTCCTGCAAGAGCAGATAAATTTGTTAAAATTCTTCCAAGGTAGGAAAATCTTCCAAAATGTCTTTTGTGAGCCTGTAATGGAAAGATTCTTGTAAAGGATGAGTTGGCGACATGCAAAGAGAATATTTCGTATTAATAAAACACAACCAGGAAAATTATAAATGACGGCGAGGTCCATTTGCATGGCGAGAATCTATTGAGTACATGAAGACATAGTGGCCCATTCATTGTTGGAATATTTGACCAAGGTGGCAGCGAATTCATTTCATGGCAGCCGTCATACTTAATGCAGTGGTGGAGCATCTTTTGCATGTAACCGATTTTGGATGTGATGGTGCATTTATTACACATAGGATGAATTTGAAAGAAGTGGTGCATTTAATGCATAGTGGGTGCCATTTTGGGCAAGAAAAAATTAATTGTAAGCAGGCATAATAGGCATTTAATGAATATTCCCACCTCGTTGCATCATGTGTGGAGAATCTTTTAGGGCAAACCCTAATTAGGGTTTTGTATGTAATCATGGCTTGAAGCCTATATAAAGGGGTGACCCCTTCATTTGTAAAGGAGGGAGATTTGTATGAAATTGTTGCGATAAGTTTTTGAGATAATAACACTGATGCATTGTTCTCTAATGGTGTTCACTTAAGTTATTTTTCAAAACTTGCATGGTTTCACCTTCCTCACTTAGAGTAGAAATAGAGTAGTGCTTTGATTTCAATGGAGAATGTAATGGTGTTTGACGAATCTCCATGGTTCATACTTTTTGCATCTTGTTGATTATAAGTTGCAGTGTAAAGTTAGCCTGAGCCACTAAATTTGTGTTAAGTTCGATTGTGGATAGTCATTTGGATTGCGTCATTTTGGGTATTCAAATGCACTTTCTCGATGTGAAAATCCTTCAACATCCTTAGAAGATTGCACCAGTTCTTGTGGAGTTGTAGTTAATCTTGGTGAAGCGGAACTTGGTTTATTTGGAATTCGTCCATTAGAGAATTATCTATTGGTATCATTGCCCTTAGGAGTAGATTTAGATCCTTCTAACCCTTTCCCCTTTAAATTTCAGTACATTTGAAGCAAAAGTATCACAGAATTGCTATATCTGATGATGAAGTTCTAGCAACAACAAAGAAGTGAAAGAATAATCCAAACGTAAGTCCCCTTGGATTACCAACATATCACATCAAGCCAACTAAGTCAGATCCATTGCATAACCGAAACCTTGGAGTCAATCGTTTGAACTTACTGCAATCTTAGCATACAATTGAACTTTGATCAAGAGAGAGGAAAGTGACCGTTAGGCAACTTTATAATGTGTTAGATGTTGACATAAAAAACACGTCAACACTTACCGCATTGGCTAGCTCTTTGAAAAAGCTCCGCTTCTAAATTAAAAGAGAGATAAAAAGGAAAAACCTTTACCCTAACCAATTCTCGCGCTTGCTTGCAAATTTTCCTTTGCCGCAAAAACTTTGGACTTCTTTCTGCTAGCTCCTTGAGATGAAATGAGTTTTTCGAAGTGATATCACCCTCTTTAAAGAGGGCATTAAATTCGTTTAATTTCGGCGGCAGGAGTACCCTCACTCTCTTTCAAAAAAAGTGCTAATATATTTGCGTATCTTTCACCACCTAACCAATCATTATGCCTCATACTTGAAAGTACCTTGGAATGACCACTCCTTGCAGGATGAAAAACCCCTTAGTCGAGACATTGGTAACTTTTCAAACTCTTGAACCGAACTATCAAGGGGTACTGGGTTAAGAAAACTTCCGACTAGCCAACTACTGAGACAAAACCAACACAAGGGACTATCATCAAGATATACTATAGAGCAGTCAAATGCCCGGCAAACTTAAGAACTTATGAACCACATAAAAGAAGGGGTACAAAGGTACCAAACACACCCAACAAACCAGCATAAAGACTCCTTCAGCACACACAACCAACAATAAGGACCCTGAAGCATGGCGCAGTCAGGCGGTCAACGGCTCTATGAACTTTTGTACCATTAACACTAGGTTCAAAAACTTAAAGGTTTGTCGACTAGGTACAAGACTTGGACAAAGGGGCGACTAGGAATGCGACTTAGCAACAAAACGAAGGCGGGTAGACACCAAGGGCCAGTTCTTCAACAAAAACATGCATTCTAAGAAGGGGGACCAAAATTTTCAAAATTTAGGGTAACAATAATATTGATTAAGTTGATTATAACAAAAGGAGATGAAAGCTCCTTATAAAGAGTTTACAAGACGATCATTCCATAAGGGAAATGATCGAGAATAGAAACACGAAAGACAGAAAGGAAACTAAACAACTAACTAAGATGACCATTATAGAAACATTACATTATTAAAATAAAACGCCAAACTCCAGTATCATCAGAGTCCTACCTTACATTTGGATGTCGATCCCAAAAATGTTATATAGATTGATGAGGAGACACAAGAGGGATTGGTTGGGGTTCCATTGCCAAGGCAGCCCCTTGCATTGACTCAAACTTGAGCTTCGATTTTGATTTAGACCTACCAATTGCATCTATTGATTAGGGATAGTCATATATTTTCTTAGTTCCGTTTATGTCATTCCATAGTTGAAACTTGGAGCCTTTGGGCATTCTTGTTATAATTATTATATGATATGCATGCACATTGATAATGAAAGCATTTGAATTTTGTTAATTTATTTGTCAATTCTCATGTGAAATCTCAATTCAAGTCTAATGCTATGTATTAAACTTCTACAATGTCTATGATGAATTCCTTATCAATGTTATGAGATGAATATTTAAAATTTCTCTATATTTTTTAAAATTTCTCTATTGACATCATCCTTGAAACTTGGGGGAGTATATCATTAAATCAAATTGGTTATGGTGGCCCCCAATTTCTAAGAATAAATGCAAACAATGGAGCTGAATGGGAAGCTTTGATATTGTGGTGAGTCCAAGCCATTGATGAAGGTAAAAGTTCCAATTACCATTTAAATAGATATGTAGAAGAACTTTAAAGGCTTCGGGATAAAAGGAATTTTAACAAAGCAGCAAATTGCTTCAATGATAGCATAAACAATATCCACTAACTAGCATACACAGTCCTAAAGTAGAAAAATGGCCAAAATTAACTTAAACTTGCTTGAGCAATAATTGAGATTAGCTATTATAGTTTTAAGATCTAAGAATTATTAGATTGTGCATTTCACTAGTTGTATGGGATAGCAATTGTGATGCAAGAGCACCGGAGTAGTTCAAACCGGCACCTTAGATTTGATCCCAGTGAGACATCGATCTCAGTATTGGTGTGCTCTTACTGATTGGTTTTGCAGTGTATGGAATCGGGTTGTGGGTGATTTCCATAACTTGCGGATTGTTGAGTGATGTTGTTTTGGGCCTTGTTCGATGTTCCCGGAGGAGCGTGTGAAGTTTTATGCACTTGAAGATGTTCTTGGTGATTTCGGCCGAAATGTTATCGTTTGCACGTTTCATCATGAACCAGTTGGTCTTTGGCTGACTTGAACGAGTTGTTATTGCTTGCAGATGGTCTAAAGAGAAAGTTTAGAGATTCATTTTGAGGATAGAGGACAAAGGCCGAAGAAAGTAGAGACCAAGCGAAGATGTAGTTTCCGGAGAGATTCTGGTCCGGGGGGACTGAAGTCCGAATCAATGCAGATTGTTACTAAAGACCTATTTGTCAAGCAGAAGATCTGCGGATCTTAGATTTGTGTTGCATGGATTGTTTAGTAATCTTGGGCTGCGGTCCAACATGTGTAGCCGCCGAAGGCTTATGTAATTCTTTAAGTGATTTTAATGATGGATTTATTTGTTACCGGTTATATTGTGTGTTGCTTCTACCGGTTAGGGTTGCTTACCAGTTATATCTTATGAAGTGTTACCGGTTGCCGGTATCTTGCATAGTGTTATGTGTTATGCCGGTATCTTGCATGGTGTTTTGTGTTATGAGCTGCAAGGGCAGGAATGTCCTTCATTGGATCTCCCTACCTTGACTATGTCAAGTGGTATCAGAGCTGGTTTGTGAACCTGTTGATCAAGGAAGACCCGGTTATGTACAGGTTGGTTGGAAAGGAAATTGAGGCAGCTTGTAGACTTGTCCAGATCACCGAACGTGAGGCAGTACAAGGCTTGCAAGCAGACCGTCGAACCTAGAACATGAGCTTGAGGCAGTTAGTGGGTGGAGACTTGAACAAATCGCCGAACCGAGGCAGGCTACAGGGTGGACCGATAGATCACCAAGGAGAGGCAACCGGAACCTGTAGTCAAACTGTCGAACCCCTAAGGCAGTTGCAAGTACCTACTGACAGATCGTCGAACCAGATCAAGTGATGGGACTCACTTTTCAATTAACCCCGAGAGTCTGATGCAGGAGCACCAGAGTAGTTCAAACCGACACATTGGATTTGATCCCGGTGAGACATCGATCCCAGTATTGGCCCGGTATTGGTGTGCTCTTACCGGTTGGATTTGATCCCGGTGAGACATCGATCCCGATATTGGCCTGGTATTGGTGTGCTCTTACCGGTTGGTTTTGCAGTGTATGGAATCGGATTGCGGGTGATTTCTATAACTTGCGGATCGTTGAGCGATGTTGTTTTGGGCCTTGTCCGATGTTCCCGGAGGACCGCGTGAAGTTTTATGCACTTGAAGATGTTCTTGGTGATTTGGGCCGACATGTTATCGTTTGCATGTTTCATCATGAACCGGTTGGTCTTTGGCCAACTTGATCGAGTTATTATTGCTTGCGGATGGTATAAAGGGAAAGTTTAGAGATTCATTTTGAGGACAGAGGACAAAGGTCGAAGAAAGTAGAGACCGAGCGAAGATGTAGTTTTCGGAGAGATTCTGGTCCCAAGAGGACTAAAGTCCAGATCAGTGCAGACTGTTACTAGAGACCTATTTGTCGAGCAGAAGATCTGCGGATCTTAGATTTGTGTTGCATGGATTGTTTTGTAATCCTAGGTTGATGTCCAGCATGTGTAGCTGCTGAAGGCTTATGTAATTCTTTAAGTGATTGTAATGATGGATTTATTTGTTACCGGTTATATTGTGTGTTGCTTATACCAATTAGGGTTGCTTACCGGTTATATCTTGTGAACTGTTACCGGTTACCGGTATCTTCCATAGTGTTTTGTGTTATGCCGGTATCTTGTTTGGTGTTTTGTGTTATGAGCTGCAAGGCGGGGATGTCCTTCATTGGATCTCCCTACCTTGATGCAACAACAATGAGAAACTGCATTAGGAGATCATTTGATTGGAAAGAGTGTGGCATATGGGAAACATTAATGGTATATCTGATGTCATGAACCATTAGGTTTTTAGTTGTTTCTTGTCTTGACAAGGTGCTAGAGTAGTCTAAGGCAAGGCATGGCAAACACAAAGTCCAGGGAGCTTGGTGGTGTATAGTTGGGGGTAGTAACCCCTACTAAATGCACAAATAATGAACACGAAACACTAGCAACAATTATACTTTTTAATATTTATATTATTTTTCTACAAGCAACATACATATAAAGTAAAGTATACCACTCTAATACGACTTACTAGGTAACCCAAATTACAAACTCTATACTAATATGTATTGCTCCTAAGGGTTTCCATCCCCAAGATGATAGGTACACACCTAAAAGGTTTCATCTTCAATGCACCCAGCCATTGTAGCAAAGCCACTAACACAAGCTAATTAGTACATCCCTCAACTAGTGGAAATTAGTGACAACAAACTAATTAGTCCATCCCTTAACTAGTGGTGTTAATTGATAGGCACTGAAGACCCAACTGGTGCTTAACTAGAACACACAAATACTTAGCCACTACTCAACCAGAGGAAAACTCGATCACCTTATTCCTAAAATGCAACATACAATTCTCACTAAAAATTGAAAGCAACTACCAACTAATCTATTGCTAATCCTGCATTGACAATCCCTTCACTAAATAGTTGCAGAGTGTAAAAGGGGATATTGTATGTGTGAGCAATGGTATCATGAGAAGATTGCTTTGATTGCATAAATCTCGCGTACAAGTCAGAAGTTTCAACTTTGAAAGGTTTCCCATTAATGGTTTTAATTTTCTTAGGAGAAGGACTTGCTGCAGCCACATGGATGTAAGGTCTTTAGGCCTTTGCGGAGCCACGGAGACAACAATAACATTCACAGACTCTTCACCTTTGAAAGAGGATGTCGTGGAAGATGACTTTCCCTTTACATCTCTTTTGGATAGAGGTGCTTCTAGAAAATCATCTAAGACTTCATCCAACGTATCAAAGTCATCCTTAGAGAATGCCTTATCAAAGGCATCGAGCTCTAAGAGGAAAAAATCCGACATTAGGCATTCACGCCAGGTTCAACTAAATGTAGGGGAGGAGATTTGTCCCCTCCAAGATGATGAATCTTAGAGGACAAACCAATCCGCACTACCTCTTCGAACAGGCACTAAGATGAGCCAGGGGATAACAAAACTAAACCAAAGACTATATGGAAGTAAATAATAGATTTATGACACCAAAATAGTGAAATACAAAAAACTAGTTTTATAGAACAGAAAAGAATCAAAAGAGGAATATACCTCTGAAACGGGGTGCTCTCAGGTTCTCGGGTTCTCGACTTCAACGCGGGGCACGAACGTCAGTGTGGCACGCTGTCGTCTGTGCAACCCGCGAACAAAAAATCTCAAAAAGATTTATGTGCACGCTTTCCGACATGCGAGACCTGTTCGCCACCTGCGCACACTGAGACGGGAAAAATGTTAAGGGCTATATAGGGGCCTACCTCAGTCAAACCCCCGCTTAGGTGTTTCCATCGCCACGGACAGCCAAATAGATAGATTGGAAAAATAAATAAATTGGTAACTTGGTAAATTGGAAAGATGCAAATAGAAACTATACTCCGCTTAATAGAAGCAAACCCCTATTGCATATAATGTAAAATTGGTAGATTGGAAAGATGAATGCACCTAGATAATAGATGCAATCAAAATATGAAAGATATATTGCATGCAATGATAGAAGATAAAGAGAAAGCAAAGCATGTAGCCAAACCCCTCTTTGTTTGAGACACGAGCATGATAAAACCCTTGGTATGTGATTGTTGGTGAGATTTGCTACGCGATAGTTGCAGCTAGATATTGGTAGATAACGTGTCCAAGAGAGTAGAGAGCAATAGTACAATATGAGAGCCAAGAACCCAAGATGGGAACCCCTCCAAATGAGCTTGGAAGAGTTTTTAAACCCGAAGGAGGCACAAAGAGCCATTACGGCAAAACGCGAGCCAAAAGACACACGTCGGCCAGCGTCCGAGTCTCTGCCAGATTCGAGATTCCGTATGTTTATTGGGACGTTAGCACGGCGCAAGGACGTCCACGTGTCGTGTGACCAAAGATAAACCCAAAGGGGGTTTTGAGGCATACATAGGTTCTTTGCCTTTTGAACCCATGATGCCAAAATAGCAGAATTTTGATCATGGATTTTGTCATTAACGCACTGGAGGACATGCGTAAGTGTCATAAATGCACTGGACACAATTTAGGACACAATTTATAGGCACTGAAGATTTAGCCAATAATTAGCTAGAAGACACAAATACTCTACTCAACTAGAGGGTGCAAGACTAAACTGCCTTATTCCTAACAGGCAACATATAGTTCTAATTGAAAACTAAAAGTAAACTACCAGCTTACCTAATTGCTAATCGTGCACTAATAATCCATTCACTAAATAGTTATGGATTAGAAAACGGCATATAACATAGTGGCCCTAGGGTTTATAAAAGGAATTCTGCACAAAGAAGATCTTGCAGCAGGGAAGCGTTCCAAAGTGGCTACAAGAGGTGATTTCACAAAAAATTCTGCATTTTCAATTCACAATGCTTCTGTTAGGCTATGGCCATTACAATTATTTATCCTCAACCAATTCTCTAGTGCGGCATCAGTCAACCTAGAGGGGACAACTAATCAATGAAGCCTATTGTGGTTAGGACAACGGGCTAAGGAATAAAGAATGATTTTGTTATAGAAGAGTTGAGGCAAGAAGTGGGTGTCCTTTAGGTATATTATGTAATGTTGGGAAGCCTATAGATGGCCTACATGTCCGTCACCATCACGGTTGTCTAAAGGTTGGCAATGACTCCTTGAAGTGAAATATGCCATGGGGTTCATTTTCCGACATTAGCAGAGGAAGGCCAGGCAAAGAAAAAGATTTATAGATTGACGAGGTGGCAAATTTAGGGCATGCATAAGTTGCTCTTTGCATTGATGCTTGATGATCTTTTATTAGGTGCGATAGTTTTTTTCTGCGCATAGATGTTATATGGCATTAATCTCAAGCAGGTGCAAGGTTCAAAACCATCCAAATTAAGAACCAATTCACGGCATATAAAATAGAGAACAATTTAGTGGTAGTTCTTTAATTTACTTCAGGTCACATGTTTATTTAGCGCATGAGAATGCTCCTATGCAAGCATTGCAGAGGGAATTGTTTTTCCATTTATCTTATATACTGTTTAAAATATATGTACAACCCCACCTCCTCTGAATTCAAACCCGTGACTTGTACTTTACAGTACATGAACCGTCGCCGTTAAGCCAACTCACATTATACGTAAATATCCCTAGTACGGATTACTTTTCCATTTACTTGAGGAACCCTACTCTTTGGATTCTAACATGTGATCTCCTTCAGGCCCACTCAAGTTACACTGCCATAATAGGAAGGAAATGGCAGCTTGAAACCCTCAAAAGGTATGTAAACAAAACAAAATCAAAGAAAGTAAACAGGAATGTGCAGTGAAAGTACCTTGAGAGTTTGCGGCATAATGTACTTGGAGGAGGTTGGCCTGCATAAGGCGAGAGACGGATTCGAGGTCAGCAACAATGACGCGCAGGCGCTCTCTCACGCTTCCAGACTCTTCCAATTGCTGCCTAAACTCCTCAAATTGCTGCTCCATTTTCTCTCTCTCCGGCAAACCAGCGCAAATGAAAACCGTTCTTCTGCAACTTAAACCCTCGCCAAAAAACGTACTTAAAAAACCTTTGTAGTAATGAGAGCAAATATTTTGCCTAGGGAAATGTATATTTTGTGGACTGGAGAAAGAAAGCGAGCTTAACCTTGGGGGTTTTGAAGAGGAAGAATGAAATGCAGAGCATGAAGCAAAGTTTTTAAGAACGCTGATGGTCTTCAGTTTACACGTACTAAATAAAATGGCCATCGTAGGTGCCTTTTCTGTAAAGATATTTGCAGTTACTTTTTAAGAGTCATATAACCGTTTGTTATATTTCCTAGTGGCGGGCAAGCGGCAAAAATTCACTCCAAATTGCACCGTTTCTACAAATTAAAATTCAGGATTAAGCTCTTATATTTATTGATTTAAAATGAGCTTCTTATATTTTATTGATATAAAATGAGAATTTTGGCAGAAAATTGTTAAGCAAAATTTTTTAATTATATTTTTTCTTTTTATTTATTGTATTTTTTCTGAAGACTATCAAGAAGGTATTGAATCTTCTTTAAAAAAAAATTACATATATTTGTATACATTGTAGTAATATTAATTTCATTCTTTTTTGATAAGATGGTTTCCTTTTATTATCTAAAGTCTTAAGTTTAAGTGTATTTAAGAGTTTCATATATTATAATGGAAGATTTTTAATAGTAAAATTTATTCCAAGTTACATATTGTAAAATTAATTAGGAAAAATAAGATACTTACAATGGTGGTACATCCAAATATTTTTCTCTTTTAAATTACTATGATGACATAGATGATATTACTATGATGACAGGAATTTGAATTATCACTTTATAATAATATTTAATCATAAGACTATTATTAGAAAATATTAATATCATAAACTAGGTAAACATAAAATTTATCAGTAATATTATTTTTTAACTTATTAAAAATCATTTCATGTGTATGGGTGGCAATTAAGAAGACCTCTATTAGTGGAACCACAAGATCTAAAACTTCAAGGAATTGCAAATTTAAGTTGTTTAGAATGTTACGAGACTCTAGTCAATCACTAAGGCTCTAATTTTGTTTTTAATGTGTATTTATTGCACAAACTGTAGAGTCATTTTCCACCAAGTTGTATTAAGGCATTTTTAATCACTACCTCCATTCTACAAGCATTTGTTGGTGTTGGTGTTGGTGTAGGTGTAAAGTGTGGAGTTGTCAATGATAATGGTCCCAAAGAAAACATGCAAATTTCTACCTATAAGGGATAAAACCACATACATTACACTTTCACACTTTGAGCACATGTTGTATGTATACAGCCATTATGTTGAATTCAACTTTTCTAGCACAAGAATTGACCCCTCCTCCAAAACCCACTAATCAAGCCTCCTTACACATTGTCTTAGTCATGACTGGTCCACACATTTAGGTCTCTTGCCACCCTAGACCAAACTACACAATGCAAGCCAATCTACAAGATTTAATTTGCATATTTGTCACCCCAAAGCCAACTTTTCTAAATACAAGTTATATTATCCCATCAACCAATGTGCCAAAATTATCAAGTTGCAAACTAACGACATGTATTTATTATGTTAATAAGAATCGGCAATAATATTAAACATTATGCCAGCAATGAAAATGAAAATGTCCTAATTGAAATAAGTTGTGGTAGATAGTTCTTGTGAATCAAAATGTTCTAGTGTATATTTACATTAATACTTACAATTGATTGATGATAGCCTACGTAGATCTATAAATTAATATCCTTAGTCATGCAATTAGATTTCTTGGCACAAAATCTAATTTGACAATTCATCAACTTCTAAACAAGTCATGTTAGGAGTGAGAGAAGTGGAATTTTGAATAAGGTGAACTAAGTCATGTCATGTGGTATGGTGCATATAGTAAGTCACATCAAGCAACCTAGTATGGGCTAAGAAAGTGTTGGGAATGGTTATTGGCCCAAACTAGTGGGATCTATGATGGTGTTTGGCTAGAAAATTTTAGATAAGTTTCTATTAATATGCCAATAAGTCAAATTTGGGACTATAGTTATGCATTCAAATGAGACGTTCACATTTGTGTAAAATAAAGGTGTAGAAGTGCAAGGTATGCACTTTTGTCCCTTACATTTTGACCCCAATTTAGCATGCTTTTGAATGGACATTAATCATGCATGTGAAAGTAAAAATATATAATAAATAAATAGATAAGAAAGAAAAGACATGACATTTATTCTTCAAATGATCTTGATGTCCCAGTGTACCAACAAAAACACATCATCATTTAACACTTACACACAAAATTATTAGTTCAACTTATGGAAATTGTCAGTTCACGAAATTTCATAGTTGTTAATCATTGCATGTAGCATGTACAAAGTGAAACTTACAGTAGAATATGATAATATTGTGTGATATTTGCCAATGTGGTGTATAAGGCAATGTGGACTTAGAACACGTGTTGCCTCAACAAAGTATACACACAAGGAGTGGTGTAGTCTAAATAAGTATGATCACTTGTAAATTTTGTTGGGAAATAATCATGCAGTCTAAATAAGTATGATTCACATAATGTATGTGTGTGATCACCTTGTAAATTTTGTTGGAAAATAAATAGGTTCAATACCAAATATTATGGAGATCGATCTCTATCCAATAAACTAATTAAAGGATGAGACACAAGGCTTGGATAACTACAACATAAAAATCTAAAACTCATATGCGAATCTGAAAAATCAAGTTGCCTTAATGTGAAAAACCATTATTAGATCCTTCTTCTCAATGATGTCAAAAATCATCTTTTTATCATGCTTAATATACACAGTATGGAGCAGCGGAGAAGACTAGGGCTTCAACCTAGGGAGTTGCAGGTTTTTCAACCACAAGAGGGTTTTCTCCATGGTCGAAGATATGTAGATCAGGGAATACGACAGAGTTCCAAGCAGTCACTCCCTGGTAAACGCCCTTGGCAAAATCCAAGCAAGGCTTGGGAGGATCAAGACAGGTTTCTTTATCCTCACAAGCAGTGGGGGGAGGAGGCGATAACACGAGAATCAAAATATTTGAGAAAACTACCAGAACTCAAGGGCATTGCAATAAGGAGTTCGAACCGAAAACTATATGGCAACACTGCCAAGAGAAAGAATGGTGACCTAGAAGAAACTTACAGAAGCAGACAAAGGTCCCGAAGCATAAAGAGGGCATGAGACCGGAGAAAGTTTCGTTGATGATAGACAACAAAAGTTGGAATGACTCTGTGGCCTTCTTCCGAGAGAGGGGAATATTTATAAAAAAATTCGTTGATTGGTCATCGGTGGGTAAGATGAAAGGTCGGTGTGCTAAAAATTGGAAATGCAAAATTGAACTCAAAACCCTTCCAAATGGGTTTTTCTTGGTAATCACTGAAGATGGCAAGGATAAGCAAGGAATTTTAAATAACAGACCCTTCTTCATGGGTGGAAGGGGTTTGTACATTAGGGATTTGGAACCTAACTTCAATCTTGTGCTAGCACCAATTGAAGAGGTGTCTATCTGGCTAAGATTGTACAACCTGCCCAAAGAATACTGGAATGAGGAGTTCTTTCAAGCCCTAGGTAACAAACTAGGATTCTACATCAGAGCGGATGAGGCTATTGAGGCTAAAGACTTCAGTATGTACGCACGAATATGTATTGGGTGGAAACCCCGATACCCACTCCCAGAACAAGTTGAAATCATAACAAATGTAGGATAATGGCTTCAAAAAATCGAGGTGGAGGAATCAAATGAAAAATGCAATCATTGCAAAAAAGAGGGACACACGAAGGAAACATGTTTAATCAGCCCAAAAGGGAAAACCGTGGAGACAACAATAGAAGATGAGGTTACCTTCTTTGGGAGAAAGGAAAATACAATGAATGAGGTGAGAACAAATGATGCCACAACTCAGCCTTTGCAAAAGCCCTTTTTTCAAGGGGAGGTCTCGATGGCCATCAACAATAACACCCAGTGTTGGCATTTTTGATGATTATGTTGTGATTGTCATTGATGGACACACACTTGCATTGAGATCATTTGTGTATGTATGATTTATGCTCAACCGACAATTGTTCCAACCGGTATGATGCATTATAGTCCTTAGACTATTGGTGTTTTGCATAAAGTGTTTACCGATCTGAAGCAGTATGTTAACCTCAAGCGATTCAAGGATCTCAAGCGGCACGAAGGATCAAAGCGGCATAACACATATTTCCCAGTCTTCATTTTGTCAAACTAGCAACCGGCATTTTGCTTGAACCGGTATTTTGTATGAACCGGTAATACTCCATGATGAGTTACCAACCGACATTTTGTGATGAGTTACCATCCATCGATTGTTTGATGGTGCCGACACTTTAACATTGCTTTTTGTGTCGTGTTACCAGATACGTCTAGATGCATTGAACCTAGAAAATTGTATTGTAATCCTATTGGACCGACATGAAATTAGATTCCTTTATAAGGACATCATGTCTAGGGTTTTAGGTTGTTGTTGTTGCTAGGGTTTAAGGTGGTTGAGGAGTCAGAGAGAGTATGAATGTATAGAAGACTAAAGTAATGTTGGAATGCATTAGGAACCAGCTATCAAGGATCTAACCAAGCAATCTGTGCTATTTGCTAGATCACTCACTTGTTAATTACTCACATCTTCGACAAGTCTGTAGCCCTTAATCAGGTAGGCCCAAAAGCCTTTTGTAAATCCTCTAACAAGGTGGTTCACATCTATGGATCTAAAATCCTCTAGCAAGGTAGTCTTTAATCGAACTTATTTCCTAACAGAGATTGAGATTCCTAACAGGATATGTTATGGTAAAGAACATTGTAAGACCTTAACCAGTCTGACCTTAACCGGTCTGGTTCCTATTCTGCAGATAGTTACTTGTGAGTTCCATCTCACCGTGGTTTTTCCCATTTGGGTTTCCATGTCAAATATCTTGTGTTATGGTGGTATTGCTTCTATGGGTGAATGTCTTATTTGCATTTTGGTTTGCATGTGTGTTAGCCGGTTTGTCTGTTAAACTGTTTTACCGGTTTATCACTAGACTGTTTAAGTGTTTGAGTATAGTGTTTTTCGGTATACTAATTCACCCCCCCCTCTTAGTATTCATCAATTGGTATCATAGCCTACCTTTCTATAAGTTTAACCACTTGGAAAGAGATATGGGGGAATACACATCGAGGGAACTTACTCATCAGCTCACTCAGTTTGAGCAAGCCTATGATGATCTTATGGTCAAATACAAGGCATCTCAAGCAAAAAGGAGAGAACATGCAGAAAGGTTGATGGAGCTATCTGAAAATAGTTCCTCTGATGAAACGAACATGGAAGCCCTTATTCAAGAAGTAGAAAAGCTGAATGAATCCAATTCCAACCTGAGAAAAGAACTGGAAGGACTGACTATTCGAATGTGTCAAAAACTTGAGAACCAGAGGAAAGCTGAAGATCTTGTCAAAGACAAAGATCATGAAAACTCCAAGCTGAAGCAAGAGATCAGTGCCCTAACTGCTCAACTCCATGCGAGCAAAGTGGAAAAGGAAGACATGCAAGGAGAACTGAACATTGCCATCTCTGAGAATGAAAATCTGATGGAAACAAATGCTGCTATTTCCAAAGAACTCTCTGAGTCAAAGGAAATACTTGCTAAGTTCAACAAAAGTACTATCAAGCTAGAGCAAAAGCTTGAATCTGCCAAACCTTTCAAGAATACTAATGGACTTGGTTATTCCGGTCATGTAGAAGATGAGACCTTTGGTACAAATGCTGGAACGTCAAAGAATCAACCGACATCAAAGGATAAAGGTAAGCAAAAGTTTAAACCTGTTTGCTTTAACTGTCTTAAAGAAGGACATACTACCAATGTATGTAGGAGTAAGGCTTACAATAATTTTCCCTATTTTTTAAATAATAAGCCTATATCCTATAAATTCAATGGTAACTATTATGCATGCAACAAGTTTGGGCATAGAGCATCTGAATGCAAGTCTGTTATGAATAACACTGGAAGATATCCTCAGAGGACTCAAGGAGTTGGTCCTAAACCTTTTGTGAACTGGAATCACAACCGGTTTAATGCCTTCAATCATCAGTCAAGAAACAGTGGCTATTAAGCAGCAACCAAATGGAGAGAAAACTGTTGGATTTGTCATGGTCATGGTCACACTACTGCTACATGTAGAAGGAAGAATGGAAACATGAATAATGGACCCTGGAGAGCACCTGGATTGGTCTGCTATCACTGCAACAAACTGGGTCACATTGCCAAATTCTATAGATCAAGAAAGAACATATTAGATGACATATCGATCACTCCAGAAGGAAAGATTGATGTTGACACTATTCAAGCGGATATGAACAAGACCTGGAAGAAGAAACCAACAATGTTGCAAGAGGAACCGGTTTCTGCACCTAGTGTGGAAATCACGGAACCGACAAACTAAGCTTCAGAAAAGCTTAGGGGGAGCAAACGGCGAAATGTTTCAAACCCCCGGTTTACACTGGTAAAAGACCTTAACCGGTATGCAATACCTGTCATTTGGCGAAAGACCAGAAACGGTAAAAGGCAAATTAGGGTTTACGCCCTAATGGTGGAGCATTAATTGCGTTAGGTGAGGAATATGTTTAAAAGGAATTTTTCAAATCATTTCTCACTATCAGTTTTCGAGCGAAGAAGGTTTTCAAGTGCAGAGCGAAGAAAAGCGATTTGTGCTATGATTCTGAGAAATTTAGAAACCTTGAAGGAGATTCAAATTCAAATTGCAAACAATCAAGTGAAGAACGCAAAGCGGTGATTCTACAACCGACAGAGTGTGAGGTGGAGAAGAATCTGAAAGCCCTAAATTCACATTTTTCAAAAGGTATTTTTTGAGTTTTCAGTTTCTATCATGGCTTTTGCATCCCATACTAGCTCTAGTACATCTGTATATTCAACAAGCTTTTATTCAATGCAAGTCTAGATATAATGCCCTATCACAAGTTCCAGCTGGTGTGATAGTAGAAGAGGGAATCTCAGATTACATAGATTGTAAAATCGAAGACCTAGGGTCTCTAGCAATTCACTCGCAGCTAGGTTTATTTTGTGGACAAGATAAAAAGATCAAACCGGAGTATAGTATTTTGGAGAAGAAGAAGCTCCACAATGTTGTTTATTTTCTAGAGGATTTCACAGATGATCACATTAGGATCATTCTGAGCAAAGTTCATGGTGACAAGATGTACCTGGAAAGAACGCATGATATTACACCGCAAGCAATTCATGTCGTCACCGGTTTCTGCAATACATGGGAAGTGTCGGCCCTAAGGACGGTAAACAAAACTAAAATGTCCAAGCTCACCGGTTCAGTGAGCGACTCACGAGGTATGACTGTCAATTCAATCAAGGATGATATGGTCAAGTATGCCTGCATGGTGATAGGCTACCAGACGTTCTCTGCTAGCAGACTTAACTCTATATCTGTTGTAGCGGTAAATGCCGCTTATCGGATGATCAAGGAGGATGCATCATTTGACCTATGCACCGGTATGCAAAGACAACTCCTATTGAATCTTAAATCAATCAAACATGATAATGCATTGAGGTTCAAGTTTGGACAACTATTGGTTGGGTTGTTCTTTTACTTCCAAGGCTACTTTCCAGGAGTAGGTGATGTCCAGTGGTCTGCTGACCAACCGGTAACCAAGCAAATCAAGGAAAGCCTTCAAGCAGTTGGAACCGGTTACCCTGAAGTTCTGAACAAGTACTTTGATGAGTTCAGACGCAAAATGAGTCAAAGGATGAGAATATCAGGTGATATTGTCAAGAAATATGAAGATGATATCTGTTTCACCATTAAAGTGGATCAATGCATAATGGAGGTTGTTGAGCCCAGACAGGAGGAAGTGGAGCCTATGGGCTATGAGGAATGAATGATATGCTGGAAGGATATGCCTCTACCCTTATTGCCTCACCGCTTGATCCAAAGGCAAAAAGAACCGACACCTACCTAGAAAGGATAACACCGGTTGAGGAACCCTCAGCAAAGAAAGAAAAAGAACCTTCAGTGAAGAAGGCAAAAGCAGTGCCTTCAGCATCGGCACCGGCTACTACAGCAAATCCTAAAGTGACCAAGCGGTCACCGGCTAAAAAGAAACTGGAAGCGGCACCTGCTAAAGTGTTCGAGAGAAAGAGGAAGACAAGGAATGCCTCACCAGACTCAGAAGAAATTGTGTCTGAGGAAAAACCTAAGAAGACACATCAAGCAAAGAAAAAGACAAAGAATGAACCGACATCATCGGCATTGATAAATATTGACATCTCCTCCTACAAACCTTTCACACATTGTCAAAGAACTATCAAAAACATTAGGAGAAAAGTGTTGAATGATTTGATTGATTGTTTTGATGACTTTAATGATGATGAAAAGGAAGCGGTTGAAAAAGAAATAATTCAGTATTTATGTGTTAATGACCGGTCGCCTTTAGAAATTAGATCTGAGACACTGGATTCTTTGTATAAGTACTTAACAATAAATGGCACATTGCCATAGAGCAGGAACAGGAAATGAGAGAAAAAGTTTTTGTTGAACATTTTCCTGATTTATCAAATTCAGAATTGTTTGAAGTAATGAATAAATACAAAGGCCTCTTCTTCATGAGAAGAAGAAGACTCCTGTTACTGGAAGGGAAGGGTAAAGAAGTGCTCAAGAATACACACACCCTTGCTCTAGAAGCCCTGAAGATGCATAGAGTGGTTGAAGCCAATAGGAAGGCTAAACAAGAACCGACAATAACTAAACCAGATGAAGTGTTTGATGATGAAGGAAATCCGATTGTTGAACCTATCAACACTATTGATGTCGATGCTCTGGATGGAAAAGATATTGCTCAGGGTACACCATCGGAAGCAACAGGACAAGAGAAGCAGGCAGAACAGGTAGACAAGCAAAAGGAAACTGAGGACAAAAAGGAGGAAGCACAGAAGCAAGCGGAGAAGAAGAAAGTAGAAGAGGAGAAGAAGAAGGATGAAGAAGAGAAGAAGAAGAAGGATGAAGAGGAGAAGAAGGAAAAGGATGAAGATGAGGAGAAAAGGAAAGAGGAGGAAAAGAGAAAAGAGAAAGAGGAGAAAAGAAAAAGAAACAAGAAGAGGAAGACAAGGAAGAGGAGAAGAGGAAGGAAGCAGAGAAAAAGAAAAAGGAAGAGGAAGGAAAAGAAGAGGAGAAGAGGAGAGAAGCGGAGAAGAAAAAGGCAGAGGAGGAAAAAGAAGAAGAGAAGAGGAGAGAAGCAGAGAAGAAAAAGGCAGAGGAGGATAAGGAAAAGGAGAAAAGGAGAGAAGCGGAAAAGAAGAAAGTTGAAGAGGACAAGGAAGGCGAAGCAGTAAAGAGCACACAGATGGAGACTCCAAAGGCAACCGGTAGTCAAGCCAAACCGGCTGACCTCACCAATCCTATCGACCTCTAGTCTGCAAGTGAAATGGAGCTACTGCGGAGCATCAAGGTTGCTCAAGAATGCCTTGAAGTGATACAGACGAAAAAGGAGCAAGATGTGATCCAAGCTGCAGTGGACAATCTTACAGGTTTGTTACCGGGTACAAACCTCCCCAGTACCGACTCATCATTGGCCCAATTGAAGCTCTTATGCACAGTAGTGGATGATCAAGTGCAGAGCTTAGAGGAGGTAGCAGAAGCAAATGCCAAGAAAGAGCATCAAAAGGCTCTCAACATTGCCCTAATGAAGAAGCTTAATGAGCTCCGGTCTGAGCTACAAAAAGCACATAAGGATATAAGGAATGCTCTGGATGAGGGGAATCTTCTACTCAGCAAGATTTGCCAACCTCATCTGTTTTGTGATGATGTGCTTGCATAGAAGCAAAAGCTTCAATCTGACTTGCAGTCCTACATGAGCACATTCAAGTCGCCTTATGACTCCTTTATAGCCTATGGGCAAACCATTCATCGGTTTCACATCCAGACAGCAAAAATGGAGCATGAGATCAGCACCCGGTCTCGAGATTTGTAGGAGCTACAACTGGTTCTACTCCCACGTCTGCAAATTCTTCAGAAGTGCTATCTAAATCTGGATGCCTTAACAGTGACACAGGAGATGAGCACAATTGACGCCATGGAAGAACAGGTCTCCCAGATGCAGACAGAGAAAGAAGTAGCCACCTCCATACTTGAGTCCTAGTCTTTATCTATGAAACAATTCTTGCAGGACTTTAAATCGGTTTTTGACAAGTTTTATTCCTTATTGTCATAAACTTTTATTATTTTAATACCAAATGAAAACAGGGGTTGTTCAGCTGTACTTTGTCATTGTTGGCAAAGGGGGAGAACTATTCTAAGGGGGAGAAGTATATGGTATTTAAAATTTTGATGTATGCTCTGATATCTCTATGTGCAAAATAGTTATACATTGTATTGTTAAAGGGATAGTGTATATGCTTAGGGGGAGCAATTTTGCTAATGGCATGATTTTGTTGTAGAACACTTAGATGTCAAAATTTTATTTTCCTAAGTGTTGCCATCAATGCCAAAGGGGGAGATTGTTGGCTTTTTTTATGATTATGTTGTGATTGTCATTGATGGACACACACTTGCATTGAGATCATTTTGTATGTATGAGTTATGCTCAACCGACAATTGTTCCAACCGGTATAATGCATTATAGTCCTTAGACTATTGGTGTTTTGCAGAAAGTGTTTACCGATCTGAAGTGGTATGTTAACCTCAAGTAGTTTGAGGATCTCAAGCGGCACGAAGGATCAAAGCGGCAGAACACATATTTCCCAGTCTTCATTTTGTCAAACCGGCAACCGACATTTTGCTTGAACCAATATTTTGTATGAATTGATAATACTCTGTGATGAGTTACCAACCGACATTTTGCGATGAGTTACCATCCACCAATTGTTTGACAGTGCCGACACTTTAACAATGCTTTTTGTGTCATGTTACCAGATACGTCTAGATGCATTGAACCTAGGAAATTGTATTGTAATCCTATTGGACCGACATGAAATCAGATTCCTTTATAAGGACATCATGTCTAGGGTTTTAGGTTGTTGTTGTTGAGGTTGATGTTGTTGCTAGGGTTTAAGGTGGTTGAGGAGTCAGAGAGAGTATGAATGTATAGAAGATTGAAGTAATGTTGAAATGCATTAGGAACGAGCTATCAAGGATCTAACCAAGCAATCTGTGCTATTTGCTAGATCACTCACTTGTTGATTACTCACATCTTCAACAAGTCTGTAGCCCTTAACCGGGTAGGCCCAAAAGCCTTTTGTAAATCCTCTAACAAGGTGGTTCACATCTGTGGATCTAAAATCCTCTAGCAAGGTAGTCTTTAATCAGACTTATCTCCTAATAGAGATTGAGAATCCTAATAGGATCTATTTTGGTAAAGAACATTGTAAGACCTTAACCGGTTTGGTTCCTATTCTACAGATAGTTACTTGTGAGTTCCATCTCACCGTGGTTTTTCCCATTTGGGTTTCCACGTCAAATATCTTGTTTTATGGTGGTATTGCTTCTGTGGGTGAATGTCTTATTTGCATTTTGGTTTGCATGTGTGTTAACCGGTTTGTCTGTTAAACTATTTTATTGATTTATCACTAGATTGTTTAAGTGTTTGAGTACAGTGTTTTTTGGTATACTAATTCACCCCCCCTCTTAGTATTCATCACCTAGGAGGTGGAAGAAATTGTAACATATGCTACTCTTATTAACAAACATAGGGAGGTTGCAGGTTGGGTAGAAGATGCCATTGTAAGAGTGGAGAGAGCAATTGACATTCTAGATGAGGTTAAATCCAAGGTCATACCTTTAGTGGAAATAGGAGTAAACTTGGAGAAAGTACAGTACACTGAGAAGGCTTAGGATTCGGGGACTGAAAAGGACAAATCCAAGGAAAATAGAGAATTTGATGGAGTGGATGATGAGGACGAATGGGGATGGATGAATGAGGAAGACATCCTAGAAACAAGGACAATAGAGCAAACAGAGCCTGTGTGTAACAAGGTGTGGGTTGGGGAAAAGAGATCCAAAGGCAAAAAGTCAAATCGATTCAAGATTGTACTGGCCGAAAGTGCCAAAGTCCAAAGTAAATTGATAGTAGGGAAGGGTATCACCCTTCCTGAAGGACAATGAAAATTATTACCTGGAATGTCAGGGGTTGCAATGCCTCTGACAAATGTCGATTGATCAAACGAGGGTTGGATCAATTGAGGTCGAACGTAGTTTTCTTACAAGAGACAAAAATGAGCAAAGAGGAAGGTAGTTTACTCATGAGATCCTGGAAGTAGTGGACGGGGGCTTTCGTGGATTTGGAGGGAGCCTCAGGAGGTTTGGGTATCCTTTAGAATGTGAACAACCACAAGGTTAAGGAAGTTTTTGTTTCCAACATGTGGCAGGTGTGTAAGGTCCATTCCTCTCCTTTAAATGTTGATTTCATTCTGATTAATGTCTATGGACTGTCAAAACCAAGTCTTCAAAGAAATTTTTGGAAGCCCCTATCTTCCCTCATTAGAGACCTGGAAGGTGGTGTTATCATTATTAGGGGTGAATTCAATGCTATTTTGGTTCTGAGTGATAAATCGAGGGGCAAGGGAGGACCTTCTACGACCCAAGTAAATTTTCAAAAAAATTTGGCTGACAATGGCCTTAGAGAAGTCAAATCCAAGGAAGGACAGTTCACATGGTCGAACCAAAGGATCGTAGGGAACCATGTAGCAGAAAAGCTTGACCGTTTCTTCTTGGGAGGGCCCTGGACGGAAACCAATCTCCTATTTGCCTCAAATATCGAACTGATGGTAGCTTCAGATCACCTACCTATGGAGCTCACCATAGCTTTCAATGGCCCCCCCATCAGATGTCCTTTCAAATTTGAAAAAATGTGGCTGAGGGATGGAAGCTTGAGGGATTTAATCAAGGAATGGTGGTCGAGGGCCCCAGAGAATTGTGGTACTAAGGCCTTTGTTTTTGTCAAGAAATTACAATTTGTTAAGTCTAAAATCAAAGAGTGGAACTGAATCAAGTTTGGTAATATATTTGCAAATAAAAGAGATCTGGAGGAAAGGCTGGTGGCATTGCAAGAAGAAATAATTTAAAAGGGGATGTCATCTGAGACTTTCTTGCAAGAGAGAGACCTCAAACGACAATATAGTGAAGTTTTGGCCCGAGATTAGACCTACTGACGACAAAAGTCGAGGGAGTGCTGGCTGAGGGAAGGGGACATAAATACAAAAAAAATTCATAACTCCGTTAAGGCTAGAAGGTCCCGGAACAAAATCACATCCATTTACAACAGTGAGAATGTTTTACTATATAAATTGGAGGACATAAATAAAGAGGCAGTTGAGTTCTTTTTGGCATTACTATCTAAGGAATGTAATACCAATCTGGAGCACCAACAAAATGGGCTCAATGTTATCCCAGAGCTGATAATAGATGCACAAAATCAGGCACTTATGAAACCCATTCAAGCTGAGGAGGTTCAAAAAGCGATTTTTAGTATGGCAGGAGACAAAGCTCTAGGGCCAGATGGTTTCCCGATGCTTTTCTACCAAACCTTCGGGGAGATTATAGGAAATGATGTGTGGGCAATAGTGGAGGAATCACGAAGCAAGGCGAGTATTGCAAAGGAGCTAAATTGCACATTGCTTGCCCTAATCCTGAAGGTGGAGCATCCTACTTCTTTCAATTAATTCAAGCCAATTTCTTTGTGCAATACCATTTATAAAGTGATAGCTAAAGTGATCTCAAATAGGTTGAAACCATTATTAAGTCATATCATCTCAGAAGAACAGAGCGGCTTTGTCCCAAGCAGATCGATTGTGGAGGGAATAATAATTGCCCATGAGGCTATCCACACATTACGTCAATCAAAAGTGGATCGAATGCTGATCAAACTTGACATTAGAGAAGCATATGACATGGTGGATCGGGAATTTCTTCTCCAGGTACTGCAGAGTTTTGGTTTCTCCAAAGAGTGGATTAGCTGGATACAGGCTTGTATCGGGGGGTGTGGACGTCTATCCTTGTTAATGGTAGCCCGCAAGGTTTCTTTCAAACTACTCGTGGGATCAGACAAGGTGGCCCATTATCACCTTTCCTATTCATTGTATTGGTGGAAGTTTTGGGAAGACTAATTTGCTCCCAACAACAACGAGGAACTTGGAAAGGAATTAAAATTGCAGAGGGAATGGAGCCAGTCACACATCAACAATTCGCAGATGATACTCTACTTTGTGGGCAGCCTTCACTCGAAGAGGCCCGAGTGATCTAAAGGACAATAGATATTTTTTGTAGAGCTACTGGTCAGTAGGTTAACTAGGCTAAATCATCAATTCTTTTCTTTAACACAGGGGTTGGCAGACAACAAGAAATAACAAACATCCTAGGAGTCAAAATGGGTTCCCTACCTAGAAAATTCTTGGGTACCCCCTTATTTGGGGGGACTAACGACGCTACCTTATGGAACAACCTCATTGATGTTTGTGCGAATCACCTTGAAGGTTCGAAAAGTAAATGGCTCACTTTGTCTGGGCAGATTATGCTCCTCAAAGCATTTCTCTCTGCTCTTCCCATATTCTCCATGACGACCTTGAAGATTCTGGATAAAGTGATTAACTGTATAAACATGGGGATGAGAAAATTTCTTTGGAGTGACAAAGAAACTACTGATAAAATCCCCTTGGTTGCATGGGATAAAGTCTGCCAAGCCAAACATGCAAGGGGTGTAGGACTGCGAAACTGGAAATTCCTAAATGAGGCAATGGGGGCAAAAGTGATATGGCAGATTTACTCCCATCCGAATCAAAAATGGGCACAAATACTAAAACACAAGTATCTAGATCATATGAGCAGGGAACACATATTCACTATCAGCACCCTACCAAAAGGCTCTGTCATATGGAGCTTTATTGGTTCCTACAGACATGTCATTACTAAGCACATAACTTGGGAAATAGGCAATGGGACAGGGGCCAATTTCTAGATAGATTCCTGGGATGGGAGGCCAGCTCTCTCGGATAGACAAGATTTTGAGAATATTATACAGGTCACGAAAACTCATTAGGGAGAAAAGGTAGGTGATTTTCTTATGAAAAACAGGATCCAGGGGATAGACTTGTGTGAATGGAAAGAGGTAGAAAATCTCCCCTTGTCAGCAAATCAAAAAGACCTGCTAAAGAATATCATGCAGGAGTACACCCCCATGCTGTCCAATAAGGAAGACACTATAAGATGGCGTGGTTCAAAATCGGGGCAGTACTCAATCAAGATTGGTTACAGTATTTTAGACAAACTGGAGGAAAGAAAGGAATGGCCAGTTAAACTTTTGTGGAGTTCCCCCATCCTCCCAAAAGCAGGAGCCTTCGTGTGGTTGGTTTTGAAAAAACACATCCTGATAGGGGAGAGATTGTGTAGATTGGGTTTATTGGGCCCTTTCAAATGCACAATGTGTAAGAAGGCAGAAGAAACTATGGATCACCTGCTTCTACAATGCGAGGAAGCACAGAAGGTATGGAGCTTCCTATTAGGGAAGCTAAGATGGGTTGTCCCTCTACCAAATATAGTTTTTGACCTCTTCTCTAGCTAGAATATACCAAGTTGTAGGTCTATTTTCTCTAGTTTATGGCTTGTAGCACCCTCCCTTGTTGTATGAGAGATTTGGAAGGAAAGAAACATAAGGATCTTCCAAGAAAAAGAAGAATCAATGGATAATTTGATGACAAGGGTAGAAAGAGCAAAAGTTGAAATTGTATCAGTGGCAGCCAGGAACCATAATCTGGCAAAATACCCCTACACTAACGAGGACAGTGACATTCAAGATAACTGGCCTCTTGTGAATTGTCAACCCGTTAATGGGTCCTTGAGGGCTAACCCACTTTAGAAAAAGAGGAGGTTACATGGGAGCCCCCGAGCAAGGAATGGATCAAAATAAATTTCAATGGGGCATCTAGGGGAAACCCGGGAACCTCAGGAGTGGGGGTAGTTGCGAGAAATGATAAAGGGGCCATCCTTTTCAAAGGTGCACGTCGACTGTAGGATGGAACAAATAATGAAGTAGAGATATAGGCGACACTTATGGCTACTGAGTTGGCCTTAAACATGAAAATCCTGAGGCTGCATCTGAAAGGAGACTCCCAAGTGGTCATCAACGCAATTGCTAAGGACAATACTCCATCATGGAAATTATCTCATTGGGTGGCAATTATCTGAGAGAAACTCAACCTCTTTGAAGAATTTTGGGTTTCCCACGTCAGGCGAGGTGCCAATGCAGTGGCAGACCTACTTTCCAACATTGGATGTGACATGACAAACCAAATGGCCAAGTGATGGAAGGGAGACGACAGAGTGTGGAAGTGGACTTAAATGCAGTCCTAGAAGCATGAAGCAATCAATATGCACGCAAGGAAGCCCAAAGTGATAGTACGTCCACTGGGATAATGTTGTAATTAATGAGGCAGTTGCTGAGAGCAAAGTACTTGTTAGAGATGATGGCAGAGTGTAGCAAATTTGCTGCAAAATCTCTTTCCTTTTATGACATTGATCATGCATTTATGACCCGTCTCAAATGACGGCGGAGGAACTTAACTCCTTTGGTTTGTGAGAAGAGTATTGAGTCTCTATTTAATTTGATTGATAAGTGGTTTCTTGCCATTCGCATTGTAGAGTTTGTTGTTAATATTTTGTGCAGGTCTAATGGAGGCAAATTTCACTTTGCGAACCGAGAAGAAATTGGTCCCATTTCTAGGGACTGTGTCAGATAAAAGAATGCAGGCACTCTTCACATACAAAGAGGAGAAATTGTGGAGTGTGGTATGCCTGATGCTTGGTGAGGAGGTGTCACACATCCATTTTCGATATCGAACAAATATGGAGGTGTATTCTCTGATTATGGCATGGGCATGCGAGTTTGAGCTAGAGGTAGAAAAAATAAAGCTCACTCTGACAAAATTGATAGACGGGGAATACTTAATCAAACTCGACTACATTCTGGAGTGGGTTGTCCCTCAGACAGGCATTCGCATTAGGGAGGGAGACGTCAATGAGGAGCTACTGTCGTTTGTTCGAGGGTCAAAAAACCGCATAAAGGAACAATGTCATGAGCAAGCTCGCATTGGTTGGGAAGCCACGAAGCTCTATGTTAAGCTAATCAAAACAAATGAAGTATTGAAGGCTCTCAAGGTGGTGGCACGTATGGAGGTTGGGAGAGATCTATGAGATAGACTTGAGGAAGGGCGGGCGGTCCAACTGCTAGCAAGTCTAGAAGGTGACCTTGATTTTGGAAGTTTGGAATGTATCCCGAAGATGAAGAGTGAAGCAGCAAAAGGAAAAGCACTAGTAGATATCGCAGACGAGGAGAAGGTGAACCAGAGCGACAACGAGTGAGCGGTCATGGGGCCATGGTGTTTTTTGTTTTTTATTCCCTCTGTTGTTTTTGAAAATACTTATTAAGGATGACTGTAATATTTTAGTGCAGAGCTGCACATAACTGGTCTTATTTCTTTGCTTTCAGCTTCGAATGTTCTCCATAGTAGGTCAGGACTGTGAAATTTTGTGCCAATGTTTATATCTTTAGCGTGGCCTTGGATGATTGTATATCTTTTTCTGAATCAATATACTACAAAATTACCGATCAAAAAAAAAAAACCTATCTCATATAAACATATAATTTAGCAATAAACAATGATTATTAGCATAAGATAGAAGCAATAAGGCATAAATCAGAAACAAAAGAACAACACATAACATAGGATTTACGCAGAGATACCCTTGCAGAAAAAAAATCTACCAAGAAGATAAACCAAGCTTGCAGTACCCAACAATAAATGTGCAAACAATACAATCACTTTCTTTCGGCTCTTTTCCTCCATTGTAGCAACATCTATGTACATGTGAACAACCTCCTTATGCCTCCCGACTATCCTTGTGTAGCGTCGTAAAATTGTGACACTTGCAATTTCGACTGCATTTGGGTCTTCACAATGGTGGCGCAACGTTGAACCTGAATGGAGATCCTAAACCTATTTACGACATCAAAAACTGCATCTTTCTGCACCTTGGCCTGATCCTCCTTGCACCCTGCTGTCCCGGGAGGTGGGACCATGGCGCCCAGCGCCCTGGTCCTTCAAGACCATGGCACCTAGCGCCCTGGTCCCTCAGGACCATAGCACCCAGCGCCCTGGTCCCTCAGGACCATGGCGCCCAATGCCCTGGTCCCTGGCCCTATTTTGGGCCCGGTCTCTTGTTGGGCATCGGGTCTTCAAGTTTGCAATTTGGAAAATAATGCTCCTAGGTTGGCCTAAGGTCAGAAAAATCAGTCTCCTAACCCTAATTGACAAGTATATAAACTACATTTCCCCTCCCATTTGAGGAGGTGAAGGAGGCGAAAAAAGGCAAGAAAAAGGAAGAAAAACATATGTGTGCACGAGGCGGAAGCGATATTCAAACATTCAAACATTCAAGCATTCCTTCAAGCAATTGAGCATTCTAAGTCTCCATTCAAGGCTAGGTGTTGCATTCAAGACAAGGATTCAACCATTGAAGAGGAGATCACCTACAACATACAACATCATTACACCTTCGCATGTAAGAATACAAACATTCTTACAACAAGGTATCAATACTTGATTACATTACAAACATTTACATTTACAACATTCTCATTTCTTGGTTAATTCCAAAATCGGGGTTTGACCTAAAGGCAAACCCCTAATCCCTAGCCCCCCAATCATCCTCTCTTTTCTGTGTGTAGGTTGCAGGTACGTGGTTGTAATTGAAGATCTGGAATCCTTGTGCAGAGACAAACAGATCCCCCTTCGTTTCGCGGATTTTTCGGAGGACCGTGTGCACTCCGGGCGCCATCGTCCTGACAACTTTCGCTCAAATTTGCAGGACAGCATTGTCTCGACATTTTACTGCTAATTTCAGGTCCGTAGCTTCATCTCGTGTCCCTATCTCCGTCTACAAGCGAATCTTTCTTACTTTTACATGCATTCCTAGTTCAATCCTTCTATCGACATTCTTTACAAAAGAGGGTATCCTTGATGTCTCAACCCTTGAAACTCATTTAGAATTCAATCTTGCATTGTGTGGGATTGGATCTTGTGAGTTTCAACCCCTCTTTTGAATGTAAAGTCCCTCCTAAGTGAAAACCATCAATCTTAGTGACCTCCTTTCTCTCTCCTTGGAGTGGGGGAACACCTAGGGTTCGATTTTCCGCTTTACACCTTGTTACTGCAAAGAAATCCATTTTTATTTATTTTACCATAAAATATACACCCCAAAGGTTGAATTTGTAGAATGGCAAGAGCTCCAAAACCACCAATAAAGATGTACAAAGAAGCCTCTTCATTCCTCACAACCACAACCCTTGGAATAGCACCATGAAACTCAAAAAGACACAAGTTTTTTCTCTAATGCTTTCCTACCACCTCGGGCACCCATTCCTGCAAGATAAATGTTACATTAAATGCAATAAATGATAGAATACTAAGAGACGCGTGTTGCCTCTTCCAAGCTCCCACTCGAAGAAGCCCAAAGGTCACACATTTATCTACTTAGTAAGTCATTAAATATCTTATTCTAGACGTCCATAAGTGGGAAAAATAATATTAAACAATGTTCACAACCCACTTTTACCGTTGGTAGTGGAACCCATCACCCCTTATGAATGTATTACAAACAATGACATGGGAATTAAATATTACAAATTATTTTTCCAATACATCCTAAGTGCCTAAAGAAACTTTCCAAAGATGTTGGAACCATCTCATAGGATTTACAAGGTAGCTGTTGAAGTAATTAGGACAAGCTAAACTTAGGTATTTTTTATTAACTAGAGTTTTCTTTTCTAGCATTGGTTCTAGATGTAGTTGAGCTTAATTTAGCACCTACTTTGCATTGCTTTAGTTCTCCTAATTTTAGCATTAGGTTTTGCACCTAGGGTTTCATTCATCCTTTATAAGGATTCATTCACTCATTGTAGTTGTATCTCCAATATTATTGTGCAATATTACAGAATTCTCTGGTTATTATAGAGCATATTATCTTTGTTTCATCTCTTTTGTGTGATAACTTTTTTCCTTGCAGATCAATATTGGCTCATGTGGTTGATCATCAACTTCTACTTGCTATCAAAGCAGATCTATCAAGTTATTGTCCACATGATTGAGGGATCCAACTTGAGGTGAATTGTATGTGCATATTGGGTTGAAATGAAGGTTGTCATCCCATCTACAACATCGAAAAAACTTAAGATTAGCTATCATTTCATCAAAAGTGGAGTAGTTGAAAAATCGAGTCAAACTAGTTGAAGGCACAAAAATTGAGGCAAAATCTAGGGCTAGCTAAAAAATATGGGCACCATGGAGTAAAATGGAGGTCACGATCATGCTCAAGAGGCCTAGGAACCCTAATATCACTTGCCAAATTGCCAAAATTGGAGCAATTGAAAAAAGTTAAAAATAAAAATTAGGGGCACATATCCCTTGTCATATTGTACAGATCCATATGGTTGTATGAGTTTGTACCTTGCACAAGCATACCATTCTACATTTAATCACAAGCCATATTTTCTAAATCAACACTAAAAAAAGGACAGGTCAAATTTCATTGGTTTGAAATATATGATTCAAAAGTTTTGCAAAGTTTGGGGGTGCAATTTTTTCAAAGGGGTCTGTTTTGTTTTTTTGAGAAAAGTGCTTTGACTTTTGGGTAAATACGTACCTATTTATTGCAACCATACCTTTC
Organism: Cryptomeria japonica; assembly: GCF_030272615.1. NCBI lineage: Eukaryota > Viridiplantae > Streptophyta > Pinopsida > Cupressales > Cupressaceae > Cryptomeria > Cryptomeria japonica. The sequence continues at coordinate 26,865,076 of NC_081405.1, read as the reverse complement.
AATAGTTACAACAGGTGACATCATCACCTTTTTGGGGTTCTCCTACCAAATTTGGTGAATTTCTCTTAATTCAGCTTATAGCTAAATTTGGCATTTTTTGGTCTCAAAACCCTTAAAACCCTATCTTCAATGTTTTGGTCATAACTTGCTCATATAGAGTCAAAATTCGGCAAAGGAAATATTGTCAAAAAAATTATTTTGGTGCCAATCTAATTCTTCAAGTGGTTTGATAAGATTCTACACAATTTTTTTTTACCAAGTGTTTAAATTTATCCTTCAATTTTTCGGCTATGGAGTCATAACTTGAGCAAACAAACTCTATTTTTTGACTTTTGTGTATCATTGAAAAGCTCTCAAATTCCTATATTCAAATACGTAGTCAATTTTTTGAAAATATTTTTAAAAGTTGATGATCAACCACAAGAGTCAAGAATCATCTACAAGAAAAACGTATATCACACAAAAGAGATCAAGCAAAGATTGTATGCTCTATAACAACTAGAGAATTATGTATTATTACATGAAACAATATTCGAGATACAATATTGAAGGTACACAATATTAGAGGTACAATTACAATGAATGAATTTCGTGCTTTATAGAAAGCAAGAGATGCCCTAATCCTAAAATTAGAAGAACTAAAGCAATACAATGCAGGAGCTAAACTAAGCTCATCTACAAGCTAAAAAAGCTAACTAGAAGTACCTCTAAGTGAACACGGACTAAAAAAGCATAACATAGATAAAATAAAGCACCCAAGTTTAGCTTAAGCGAAAAATTAATTAAAGGACCTAATTAATAAATAATTAGATAATTATCCTAGAATTACTCCAACACCTCCCCCCCTTAAGATTAACTTAGGGATAAGCTAAAGAGTTGAAAATGAATGCAAAATGCATGCATGAATGAGTCTCAACAACTAGGCATGATTAGGTACTTATGTACAAACCAATGCAAAGCATTGCAACTCACACCAATGAGGTCTCTCTAGATGGAGAAAAGGACAAAAACCACAAGGGAAAAAACCCCTCTCCAAAAGTGAGGGATGCAATGAAAAAGGTACTACATGTGACTAAGATGAAGGACTCCAAGTGGTCCTCCAAATACAAAATTGGACATAGAAGTAGAATGAACATCTCCCCTCATAAGAGAGAGGACGAGGATAAGAATCCCTCCAATGTAGAAGTAGCTCTTGTGCCCATGATGAACGCCTGAAGATAGAACATGAGCCACTACCTGCAAACAACATGTCTCCCCTTTGGAAGAAACCAATCCACTAGAAATAGTTGAAGCCACTCCCATGAATTGGAAGATATAGGAATCCAAATCCAAATATATGATGATGTCTCTAAAAATTGCACATTTGTTGCCAAGTCCTTCAATAATGAAGATGTCATAAACCAATCAGGTACATGCCCAATCACAATAGAATGAGACAAATAAGGAACTAATGAAAATTGATTTTGAACAAGCTCCAAAGACAAACATGATGTGACAACAGTTGTGCTATGATTATCATCAAATAAGAGACATAAACCCCCAAATGTGTCCTCCAAATATGAATGTGAGACTCCATAAATAATGAAGCAATGTCGATCAAATAGGAATCACAATCAAGAAGACAAATATATGAACTATCTTGCTTAACAGGAATAAGGCTCTCAATCAATGAAGGTACAACAACTGTCTCCATTGGTGGAGAAGGAGCAACTTGAGATTTTAACAAGAGTTGAAAAGTATTATGTGATAAATCAGAACACATTTCATGCCCATGTTGATTTTTCCCACAATATTTACACCTACAAACCTTATACATGATTCACTCCTCGAGATAATCTCCAAAAATGATACAAAAATAGAAATCTTCTATACAAATAAAGACCCAATTTGTATGTCTCCTCTCCGCTCTTTCTTACCGGTGCCCGCACTGAGCGGAGATTGTAATACTATTTATGAATAAAATATGACTTAAGCATTTTACTGAGCAAAAAAAAAAGACCCAATTTGTATGTAGCCCCAAAAGTATAAGATTGAGATATCTGATTATCTGATAAATTTTTTGCAAAAGTGGACCTAAGATTTGAATAGGGGACTTTAAGAACTTTCCAATTATGTATGGAAGTCAAAAAATAGAGTTCGGATGTGCAAGATATGGTCCTAAAAGCATGAAATTGAAGGTTAATTTTGGAGGTTTACTACAAAATTTGGTATTGAATCTGATGAACCCCCCTATAGAATAAGATTGGTGTTAGAACCAACTTTCCAAAGATGTCATGTTTTCCCGATTTTGACTCTGTGTGATGAAGTTATGAGTAAAACACTAAAAACTGCTTTTTAGGGCTTGAAAGGCTTGAAGGGACCCCAAAAATGAAAAAATTCTCGAAAATAGCAACTTTTTGAAAATAGAAAGTTTTCGAAAATAACAAGTTTTCAAAAATAAAAAAGTTTCCAAAAATAGAATTTTACCAAAAGTAGGAAGTTTTCAAAAATAGAAGCTTTTTTAAAACAAAAACTTGCCAAAAAATGGAAACTTTTTGAAATTTTTTTGCAAAGAATTCCCCGATCTCTAATTTTGATGATTTGATGGGTGATCTTAAGGATTTTGGGCCTTCTGACCTCCATTTTGTTTCAAAATGCTTACATTTTTTAGCTAGCCTTAGATGTTGGTTCGATTTGCGTGCCCTCGACAAATTTAACCCAATTTTAAAACTACTCGAATTTTCATGAAACAACAATCAATCTTACGATTTTTCGACAATGCAGACACGATGGCAACCTTCATTTGAACCCAATGTGCATATAAAAATTACCTAATATTGGATCCTTCAAGCATGTGGCCAAGAACTTGATAGAAAAAGATCGGAAACCATGTAGAAGTTGATGATCAACCACAAGAGCCAAGAATCATCTGTAAGCAAAACACCTATGACACAAAGAAAAGATTGTATGCTCTATAAAAACTAGAGATTTTTTTTGTATTATTGCAGAAAACAATATTAGAGATACAATATTGAATGTGCACAATATTAGAGGCGCATTTACAATGAATGAATTGCTTGCTTTATAGAAAGCAAGAGATGCTCTAATCCTAAAATTAGAGGAACTAAAGTAATGCAATGCAAGAGCTAAAGTAAGCTCAACTAAAAGCTAAAACAACTAACTAGGAAATGCCTCTAAGTGAACTTGGACTAAAAAAGCATAACACCTAGATAAAATAAAGCACCTAAGTTTAGCTTAAGTGAAAAAGCAATTAAAGGACCTAAATAATAAATAATTAGATAATTGTCCCAAAATTACTGCAACAATATTTACCAAGTACTTAGTAATCTCTATTTTTTTTCATTTCTCAATTTTGTGATTTCTTAGCATATACAAGTGCAAAAGGACTTGTTTTTCTTGTTGTGGGGGGGTAAAAACCATAATCTTTTAGATTCCTATATTTCTCTAACCCTAGGCTAATGGTAGATCCTTCTATTGAGAAACTCACCCCTCATAACTATCATAACTGGAAGACTATAATGACCAAATTGTTTTGATCTAGGGGTTTATGATCTTGTTTAGATGAGAGCTATCCCAACTTGACTAGTGAGTTTGAGATCATTCACTGTACATACAAGACAAATCAAGATATGGGTTTGATTGACCTACACGTTTTAGACAATCTCCAATTCCATATTGATTTTCTCACCACTCCTAGGCTATGTGGCTCAAATTTGAGAAAATTTATGGAGGTATAATGAGCTTCATGCACTTCATCTTGAAACAGATTTGACATCATTGACACCTGATTCATTTCCTTCCATTAAGGACTTTCTAGATAAGTTCAAATCCATTAGACCATAGTTGCAAGTTTGTGGCAAGTAGAAAACTATAGTTTAAAAGAGTATGGAAAATCCTCACCTGATGGAGAAATTAAAACAACTCTTGCACCAAAACTATTTGAAGTACAACTACCATCAAATTCCATATTCCATACTTGATTTGGGTCTTTTGAATAAGAAGCTTGTGAGCTTGAAGCTTGAAGCTTCATCATTTGAAAAAGTTGATTCAAAGTCATCACTTGAAAGACTTTCATTGCCTAAGTCATTTGAAGAACTTGAATTTTTCTCTGTTTGTAGAAAGTAAGTGCCCATTACAGGTGACTTAAAGATAATTTGAGCTTTGAGATTATCTGATTTGACCACTGAGTATTTCACTTCCTTTTCAGGAAGAAATTTTTGCATTTCACCATTGACGGGTATCTTTGCTTTTGACCAATACATATTGATTTCACCTCCAACATCCTTACAAAATTTTCTTCCTAGAAGCATTCCATTTGAAGCTAGAACATTAGCCACCAAAACAATCAGTTGCACTCTTTTATCTGGAAACGCAGCAAAAACAAACAGAGCATCTTTGATTTAGCCAATCAAGGGGACTTGTTTATTTTCCATTAATAAACATTTACCAAAGGTTTTGGTAAGAGTAAGGCCTAATATGTTAGCTACCTTAGTTGGCATTACATCGTCAGAGGCTCCAGAGTCAATAACACAATTTTTAAATTTATACCGATTAGAAGGGAAATATAATAAGGTTCTATCCTACCTGACAATGAGGATGGAACTGCAACCAGGTTATTTTGTGAAGACACAAAAACTTGGAGAATTTATTTTTCCTTAACAAATTTGGCCAATCTATCAAACTGGTCAGGATTTGCCTGTAAATACTCTACCTCTAATATTTGAATCTTGGTTTTCTTAGCATGATCTATGATGCCAAAAGACTCATACGACATCAATGATGAAGATGGTAAAACATCACTTGTGGATTTAGAAGCAACTAGTAAAGACTTAGACACACTCAAAGAAGGAAGGTCTGAAGTACTTACTCGTTGACTTGCTATGGGATCTTTGGGCAAGGTTGGCAAAGGAGCCCCTCTTTTTGCAAGAGTAAAGTTAGCAAATGTGGAGAATCTTTTGCCTTCAACTTGCCATTTGTATGTTGATAAAATTGATTATGTGCTTGAGAACGAGTGGAAACTGCAAAGGCATCACTTTATTTAACTTCTCTAGGCTCCTAGTAGGTCACAAACTAGATGCTAGAGTCTCTAGTTAACTCACCTTCTTTTTGAAAGGGATTAACAATTTCTAATGAAATTTCTTCAGTAATGTCATCTCCTTACTCCATTTCATAATATCCTACAAAATCATTGATAGGAGGTGCTTTGAGAGCTAACCTTTCTGGAGGAGGAGGTAACTTACTTTGATTTCTAGTTGCATAAGTAAAAGCATTATTAGGGTAGGTCCTTCATGGAACATCCTTGTATGGAGTGGGAAAGGATGTTTGCGAAATCTGCTTCTTTAAAGCGAGCACTTCATTTGCCAGCCTATACAATATATGGTTGGTAGTACTTGAAGAGGAAGAATTTGAAGTCTCCAAAGGAGAAAAACTTACTTTTGCCTTATTTAGATCCTTCTTAATTTCTCCAGCAAGGATCAAATGATCTTCCACCTCCATAGCATGAGCTTGTGCTATTGCCAAATCTACAGAAGGTGTTCTTCTTAATATAAAGATAACTTTAGGCAACTAAGAATTTATAAAGAAACACTTTAGGTTCTCCCCAGTTGGTTGAGAAATAATTGGAATTTTATTTTTCAACTTATTGAACTTTACCATAAAATCCCTCATGGGCTGATGTGGTTCCTTTCTCATAGAAGTCAAATTAGCTAAAAGAGCATGTGTGTCTTCTGCTAGTTTAAACCGTGCCTCAAACTCAATCTTGAGGGTATCCCAATCGGTAATAGTTTGAGGTGACAAATGGTAGAACCAATCTACAGTTGCACCTTGTAGTGTCTCTGTTGGTTGAAAATTTTGTACACCTGGGGAATGTTCAAAATTGTGGTTTTAGCCACAGTGTGTGACTATGATACTCTCCCAATTTAGGGAAGGGTCCCCCCTTGCTTTCTACTTCAACAATTCAAAAATAAACTTCTAACTCTAAATCTATTCTAAATATGGGTGAAACTCTGTCTTGTTCTCTTTTTTCAAAAAAGACACGTATTCTTTTCTCTTCTTTCATAAAAGAATCACAGTTGAAAGCACAAATGATTAATGAAGTAAACTAAATAAAGAAGCAAAGTTTCCATAAAGGCACAAAATCCTCTGTTGCTTCTCTGGGACGGGAAAACAGAAAGAAAGTTCAAAGTCTTCAACTATCTACTCTCCTATCAACCTTTTTAAATTATTTTTTGGTAACCAAGCACAATATGTAGTAGCTCAAAGTCTAACTACGTGATGCACCTCTTATGCACAAACATAGAAAATAAAAGTAGCACAAAGTCTACAAGTTACCCCTTTGCTTAAGCGTCCTACAATAGTTTCAAATGTGATAATAAACTCAAAGTCTGCAAGACCAAATCTAAAAACCAAACCAATATCTCCAAATGCAATTAGCAGCTCAAAGTTTGTAAGATTGAGTTTAAATCCTTCTTGAACAATAGAACAAAAATCACAATCAACTCCAGAAAATCTCGTCACATAACAACTTGAATTGGCACAAAGTCTCAATACAACTTGCCTCTTTTATTGAAAGCAATTTAATTTACATCTAAGCTCAAAGTCTTAGAGTGCACATACAAATTGGCAGAATTTTGTTGCATTGCCAAAAGATAAAAATTACAATAGATCCCCTAAAGTATTTATAGGAGAGAGGTCTTGAAAAAGGGTGGGAGGATCCCAACTAACTTGAGAAATTCTCTCAACCACCATGACTTATTCCAACTACTAACTAAGACTTATTCAAAATTACAAGTCCTTTTCTAAATTGACTTGTAATCAACTTACTTGTAATTATAAAAGTGCAACTGATAAACTTGCAATTAAATTTTTATTTTTATTTTTTACAAGTAAACTTGTCAAAACAAAATTACAAATACACAATTGAAACTATTATATGTGTCCGAAGACACGACTCTAACTACATCATCCTTTGTTTTGAAAATCTTCACGCTGGTTCAGGATGCAAGAACTTGAAGTATTTAGGATTGGTAAAGACATCTCGAACCGGAATGAATTTGCATCCTTAATGATCTTTGTGTCTTTCACCAACGAACTTCAATCTTATCTTCTTGCTTGGGGTAGTATTGGCTTTTCAGGAGGAAATTTAGTTGCAAGGCTGAAGTAAGAAGTCTGTCTCTGGCTTGAAAACATTCCATGCTCTCAATCATTCACATCACTTATTCATCTCCTTGTGTGGCTCCATCATGTTATTGTTCTTTCTTTGTGTCATCCTCCAATCTTGGAATCTACTTCCAGAATAAGGCCCATGCCTTAATTTACTGATTTGGTAGGTCGTGTGTGCAAACAAGACTGACAAGGGAAGGGATAAATTGATGCCTTCAACTTGTCATTTGTATGTTGATCAAATTGATTATGTGCTTGAGAACGAGTGGAAACCGCAAAGGCATCACTTTGTTTAACTTCTCCAAGCTCCTAGTAGGTCACAAACTGGAGGCTAGAGTCGCTAGTTAACTCACCTTCTTTTTGAAAGGAATTAACAATTTCTAATGAAATTTCTTCAGTAGTGTCATCTCCTTACTCCATTTCATAATATCCTACAGAATCATTGATAGGAGGTGCTTTGAGAGCCAACCTTTCTGGAGGAGCAGGTAAAGTTAGCAAATGTGGAGAATCTTTTGCCTTCAACTTGTCATTTGTATGTTGATCAAATTGATTATGCCCTTGAGAACAAGTGGAAACCACAAAGGCATCACTTTGTTTAACTTCTCCAGGCTCCTAGTAGGTCACCAACTGGATGCTAGAGTCACTAGTTAACTCACCTTCTTTTTGAAAGGAATTAACAATTTCTAATGAAATTTCTTCAGTAGTGTCATCTCCTTACTCCATTTCATAATATCCTACAGAATCATTGATAGGAGGTGCTTTGAGAGCCAACCTTTCTGGAGGAGGAGGTAACTTACTTTGATTTCTAGCTGCATAATTAAAAGCATTATTAGGGTAGGTCCTTCATGGAACATCCTTATATGGAGTGGGAAAGGATGTTTGTGAAATCTGCTTCTTTAAAGCGAGCACTTCATTTGCCAGCCTATACAACATATGGTTGGTAGTACTTGAAGAGGAAGAATTTGAAGTCTCCAAAGGAGGAAACTTCTTTGCAAGGATGAAGTAAGAAGCCTATCTCTGGCTTGAAAACATTCCATGCTCTCAATCATTCACATCACTTATTCATCTCCTCGTGTGGCTCTATCATGTTATTGTTCTTTCTTTGTATCATCCTCCAATCTTGGAATCTACTTCCAGAATAAGGCCCATGCCTTAATTTACTGATTTGGTAGGTCGTGTGTGCAAACAAGACTGACAAGGGAAGGGACAAATTGATGCAAAAATGGGCTCACAAGTGAATTTCGGGTTCTAGAAGCTACATTACATGTGTGGAAAAACAAGAGCATTAACTTGCAATTGTGGAGAACAAACATGGAACTTCATAGGTGTAATGGGAAAATACAAGTTTGCACTTGTAATTGGACCTTTAAGACTCATTTTCAAATATTTTTTAGTGCATTTTGGACCAATTTCGGGTTTTGGAAGGCTAACTGCAAGTGAAGACACAACTGCAATCGGGTTTTAAAATTCTGATTGCAAGTAGACTTGAAATGGGAAAAATGAATGAAAGTGAAATGAATGAATGAAATGGTGAGAAAGGGATTTTGACATGAAGGAGAAGATGGCAAATTTGGATGACCATGTATATGTATGGGAAGGAATATTTTCAACTTGACAACTTGGAAAAAGGGAAAAACTTCAACTTGTAATCAAATTTGTAAAACCCGAAATCAAACGAATGAGTCTCATAGCAATTATTCAACATTGCAATTTTGTAAAAGAATGCTAACTCCTTTTACCAAAGGGGAAGATCAACATTACCACAATTACTTGTAATCAGTTTTTGAAAATCCCAATACAAGTAAATAGGAAAAATGAAAGAGGGGAAAATCTTGCATATTTACAACTTGCATTCAATGAACCTTGCTTGACAAATGCCTTAGACCAAAATAAATGGGCTTGGGAAGAACCTAAATGCTCTAAGACCTAGTAAGAACCAACAAAAACACCTTCAAAAATGCCTAACGTGTTTTATAAAACCATTTTTGTTGATAAATGTGGCAATAATCAATGATTCAATAGATTTAGGGGAAGAATGCCATCAAAATCAGATTTGTGGGAGCAAAAATGCAGGTCAGGTTCTTCCTTTCAAAGTACAAACAAATGTGCCCTCCAAAGATGCAATTGGGTTTTTAAAACCCCTTTACAAGTTTTAAATTGGATTACTTTTCTCTTACTTGAGCAATTTCGGGTTTCTAGGGAAGAAGAACACAAAAAGAAACAACATAAAGAGCAAAACGACTTGCAATGGGAAAATAAAACCCCCATTACAACTAAAAGAAATAAAAACTTAAAAACTTGCAATAGGGAAATAAAACTCCCATTACAAGTAAACACAAGACATAATTACAAGTTAAAAGCACAAATTAGGAACTTTTATGAGAACTTACAAGTTCTCATTAAACTTGTATTTTTAATTTAACTTGTAATTTGTCTAACAAGTTCCTACAAACAACTTAAAAGACCAAAAGGGGAAAGGGGAAATAAAAATCAAGTTACAAGTTACAAGTCTTTTAAAAAGTTCACTTGTAGTTGCTGGAAAAACCCCCTACAACACTAAAACAAAAGAAAACTCTCAACTAGCAAAACAAGAAAATATTTCCACTTGCAGTCCAAAGAATAAAACCCGATTTTGAAGGAAAAACATAGCAAACGAACTCGAAATGTGATGAAATTTGAAACGCGGATCAAGGATGAAACAAAGATCAGTCCAATTTAACAAGAAGCAAAATTTTTGCCTCGAGAAGTATGCCTTAGAGTAAAATTTCCAACCTGTAGCGACTGCTTTGAAACCCGAAATTGCACAAAAAGCTAGGAAAACGATGACCAAAACTCACCAAAACTTGGACAATGATGGCAAAGACACCCCCCAATGATTTGACACTAAAAAATGTGAGTTTTGCACCTCGTAAAACATGCCTTGGAGACAAAAATGACACATTTAAACCAAAATTTTGTAAGGGTTGTCATATTTTTTAAAATTAAAAAATGAGGACAACAGTCTCAACAAAAAGTCGCACTAAGACATCTTCATGCTCCACACCAAGAATTCCACATGCAATATAGAAAGCCGCAATGTGTTCATCTGGGTGTTGTTTTCAATCCCCAAAGAACCTGGGAATATTCTTCAATGAAAGTTGTGCAAGAGGATGAAGAGGTGGATTCAAATTAAGGGGACCAAAATTTTGCCCCAAGGGTCCATGTGCAACCATTGCTACTGGTTGTATAGGTTGATATGGAGGAATTACAAACTATTGCACTTGTGGAAAAATCAAAGGCCTCGGTGCACTTGAAGCTTTACTTGGAATAGGAGATCTTTGGCTGGTAGGTGGGAAACTCCTTGTCCTTTGAGGAGAAGAACTAGCATGCATAGGTAAATAATCAAAATGAAGCTTTTAAAGAAGCTAAGAAATGGCATCAACAACACCTTGATTTCTTCTCCCCCACGTGTAACTTTGACTTGCCAGAGTAGAAAATTAAAACACAAGTACAAATTAGCAAGAATATACACCAATTATAAAACACAAAGGAAACTACAACTAGAATGCTAAGCGCTTGGTTAGGTGCTCGTCTCCCTAGCAGAGTCACCCAAAACTGTTGGGTGAAAATTTTATACTCTCTCAGCAGGCAAGATAAGGTCTCTCATATTTATAAGGGAAGGCTCCTCATTTCTACTACAATCTATATCTAATTTTATTCTACCTTCTAACTTTACACTAATCCAAGATGGTACAATTACTTCACTCTCTTTTTTCAGAGTAATTATTTCCTCAGTTCTCTATCTAAAAAGGATTCCTTTTCTTAAGAATGAAAAACAATTCTCACTTGCAGTAATTCAAAAATAAATACTAATTAGAAGCAAAGTGTCCATAAGAGTACAAAGCCTCTTGTTGTTCCATTTTCTAAAAGTGACTTATGGGACAATAAAGTAGTAATAAAGCTCAAAGTTTTCTTCTTACCACTATCCTATCAACCTTTACAAATGACTCTCTTTAACGAATACTTTCCAAGTAACAAAAGAAGCACAAAGTCTTAATGTTGCCACTCGCGTACAATTATAACTTCCTCCACTAACAACAACGCAAAGCACAAAGTCTTTGAATGGTCATTCACATATGATTCTTTCAAATTTACAAAGTAACACGAAGTCTACTTAGAAAATTCAAAATACTTTCTAATATATCACAACTCACATTGCTCAACTTAATCTTTTTAAGAATATAAACTAAATGACATAAGAACATCTATACCATGAACAAAAATGACCTCAACTCAAAGTTTGAGAACCAAAATTATCTTCTTCTTTGATTAAGCTTGCAAAATCAAAATTTGAACACAAAGTATCACTTTGGTTTTCACTTTGACAGAGTTTTGTTGCATAAAATAAAGATACTAATTACAATGAGCAGCCTCATATATAGGTGAGGTGCAATGAGCAAAAATACGACATTACAACTAATTAAGACTATGTCAAATAAATTTTTTAATTTGACTTCGAACTTTTGCACTCCTAAATGCAAAACTATTATCTAAAATGACAATTGAAAATGTCAATTGAAACTACAAAATGACACTAGTCTATGAATGCATCAAAATGACTAAGATGTTGGGGTTCCATTTTATGTCTCATAATCTCCATATTTCCTTAGAAATTCTTCATATTTCTATAGAGAAGCTTATATCTCTATGTCATCTGGTTCATCTTCATAGCCAGAGATAACTTGTATTTTGGTGACCGAATTCTTCAACAGGGTGCATTCCTTCATAGACCTCTTCAAGAGAGGTTCTTGTATGCAGAAAAAGCGGTTCGATGAAACATAAAATGTGAAAATATTCAAAGACTTGCCCACACACTCATGGGACTCTTGTTGCAAGTTATGGAGCTATGAGGAATGGCTCAACTTACCAAGGAATGTTCCATGGTTCTCTATCTCACAAGGTCCCTTAAGCCAATGCCTTTGCTCTCAGATCATTGAGCAAAGTGACTTAGGGATGATGAATGCAAGAACAAGGGATGCTTTTGATCGAATTTAGTATGAATGCATCCTATTTATGCATGATTCTAGTAAATGAACTAAACTAGATGATAAGATGACAAGGTTGGTAAAAATACTATCCTAACATGATATACTAGCTATATGATTTAATCTAAGATGATAGAAATACTCTAAAATGATTATTAGATTTATTTCTATTGCAAAGAGAGGCTAAATTCTTGTTAAAATTAAGTATAAGTATGATGCTAAAGATTTGGATTCTAGAAATGGAGGAATGAGAGCTCTATTTATAGGAAAAATAGGGCAATGGATGGTCAGGATTGAAGGATCTTATCAAGGGTCAGGATTGAAAGCTATCAATCCATGTTTTCAATTCTCACCAATGAAATAGTGACAATTGTCAACATAAGATTGCTTGAGAGGAGAGGTAAGAAGAATTAAATGCTTGAGAAGGCATGAAGGTTACCTTAGAAGGTAGAGGTTAAGGTTAGGTTAAGGTTATCCATTGGATAAAGTTTTTACCCAAAGGATAAACTCTTGTGCAAAGGTTAAAGGGATAACCATGGTCAAGAAATGAATTCTTGATGAGACCCTTGGCTTAGTTGAGTTAGGGAAAAAGTCTATAACCATGCCACAAAGGGTTAGTTAACCATTAATGGTTTGAAGACTTTGGGGACAAATTTGTAAGAGTCCTTCCAAATTTGGGGGTTTTCAACAAGTTAGCTTGTTGAAGGCATAAAGACTTTAATGCCTTTGGAAGACTTTACTCCAAATTTGAGAAGTGACCTCCTCAAATTTAGGGAAATGGGATAATTGAAGGGTTTTAGGTTAATTGATTAGGATTAGATAGGTTCTAGAAGAATTTAGGAAGAGGGTTCGGAGGCAAGTGGGAGATGTAAGAAAATGCAAGTGGGTGAGGGATAATAGGATTTAATTAAAATAAATTGCTTTATTTTAATTTGGTTGCAAGTTGGGGAACATAAATTAGATTTATTTAATTGGGGTGAACTATTTAATTAAATGTAAATTTAATTAAAAAGTAGAGAGAAGGGATTTGATTAAATAAAATGATATAAAAGGCTTAAGTGAATTTAAATAAATAAAGTGAATAATTTATTTAATTTAAGTAGAGGAATGTGGGTGATTTAATTAAATTAGATTTAACTAAATAGAGGAATGAGAATAAAATGAACATTAAATATTCATTTAGGAATATGGTCAATTTTATACGTCTAAATTTTGCCCCTCTTTGAAGTGACGTGTGTGCACATGTTGATTCAGAGAAAAATGATGTGTCATCCGTATCGAGATGTTCATGTCGTGTCCCAAATTTGATAAATGATGCTCCAGATTTGATAAATGATGTTGATAATGCCCCCTTGGGAGATGAATCAAAAATGTGAAAATTTGATTTGAGTTGATAAATTTGATTGCATTTTAAAATTTTGTCTATGTTGAATGCGATAATTTGATTCATCTCCTGATAATGATGTTTGTTAGGGTTAGAAGTGAGACCACGAGCAATTTTCATGTTCCACTACGTAACCCTAATTTCCGTTTACCCCATAAAAAGGTAAAAAAGTGATTTCTTTTGGATCATTTGTGCTTGTTGACTTTGGAGAAAGTGACATTTGGAGAAAAAGACAAAATGTCAATTCCCTTTGCTTCTCATCGATTCGAGCGCATTCAGAGGTATCGGAGGCCCGCCACTATGGACCACCGGTAAGTCATCAATTTTTGGCCCTTTTTGCTTTTCGTTTTGTCCTTTTTTTGTCATGTTTTCCAAATGTTCATGTGGATTTTTGTCGGTTAGCGCGTAGGGTCTGCACCCTAGCGCATACGAAACAAAGGGTAGTGCGTCGAGTTCTAGGAACTAGGGTAGTGTCTGAGTAGGTTTTGGTAGCCCAGCGGGGGGTTAGGGTAGTGCATAGACATCATTTAGCACAACAGGTTCACAAGCTAGCGCATAAGGAGAAAAGGGTAGCGCATCGGGAAGACCTAGCGCATAGGGTTAGCAGGGGGTCGCATGGGTAGGTTAGGTTAGCGCGTAGGTGTGACCTAGCACATCAGGGTAGTTTTACAATGTAGAGCCAGATTAGGATAGCGCATAGCCAAGTTTTAGCGCTTAGGGTACATTTGGTAGCGCATGGAGATTTTTTGATAGTGCATGCCGAGCAGTGTAGTGCGTGGATACAAGTTTTTAGTGCGTGGGCAAAAAATTGGGGAAAATAGGATTTGGTGAGGATTCATGAGATGAAGAAAGATAGGTAGGTGTTTGCCAGTTTTGCCAGGATGGGTGTGATAGTTAGTCTGTGTGTCTGTTGTCATTGTTTTGATAATTTTTCCAATATGAGTTTCGATATGATGTTTTTGATATGGATTTTGGAGATAACTTGATTTGATTTGCAATGTTTCAAGTTGATGTTGATCTGATGTTGATATGGATTTGATATGATGTGGATTTGATATGAACTTGAGTTGATATGCATTGTTTCAACTTGATGTGAATGAAAAAATTGAGTTGTTTTGCAAGTTGATATGAATGTGGAACTTGAGTTGTTTTACAAGTTGATATGGCTGTGGAACTTGAGTTGTTTTACAAGTTGATATTGTAATACCCTAAAAATAGTCATCTAAACCATGGGCCCCTAATGTCGACAACGTCACCAAGGTCCTAACCAAAGGCAATTAAATAAATCTTGAGCACACAATTAATCCTTTAATCATCGAATGTCACATGGCAAATCAATAACTCAATATTAATTAAATATTTATTTAATTAATAAATCATTCCAATTAAATCATTTTAAACAATTATCTTAGTTATTTTATTGAATATCCTAGCATATTTAATTAAATAAATCAATTTGCCATCAAATCTTCAAGAAAGGAATTAATTGACCAAAAAAAGAATTAAAAATTGAGAAAAGAAATCAATTGGAGATAATCTTGAAAAACAAATTAAAAATTGATAGATGATCTCAAAGAAAGCAATTAAAAAAATTAAATATTAAAATTGAATGAAATAGAGAATAAATCAGTTTTTTCTGATTGAATCTTAATTTTAGTTCAATTTCCTTTAAAACTAAGAAAAGCATCCAATCACATCAATTCCCCTGGATTGTGCTTCCTCTTGGAAAATCTTGACCGTTCAACATTATTTGATCTCAACCTTTGGTTTCTTTCTGATTTTTCTATAAATTCAGGCTCTCATCTCTCATTTAGAGATCCTAGAGAATATATTGTTATTATGTTGTTTTTGCTCTAGGTTCATTGAGAATTCGCATTGAGATATTTCATATTGCTTAAATCATCTAGCTTAAATCTTGCATCCATCTAGCTTCAATCCATGCTCATATAGATTAAAAATCTTTCATTTAGGTGTTGTCTAGTCACTAGATAGCTTAGCAATATGAGAGCAATCTAAACTTGCATCTACTAGAAGGCAATAGGTCGATTTGTTATGGTTTTATTATTCATGCTTATATCTATCTAACCATACATGTAATGAATTAATTGAAGTGTTGTGTATTCTAGATACAGATACAGGTCCACTTTTCACACACACATTTTTGGCGCCCACCGTGGGGCAGAAAACTAATTTTCCAGCCTCAAAATTATTTTTTTAATCCTGCAGGTTTCGTTCGTACAACCTATGCGAAATATCGTATGAGTAGTATCACTGCATCGTACAAAATTATATTGAAGCCTTTTATTTATCGTACGACATTATATTGAAGCATGTTATTTGTCGTACGAATTAGAAAATGGTGTCGTATGACACACTGTTCTGATTATCTGATTTTATCTTCTGTCGTCCTATGCTCAGTTTTGACTTGTATGATAAAAGTCTTTTGTCATTTCATTCTATGATAATTATCGTACGATTCTGTTTTCTGTTGGGTTAAAGCAAAATCCTTTTCAGGGTTTTTCTTGAATTAAATTTTGATGATACTGACGCTAACCTTGAATTGTCTTTTGTCTGCTTGATATTTTCATAGCCTAACCAGTTTCTTGCAGGATGCTTTTCAAAGAATTTATCAATCAAACATACGCATGTCAAAGAATAAGAATAAAAACAACATGACTACTGATAAATTGTTTTTGCAGGTTGCCTAAAGAGAATCAACCAAACATCGTGTATTCTTTAAATTCATTTTTTTAGGCACTTAAATTGCTATCTGGTTAATGAAAAAATTTGTCTTTTGTGTTTTTAGAAAAATCTAAGAGGTAGGAGAGTATGCTCTTGCCTTTTACAGACCATTATAAATCTAGACCCTTGAGGCTTTTTCTAAAATTGAGATTTGTGTACCTTTAGTGGGCTTGTCACAGTGGGAAAAAGTAATCACCCTATGAGAACGACCCAAGTGAGTATAGCTGGACTTGAGCATTCTAACTCACTATAATAAATAGGCTTCTGATGATTAAAGTCTTAGAGGATGGGAGTATTTGAGTTTTCTCTTTGAGATCTCTCATATCGAGCATTTTGTATGGCCTCGCGGTCTCAATCACATTTACGTGACTACAACTTGTTTCGGTACCTTGTTGGGCTATAGGCCTCAATCATGCTTGTGTGACTTCAAGGGGTAATTTCAAACATAATTCCTGACTAAGAACTATAAGATTAGAAGCTACCCGGTTCACCTTCGAAAGGTTGATAATCTTTGTGCAAGAGAGATAGTAACTCTCCCAAGATACTTGTCATTTGTGCCCCCATTAGTGTTTGGAGTCGGATAATACGACGTTGAGAATCCATTGTGTGAGACTCAGTGACCGTATTCTGATTAGCTATTGGGTGTGTACTTGAGTCTACAAGCAAAGGTTTTCTTCTCTCACCAATTTCCATAGGGTTTGCATGCTGTGATTGGAGTTATTATTCATATTACGTGTTTTCCTGTGTTTTCATCCCTAAAACTAAAACTAGAATACTAAAACTGGAGAAAACAAATCAACAACTTAGTGATAAACTCTATCCGTGTCAAAACTAGTCTATCCTGGTCAAAAATCAGTCCACCTCAGAATTGGTCATACTCAGTTGTCATACTCAGCTATTGAAAAACTCAGAATTTTTGTCTCTGTCCTATTAACAGTTGTACGAACCTGATCATTTGTCGTCCTACACCATATCCTGTGTCATACAAGTCTACTAATTTGTCGTCTGAGCTCAATCCTTTGTCGTACAAAATCCGACAATCTGTCATTTAAAGCTAAATCCTGTGTCGTACGAGATATAACTACACTGAATCCTTTGTCGTTCGGGACATGCCCATTTGTCATACGGTACTAGGTAGCAACTCGTATGAAACAAAACTATTATTGCCTGAAGCTGTTAAACTGTCGTACGGTCTTAGAAATCCTGTTGTATGAGTCTCTGATTCTACCAGTCCAAAACAATCTACAACGAGCATAAAATTGGTCATCATTCCTCTGAGCATAAAACAACTTTGATAGTGTACCCCTGTCGTTGCGTTGCATAATTTTGTCGATCATCTTTAAGCTAGTTCAAACAACATCTTATCAAACCTAAGTTAACTTAGGTAACATCTTACACAAGATAGATCATTCCTGAAAACATACAAGATCTTAGTAACTTCACTCAATCACTACGTTAAACGAACTACTAGCTACAATTTGATCTTGACTTCTGCAACACATTTAGCTCTCGGTCCCGTCAGTTACAAATGCCTGTTCAAACCAGAAACTCTCACAACAAAACAAACAAAGAAAAAGAAACACCCTTTTGTCAAACGACAATCCATTCTTTGTAGAAAACCTCTTTCCAAATAAACCGTCCTTGTCACAAATACCAGTTTACAATCTACCAATCTTTGGTCAGCCCCTATCTGCCACCGTGTCTGGAGAAAGACAAGAAAGAGAAGCTAGTAAATAAGACACTCACAACAACTTCAACAATCATGCCACTGACAGTGATTCCTCATCAACTGAATCTGAGCTTCCTAAGCCTCCCGAGGCCGAAATACATAAATGTCAGAATGATAAATAATTCCAAAAAATGATGAAGGTCATCATGGCTAGGGAAAAAGAAGACTATTTCCTAGAATTGGCAAAGCAAGGCACCAAACTCTCTACTGGTTATAATGTGGAGGCCCTCATCACTAAAGAGGAAGAGACACCATGGGGAAAGATAAACAAACAAATGCAAACATTACAAACCGAGGTCACAAAACTAAAAAACAAAGATAAAACACCTAAACAATATTCTCTGGACACAATATGCCCATTCCCATTTGACAAAAACCTTTACATGCCTCCATTTCCCTCAAGAGTAGAAATGCCTAAGTTTGACAAATATGATGGGAATATGGACCCCCAAGATCATATCAGAGAATTTTGTGCTTTATGTATGGAGTTCATGCATAACCAAACGTATCTCATGCGCCTTTTCTCGAGAAGTTTAGGGGGGCAAGCTATGGAATGGTTCTCAAGTCTACCCATGGGAATAAAAACTTTTGAAGAATTAATCCAACTATTCCTACAACATTCGTCACCCAGTCACTATGATAGAACTTTTCAATACCAAACAAAAAACAGGAGAACCCTTTCTCACTTTTCTTCAACGATGGAGAAATATGTTCTCTAGATATTCACAGACTATCCCAGACCTTGAGAAAATGGATATCTTTGTCAACAACTTAATCCCTGAATTGAATTATAGTGTCCAGATGCAAGTACATCCTTTATTCAACAAAATGGTAGATAACGCCCTTAGAATGGAAGATGTGCTTATAAAAAAGGGAGATATATCGATTTGGAAAGAAACATCGTAAGGTTCTATTTCTAAAGAAAAAGAGCAAATACTGGAAATACGACAACGATAACAACAAGAACATTGTTAGTGATGGAGTGGTAGATAATATTCAAACAAAAACAAAATCCACAATATTTAACTTGGCCAATGGCACGCAAGCACTCAAGGCAGCTGAAACTGCGGCAGAAAATCCTCCAAAGAAAGCAAGAGAATGGTTTAAAGAAAAGCCTTGGCTTTCAAAACCTAAGCCTGATTTTACTTCTCTAGATGAATCATAGGAATCGACTTCTAAAACTTTATTGGCAAATAATTTGATAACATTGCCATACAATTCTAGACCATATGACCCAGAAATTAGACCCAAATGGTGGAGAGAAAACGAATACTATGACTACCATCAAAACAAGGGACATAACATAAACAACTACATGAAACTCCGACATGAAATCCAAGATCTCGTTGACGCAGGCAATATTGTTGTTGGAAATCATGCTACTAATGCTGATCATAAGGCCTTTAAAGTTCCCTTACCATCTTATGAACAAGGAGATTCCTCAAAATCCAAGGGAGGAGCTAGAGTCAATTATACCTAAACTAACAATGATAATGTGATCAACATGATTGAATCTACTCAACCTGGATATTGCAATGTGATCATAATCCAGGATCAGCAAAATCCAACACAAATTGTTAATGATGTGACCCGCGCTCAAAGGAAGATTACTCTCCCAGGAGCTAGTTCCTCAACTTTTGATCAAACAACATCAAATCTACCAAATAGACAAACAGATACAATCACAGCCAAATCAAAATAGTTGGCTTTATCATCTTCTCCTAGTTATAGTATTGTCGAACAATTGAAGAGAACCAATGCTAAAATCTCCATTTTGGAACTACTTAAGATCTCTTCTGCTCATAGAGAGGTCCTAGACAAGGCTCTACTTACCACCAGTGTCCCTAAAGATTTAGATGTAGATCAGTTTCAATCTATGGTGGGCCACCTGACTTCACCTCATTATCTCACTTTCTCTGAAGAAGATGATAAATCACTAAGTCACCCACATAACCAGCCATTACACATTGAATCCATGATCTATAAACACCGAGTTAAACGTGTTTTGATAGATGGAGGCACTAGGTTGAATATATGTACCTACAATCTACTAATACAACTGGGATTTTCTGCAAACGTTATTGATCCAACAAAGAAAATAACAATCAAGGCTTATGATGAAGAAGAAAGAACCTCTAAGGGGCTGGTGCCATTACCGATCAGGGTAGGATCCGTAGAAAGAGATGTCATTTTTCAAGTCCCGGATCTTCATCTTTCATACAACATCTTACTAGGCAGGCCATGGATTCATGAAATGAAAGCAGTACCATCTACATATCATCAATGCCTGAAATTTCCTTATAATGGAGTTGAAGTCAGTATTCCTGCCGATACAAGCTATACCTGCAATGCATTAACGCAAAGTGATGATGCTTTTTTTCCTTATAATAGAGCAGCCTCTATAGCTGAAAGTTCAGAATCTTTGCTGAAAGATTTAGGAAAAAAATTAAAAATCACAAACACTGACATAGATGGCTACAAAATAGAGCCTATACTCTCACTAATGTCTCTTCCTCCATCACCAAGACAGTCGAGAAAACCATCGGAGGTTATGAAGCCACAAACTTCAACTCCAAAAGTCATTTATGATGATCTCTTTATACAATCCTCTACTTCTCTTGCAGGTGAAATAGAAGAGGATGATGTTCTCAAATCGCTTTTAAAAGAAGATAGTGCAAATAAAGAAATACGACATTGTGAGATTTCCCCGACACAATGTGGTCCAGGCTATAAGATGCTTCAACGCATGGTATATTCAGGTACCGGTCCTCTAGGCAAGTGTCAAAAAGGTATTAATTGAACTTATTCAGTTACAAACCAAGTCTACCAATGATAAAGCTGGATTGGGATATGATCCAAGAATGTCATCAGATCAGAAGCACACGTCCCACCATCAACTTAAGTGGAAGAAAAAGGTACTACCTTTAACAACACAAGAAATTAATACTCAACAAACTCAGGAAGAGTGTGACGATGAACAAAAAGAATTACCCACCTAGAGAGAGGAAACAAATGGTAATCAAATTCCAATTATATCAGCTATAATACCACAGGAAGTCAAAGTCCTAGAGGATATGAGAGATGAAGTATATAGAATCAGAGAATTGTTTGCCCCGCTGAACATTCCGATCACATATACTGACAGAAAACAATAGATGATTCATAAATTGTTTCAAATAAGTATGAATGGGGTCCTGACCATCTCTCAGATACATCTACTACAGAAACCCCTGAAGAATCCAATAATATCATAGATGAGGTACAAGAGATGATACGCCTAAGAATACAAAGGGAAATGGAAGAAATCAGACTAAAAAGACAAGAAGACTATGAACAAAAGCTGGAGGAAGAACGGACACAAGCAATTTCTTCACCTACTAACTCTCCCTCTAATGAGATAGGACAGATCAGGTACGAAACTACAAAAGAAAAATTAGAAGCTACAGAAATAGAACTAGTCATCAGTCCAGAGGAAGCTGAATGGAATAGACAATAGGGATTAACAGAACCATCAAGGTTATGTCCACAAGTGTGTCAAATACAGGTAATCAATGAACCAAATCATGAAGGAACTTGCAGCATCAAAGATGTGGGTATTGATACTATATATACTTTTACTAAGCCACTTGAAGACGAGTCAGAAACTTTGTCTTATGATTTTGATAACTCAGACATGAGCTCTATTTATAACAACAACTATTCAACAACACATTATGACTACTCTATCATGAATGTTGAGATGTTGTCCGCTGACTCTGTTACTATCACACCATGGTATGTAGTCTAGTCTGAAGTAGGTGATGGCGCTAGAAGTAGGTCGGTTGGGTTAGGTCCAATAAATACTAACATGAATTTTGATAATCATATCGTAACTCTTCTTGGTCTCGAGACACATATGCAAGGTAGTCTTTTGGAACTCGACTGGTCAGTCTGAAGCCACGATGATAGTACCGTGAACTCCCTTGAGTCTGTTCCAACCTTATCCTTAATACATCTAGAACTGATTTATTGTACTCTTTATAACCAACCCTTGAATGTACCTACTTTTCCCAATGACTATACGTTAGCCTATTATCTCAATGCAGTTGAACCCATGAACTCTTCCATTGGTGAACAGAGTGAAAACATGACTGAAACAGATATCAAGTATCTTAGTCACAAAAATAAGAAAAATAAAAATAAAAGACCTGATGGCGAAAACCACATTGTGGCGGTGTCAAAATCTAAAAAAGAGAAAATAAAAGACATACCTAAAGGTGAAAACCTCTCTGAGGTAGATGAAGGTGAGATACTTGATATACTGCCAAGGCACTTCCAGTAGAGATCTTCCATATTGATTGAGCCAACTCAGCTAGTGAACATTTGGAGTCAAGAGACACCACACATCATTCATTTAGCTCAATCACTATCAGCAGAAGAGTTAAAATATTTTAGCAACCTTTTTTCAGAAAACAAGATCAACTTTGCATGGACATACTCAGATATGCCAGGACTAGATCCTGATCTCATCATGCATCATCTCTCTATTACACCAAAAGTTAAACTAGTCAAGCAAAAACTCCGTAAGATGCATCCTCATGCGACATTGCTAGTCAAAGCTGAATTAGAGAAATTGTTAAAAGATGGATTTATCAGAGCTATAGACTACACATAATGGATATCAAACATAGTACCTGTATCAAAGGAAGACAAATCTATTAGAGTTTGCACAGATTTCAGGGATCTCAACAAAGCATGTCCGAAAGACAATTTTCCATTGCCCAACATTGACATGATAGTAGATATGACTGCTGGATATGAGATGTATTCATTAATGGATGGATTCTTTGGTTATAATCAGATCAAGATAGCACCTGAAGATCAAGAAAAGACAACTTTCACGTGTGCATGGGGAACCTTCTGCTGGAATGTTATGTTGTTTGGGCTAAAGAATGTAGGAGCAACTTACCAAAGAGCAGTAACCACTATCTTCCATGATATGATGCATAAAAACATGGAAGATTATGTTGATGACACCCTGGTAAAGACCATGAAGAGATCTACGCATATTCAAGAACTAGGCCTCATACTAGATAGAATGGAAAGATTCAAGCTCCGGTTAAATCTTAAATAGTGTGCATTTGGGGTAACATCAGGAAAATTGCTTGATTACATAATTTCAAAAAAAGGAATTTAGGTTGACCCTGAAAAGGTCCAAGCTATAATGGAAATGCCTCCACCCAAGAATATCAGTCAAATGAGAAGTTTACAAGGCCGTCTTCAGTCAATAAGGCATTTTATATCTCAGCCAGCAAACAAAGCTCAACCCTTCATAGAGGTATTAAGGAAAGGAATTCAATACAACTGGGATAAAGATTGTGAACAACATTTACAACAAATCAAAGAATATATTTCTAATCCACCCATATTAATGCCACCGATTCAAGGTAAGCCATTCATTCTATATATATCAGCTACAGATACTTCACTGGGGGCACTTCTAGCACAACAAGATGACAATAAAAAGGAATGAGCTATCTATTACATCAACATAACATTTGTGTCTTATGAAATGAACTACACTATAATAGAGAAAGCATGCTTGGAATTGGTCTTTGCATCACAAAAATTAAGACACTATATGTTAGCACACTCTATTAAGCTGGTAGCCAAGATTGATCTGCTCAAATATCTTCTTAGTAAAGTAACGCTTACAGGGAGACTAGCCAAATGGGTCATGGTTCTTATAGAATTCAATATTGAATATGTGGAACGTAAAGCCATCAAAGGATAGGTTATTACAAACCAACTTGCTGATGCTCCACTTGCAGACAGTCAACCTCTGCATATAGAATTCCCAGATGAATCAATCATGCACCTTACTGAACAATCATGGAAGATGTTCTTCGATGGGTCTTTCACTCAACATGGTTCTAGTGTCGGAATACTTTTTATTACTCCTAAAAAATATTCAATTATGAAAGCTTATAAGATTCTCTTCCCTTGCACAAACAACATTGCAAAATATGAAGCTTTGGTAAATGGGATCAAGCTAGCCATCGAGTGGAAGATTATTGAATTACACATCTATGGAGATTCTCAACTCATCATCAACCAAATCAATGACCTGTATCAGACAAGAGATGAGAAACTAATGCCTTATAAGAGAATGGTGGATGATCTCAAGAAATACTTTACCTTTGTATCATTTTAGCAGATCCCCAGAACAACAAATAGAGCAGCGGATGCAATGGCCACTTTGGCATCTATACCATAGCTACAGGAATCTAATTTTTGCTTTGAATTCCTGGTGGAAGAGTTACATTATCCTGCCTATGATTCTCCCAAGTCCCAGATAGTTTGTTCTATTATTGGACATGACTCATCTCATTATAGCCACATTTACTCTTACCTGCATGACCAAGTTGTCCTTGCTAATCTTTCTCGAAATGAAAAAAGGAACCTAATCCAAAATGCGTCACGGTACGTCATCATTGCTAACAACCTATTCAGGTGAGGTTTAGATAATACATTGCTTAGATGTCTAGAAATTGAGGAGTCCCAACATGCATTATCTGAGGTTAATGAAGGTGTTTGTGGATCCCATTTGAATGGTCTAACTTTAGCATGAAAACTACTAAGGGTTGGCTACTAGTGGCCAGACATGAAGAAAGAAGCTATAAAATTTGCTAAAATCTATGAAAAGTGCCAACTGCATGGGCACCTTATCCATGCTCCAACAAGGGATCTCATACCCTTTGTGACACACTGGGCCTTTCAACAGTGGGCGTTTGATCTAATTGGCCAAATATATCCTGCATCATCTAACGAACACAAATTTATTATCACTGCTACTGAGTACTTCACTAAGTGGGTAGAAGTGGTTCCACTCATCAAAGCAACCGACAAAGAAGTAGCTCTATTTATTCTTAATTATATCATTTGCAGGTATGGTATACTTTCATCCATTATAATTGACAATGGAGGATGGTTCAAGAACAAAGATCTAAACAAACTCTGTGAGAAATTCAAAATAAAACAACACTGGTCATCAGTATATATTACCCTCAAGGTAATGGACAAGCCGAGGCATCTAACAAAAACCTATTGACTATCTTGCATAGAATAATGAACAAATCTGGGAAGGATTGGCATCTGGAACTCAATCCTGTATTGTGGGCCTATAGAACAAGTATCAGAACACCTACTGGGGCTACAACTTTTTCTTTGGTGTATGGGTCTAAAGCAGTATTACCTATTGAGGTGGAAATACCATCTCTAAGAGTTTCTTTGCAAGGTCTTGCTACTGATGAAGACTATAGAATATCTAGATTGC
Source organism: Cryptomeria japonica (assembly GCF_030272615.1). Taxonomy (NCBI): domain Eukaryota; kingdom Viridiplantae; phylum Streptophyta; class Pinopsida; order Cupressales; family Cupressaceae; genus Cryptomeria; species Cryptomeria japonica. The sequence continues at coordinate 26,839,721 of NC_081405.1, read as the reverse complement.
AAGAGCTCAAATTGTTGGATGAGCGTCAGCAAGTGGCATTTGATCATCTCAGAGTGTATCAAAAGTGAATGTCCAGAGGATATAACAAGAAGGTTTGACAAAGAGAATTTCAGGTTGGTGACCTAGTTCTAAGAGAAAATCTTAAAAATCAACAGTTTCGAGACAACAAAGGGAAGTTTGAACCCAACTGGCTGGGTCCCTATATCATTACTGCAACTTTTGTTTCTAGTGCCTATCAACTCTCAACATCGGAAGGAGAATAGCTTCGCGAACCGACCAACACCATCCATATGAAGAAATGCTTCACCTAAATATTCTCTGCTCCAACAACCTATACAACTAAAAAGTCCTGAAGAAATCCTAAAAATCAGAAAAAGACCTGAAAAAATTCCTAAAAGTCAGAAAAAGTCTTGAAGAAATTCAAAAAAAAAAAAAAAAGAAGAAAAAGGAAAAAAGAGAGAAAATGCCTTGGTGAAAACCTGATAAATAGGCACCTTGGTAAAAAAAAATCTCTACCAAGCAGGTGAAAACCTAGCAAACAGGCACCTCTTGTACTCAAGCACTCCATCTATCAACACAACGTTGGCATCCCTGCTTTCATGCATCTTTGCTTTTGCTTGTACATATTTCAGTCATTTTTGTGACATCCTGGTTCATTGGAACCCTCATGGCTTGCAACTGATCAATATCCCAGTCTTAGGTAATCGACAAGAGCACATTACATGTCCTAAGCAGTATCCACCAAGTCATCTTTACGTCAGTGAAACCTAGTCGTCCACTCCGAGTCAGTCACCTGTCTCCTAACTACTGAAAAGTTTTATCACTGAGAAAACAAGCAAAACAACATAACTGAAAATAATTACTGAACAGTTTGAGCTATGCATAAAATTTTCTTTGTGTGTTGTCTTTTATATTGGTTTCTGACTATTATCCCTCTAAATAACTCGAGGAAGTCTATTGTGACCAAGAGGAGCAAGGATTGGGGGCATAATATTTTCATTGTTTTCTGCTTGTAGGAATGATTCTGATGATCTGAAAACATCTAATCAGCTAGGTGTCTATGATATATGCCTTCACATTAAGGTGAAATCGCCACACATACCTCAACTCTGCTTATTTGAATGCTACAAGGAGGTTCCCATCATTTCTTTGTCTGTTTTGAGGGAATTTCTTTATTATGCAGTCCGGGTCCATGCATAATCCATCCAAGGATATGAACGAGGAAAAAGGGTTATTGTGGACAAGATAATTAATATTGCACATGAAAAGAAAGGAACTCTAATCTACCAGCCATGTTTGTAAAATGCTCAATGATGAAAATTAAGCTTTTCAAATCCGGTGACTAGGTTTCGGTTGCATCTCATTTTGCATTTCATTCCGCATCTCGTGAATTTAGAGTGATTTTGGTTTGGTAACAATGATTTCTTTATCTTCTGCATGAGAGTTGGAAGCATCATCATTTCTTAGCTAAGTGGTCTCTTTTCATTAATTCTCTGATCGAGTACTTGTGTAATGAAATGTTTAGCTGCATACATAAGCATTTTATATAGATTCATACATTTCACTATCATTCATTTGAATTCACCTTATTGCATAGAAATATGAAAAAATTGCATTACTCATTACTCATTCACATTCATTTATTCACATATGAAAATAAACAAAAATAGACATCCATAATCATTTGCATTACATACATTCATGCTAAATCAGAAATGCATACATATAGATCAAAGCATATAGAAAACATCTCATAATCGAATCAACACAAGTATAATGAAGTCAAATCGGATCTTCTGTATATATATATCGTATCAAGTCTAAGAGTATAAAATGATGTCCAATGACATGTACAAACTCTCATTGGAGTAAGAATCTATAGGCTACAAAAAATAGGTGTGTCTACAAAAACATATCACTGCTACAAAAAGAAATATCTAGCTGGCACCCTCTCCCTCATCGCTAGGTGGAGGAGGAGGAGCTTGATGACCGAGATCCTGAAAAGGTTCCCGTGCTCCCTCAGATCATGCCATTTACTGCAAATAAGGGACAACCTGCTGTGCAATTGGAACTACCATGCTATATGCGGCAACATAGTAGGTTGCCCTGCTAGTTTGATGCAAAACCTCTTGCTGAAGGGTGTCTCGCTCTGCTCTCATTGCCGCAACCTAATGATCTCACTCTACTCTTAGCTTAGCCAGTTGACGATCTCCCTCAACCCTAATCTCCGTAAGCTTAGGATCTCGCTCAGCCCTCACCTCTGCAAGCTGCCGGTCTCGCTCCACCAGTTGAGTCTGAACCACTGTTAACTATGACTGCAGCTCCGCTAAACGTTCCCTCTTCGACCGTCCAACATATGTCCCCTGCTCTCTCGTAGGCTCTCCACCCTCATCTCCACCTCAAGATCCACCCTACTCCTCTCGCCGCTAATAGACTTGTCTCGGAGCTGCTCACTTCTCCTCAGCTTCGCCCAATCTCACACCTATACCCCCAAGAAATCCACCCTCACCCCTCTGCTGTCCCACATCAACTGGAACCCTGCTACTACTAGCACCAAGATCACCACCTGTTCACCTCAGAGTCTCAGCTCTCTGTCCTTGTCTCTGGCCCTACCTCTGACCCTGTCCCTGTCCCTGTCCCTGCATGGGGGCATCATCCTCAACCTCCTCAATACGAGGAGCCTGCTTAGCAGGATCTGTCAACCTAGGGAATGGATGCTACTGGAACCAATCCCTATAATAGGGAAATACCCCTACATCTGCAACATCATCCATGTAATCCCATCTAAGGTGTTGTAAACCAGTCAGCTCCTGCATACTCAAGGCATAGGATAATCTTAGTGACCACCCCTTCCTCTCCTCATCAGCATATCTCGTGTATGTTGTGTACTCCTGCGAGATCCCCTGAGGCCTACCATACTGCCTCATCACTCGAGATACTACAAATCGCTCCACCACAGTCTGTGATTTGCCAATAAGTGGGCGCGTAATAAAAAGATCCCTGCGTACTAGCCGCCAATCATCCCATGGCTCTAGGACCCTAGAAGGTCTTCATATCATAGCTATAAGGTCATCTAGTTGTCATAAAAAAAATCGGTCTTCCCTAGATGGGGTTGCATAACATAACTTGCGTACCTATATACAATCGGCTGCCTAGGCTCTCTACTATCATCTACAATCGACCGACAAACGGGAAGGTGCTCCCAAGCCCAAACCTGTAAGATCAACACACTAGCGGCCATTCTCTTGCCCTCCCTGTACATTATCTCATGCATCTCATGATACATGTGGGCTAACAAGCAAGAACCCCAACCAAGCCTCTGAGGGGTCTCCATCAATCTCTCCAGCATCCTGCCCCATCTGCACTGGAATCCCTGTTGTCCCCTATCCAGCACAAGAAAACAATCGATAAACACTGCTAGGACGCAAGCCAACTCCTCACTGTATTTTCTCATCATGATGTCCTAACTGATGGAATGTGTCAATATATTAGGATCTCTGAAGACATGCCTAATTGCCTGTAAACTGGGAAGGTGTGTTGCATCATAATCCACCTTATCCCCAACAAAAGCGATACAAAGGATCCTATATACATCCTCAGAAGTGATAGTCATCTCCCTAATGGCAAATGGAAGGTATTATGCTCTGAATGGAATCGCTCAACCAATGCTGCGAGCATTCCATGATTCACATAGATGTCTGGTAACCCAAGAAGATGTGTTAAGCCACACAAATCAATATGAGCCTGATCAACCTCTGATAACTGCCGCACTAATGTCATGGTAGGCAGATAAACACATCTAAAGAGCACATGAGGCAATCGAACCTGCAAAAAATAATCAACAAAGCATCAGAAAGCATTCCAAATAAGCCTACAAGAGGAGTAAAACATCACACAAATCCAACTACATCAATTGCAAAATCAAAATTTCAAATTTAGACCTTAAAAAATGCTCACTATTTTCCATACAACAAAACATAGAAGGACAACAACTCGTACGAGTCAGGACTAGGCCTCATATGACAAAAGACTCCCATATGACAAACGATTAGACTTAGGATGACAAAATGGTCTTTTATGAAGGTTGTCGTACGACATAAGAGTGGGGTTCGAATGACAAAACTAATTGCCTCAAATGACAAAACAAACTTTCACAGTTTTTTCGTACGAGACAAGATCTTGTCTTGCATGACAAAACGAGAAGGGTCGACTACAAACGTGCTAAAACTTTAAAAAATGAACAAAAAATTTCACAATTGAGAACATAAAGAGGCTTAAGATTGATCACTTACCGTTGGCTCATAGTGTTGAGGTCGATTATGTCATCACTGGCGCTCGAATCGATGCTCACGAGTAGGGACCACCATTTTCCTCGCAGAAAGCTTTTTGAATTTTCAAACTTGGAGGGTTAAAATGAATTGAAAATGACACTTTTACCCCTGATATAGCCAAAACCCTAATTTTTCAACTTGCTCCAATGGACATGAAAATTGTACCCTTAGCTAATTCGCCCGTTCTGACTCCATTTTCGGGATTGAAATTGAAATTCAAGATCATTTTGCTAGTTAATTTCACAAAAGTTTGGACCACTTAGTACTTTTATCAAAAGCTCATTCTCTCTTCTAATTGCGCTCAATTTCTCATGAATCAACACTGAATCTCAATTTAATTTCTACAAATCCACTTTGCGCTCAATTTCTTATCAATCAACGCAAAATTTTCAAAAAATCCTTTGAATCAATTTGTGCTCAAAATAACTTATCATCGCTCAAAATTGCCTATAATCATGTACCCTCGCTATCTTTTGATTTTGTTCCCGAGGGGGCATGCTCATGACCTTATGACCGCACATCTTCAAATGTCGAGAAAATTTTCAAATCTCCATCGAAAGTCAAGCAAAAAAATCTTTTTTAACTAAAGAAAATCAATCAAATTCTTATCGCTAGGGGCATCTCAATTTCATCGCTTTATATCAAGTTGAGATTTCTTGATCATCTGATTCAAATCAATCTCTAGGGGCATATCAGTTTCATCGCTTCAAATCAAGCTGATATTGTCTCTGTCTGAATTAGTCTCTTAACGTTAATCAGTTTCATCGATTTTCATCAAGCTGATTATTCGTTTAAACTCAATCAAGGGTTTAAAGAGTTTCTTTGATCATACTCAATCTAAGTAGGTGTTCAGTTTCATCGCATCGAATCGAGCTGGTCAGTTTATTTTTCGCTCATCGTATCTTGATCAATCAAGTTCAAGAACGATTTTTATCTTCACTCACTGTGTCCAGTTCAATCAAGTTCTAGATCAGTAAGATCTGCTTCTTGATCAATCAAGTTCAAGTTCGGTATCTTTTTTCTCTATCGTTCCTAGTTCAATCAAGTTCAAGATCGGTATCACTTTAAGCAGACTTCATTTAGCTTTGTTGCTTTGAATCAAGCTAAACACCTCACCCTTCATCTGGTTCGTGATCAATCAAATTCAGAATTGGTATCTCCTAGACATCAAATTTTATTTGAACCAACGCACTGCTCGCACATTAATTCAAAGAGGAGATATTGTAATACCCTAAAAATGGTCATCTAAACCATGGGCCCCTAATCTCGACAATATCACCAAGGTCCTAACCAAAGGCAATTAAATAAATCTTGAGCACATAATCAATCCTTTAATCATCGAATGTCACATGGAAAATCAATAACTCAATATTAATTAAATATTTATTTAATTAATAAATCATTCCAAGTAAATCTTTTTAAACAATTATCTTATTTATTTTATTGAATATCCTAGCATATTTAATTAAATAAATCAATTTGCCATCAAATCTTCAAGACAGGAATTAATTGACCAAAAAAAGAATTAAAATTTGAGAAAAGAAATCAATTGGAGATAATCTTGAAAAACAAATTAAAAATTGATAGATAATCTCAAAGAAAACAATTAAAATAATTAATTATTAAAATTGAATGAAATAGAGAATAAATTAGTTTTTTCTGATTGAATCTTAATTTTAGTTCAATTTCCTTTAAAACTGAGAAAAGCATCCAATCACATCAATTCACCTGGATTGTGCTTCCCCTTGGAAAATCTTGACCGCTCACAATCATTTGATCTCAGCCTTTGGTTTCTTTCTGAATTTTCTATAAATTCAAACTCTCATCTCTCATTCAGAGATCTTGGAGAATATATTGTTATTATGTTGTTTTTGCTCTAGGTTCATTGAGAATTCGCATTAAGATATTGCATATTAGTTATTTCATATTGCTTAAATCATCTAGCTTAAATCTTGCATCCATCTAGCTTCAATCCATGCTCATATAGATTAAAAATCCTTCGTTTAGGTGTTGTCTAGTCACTGTATAGCTTAGCAATCTGAGAGCAATCTAAACTCGCATTTACTAGAAGACAATAGGTCAATTTGTTATGGTTTTATTATTCATGCTTATATCTGTCTAACCATACATGTAATGACTTAATTGAAGTGTTGTGTATTCCAGATACAGATACAGGTCCACTTTTCACACACACAGATATGGCTGTGGAACTTGAGTTGTTTTACAAGTTGATATGGATGCGGAACTTGAGTTGTTTTACAAGTTGATATTGATGTTTGATAGATAACTTGAGTTGATTTGCATTGTTTCAAGTTGAAATGATTTGATATTGATATGGATTTGATATGATGCGGAACTTGATTAGATTTTCAATGTTTCAAGTTGATATGAATTGATTTGATGAGGAAACTGATATTGGACATGTTTTGTTTGCGACAGGAGCGGCTTGGGGTTGTGTAGTCGCGAGAGTGATTTCCGAGACTGTGGTCGTTGATACCACGATTGACACTAGCAGATAGGGATATTATTGAGAGGTGTGGACTATCCTCTTTGTTAGAGATGCCCCGGTATATCATTAACTAGGGTTTATTGACAACTTTGGTCGAGAGGTGGCATAGTGACACCAACACCTTTCATTTGGCGACAGGTGAGATCACAATGACACCTAAGGATTGCTATCGGATTCTGTAGATTCCCGGGGTAGGTGCACTTTTACCATATGAGCAGATCGAGGAGGGTGGCACAGAGGCTCTTCGCCAAATATTACAGGATGATACGGTTTGCGGATATGAGATCCCTTGGCAGGAGTTTATTGATTTGGATTATGCCCCTCTACCATCAGTGTTGGCAGGATTCATAGGTGGCTTTTTATGTCCTGACTGTAGGTCGATGGGACTGGCAGTAGGATGGGGGTTGGTCTTGGAGGACATGGTGACATAGGGTCGCCAATTTGCATGGGGGTCTGCTATGTTGGCCCACTTATACAGGGATCTGCAGTAGGTAGTTTACTTGGGATACAACAGTCTATCAGCTGAGGTTACGCTGCTACAGGTATGGACGTGGGAGCATATTCTCGCAACTAGGCCACTTGTTGACAGAGATAGGCTAGTTGGTCACGCTTATGCATATGCATATAGAGGGATAGTTGTCTAGCGTAAGCTGAGAAAACTAGAGCATTGGAGGCAAGTGCTTGACGATATTGACACGGTCATCTGGAGATCGTATATGGATTGTGAGGTGTGGGCGGAGGATGAGATGAAGATGCCTTATGTCTACATGTCTTGATTTCTTATAGAGCGGATGCCCTTTGTTATTGAGAGATTTTTCCATAGTCGAGTGTTGCAGCAGTATGGTCGATAGTAGGGGATACCACAAGGAGCATGTTTGTATGCTCGACGGAGGCAGGATGTACCAGAGTGGGGACCCAATATTGATAGTGCGGTGGCGGTTGAGGAGTTCTTTCACCTAGCCGACCAGATATGGGACTATGCCTATGTGATAGTGGATGCAAATATGATTGATGAGCTCACAACACTCTTTGCGGCTCATGCGGTGGCTAGGATATCGGATCCAGCGAAGATGATTCCCTCTTTTGATGATGACGAGGATGAGAAACTCGAGAGGCTAGGGAGACGGGGAGAGGAGGGAGAGGAGTTGGATGAGGGAGGTGGGGATGGTGGAGGAGGTGGTTGAGGTTAGCGTGGTGATAGGGGGAGAGTTGATCGGGGGAGGAGAGGGGATAGAGGTGGAGCTGGTGGTGACATGGGGATACGGGTGGAGAGAGTTGTGTGGCGGGCTATGGAGGATAAAGGGTGGGGAGGTTTGGCTATTGGAGCTGGTGGTGAGGAGAGGGTAGGAGAGGTGATAGCAGTTGTGGGAGAGAGAGATGATTTTAGACGACTGACCCAGAGGAGGAGGTCAGATGTTTTACCCCCACCAACGCCGAGGACAGGGAGAGGGACAGGGGGTACCACTACACAAGTACCCCTCTAGATTCAGATTCCTAGTCACCGGGAGGATGCTCAAATTAGGTCCTTACAGTTGTCAATGCAACATCTGTAGACATAGTTATTGGCGCATCAACATCAGATTACTCAGCTTTCCGCAAGGCGGGATACAGAGAGAGAGCGTCAGGGTCAAGCAGAGGAGGTTGCAGAGAGATTGCAGAGAGCAACAACAGGTGCCTCGATGCGAGACACACTGAGGGAGATACGACACACTACCATGGTGGTCGAGTACTATAGGCGGTTGTATGAGGACCTAGTCCCCAGAGAGCAGAGGGCCCCTAGCTTTAATGCTAGTCGGTCATCTTGGAGTCAATCAGGGACAAAGAGTAGGGGTGTGACTAGGCCACCTCGACAGGATCCACCCAGAGATCCAGGTGCTGGGACATCTGCCGCGAGACTGTCACCCTCAGGATATAGTCATACCTGAGAGACCTTGTCTCTATTCTATTTTGATCATTTGTTATATTTTGGGACATACATGACATCTTCTGTACTTGATCATTTTTGAGATATATATATACGACACCATTTGCTTGGATCCTCATGTGATGTGTTTTATGGATGATGCTTTCTATATGATTTTGATGCTTTTATGATGGTGATGCAATGCTTAGATATATGTATGTGATTTGATTTTTGATGGATGATGGATGATGTATCTTGAAAATGAGATGTATGATATTGATAATGATGTGAGATGTATCTTGAAAATGAGATGTATGATATTGATAATGATGTGAGATGTATCTTGAAAATGAGATGTATGATATTGATAATGATGTGAGATGTATCTTAAAAATGAGATGTATGATATTGATATGCAACTAATTGTAAAATGATATGCAACTAATTGATCATTCCTATATAGTCACATGCTTTTGCTTTCTTTTGTGTTTATCATCATTGAGCATTGATTTGTTGGGATATGTTGAAAATTTATACAAACAGAATGGTATAATTGAACCATAATGACCTAAGAAAAATTTACATGGTTTTTGATTTTGCAAGATAGCACAAGCATCAAGGTATAATTGAACCAAGACGACCTGAGTGTGGCTTGCATATAAACAGACAAGATTAAACCATTTGTATGCACAAAGTGGAATCATGTCTTCAATTATATGCTTTGAATCACATCTCGAGACAAGTATTTGCACAGTACAAGTGATCACCTCACAGACAGAAAACTAAAAAAATATTGGAGTCCCCATGACTTTCTCTAGCTCGATGCATCGTTGAGAAAATGTAGAGGATCCAATAGTTCAAAAAATTTCAAGTGCAAAAATAGTCAAAACTTCATGCCAGATGCAAACATTTGATACTTCAGAAAATCATCCATCATGTTCTCGTGATTGTTGATTTGTTGTTGGACAGGATTTGATTTAGGACGGAATGTTTGATCAATGTTACCCCTAGCTAAATTTGCCTCCTGATGCAGATATGTATAGTGATTACCAAGCCATGGTGGGATATGACGAAAGGATGTTGGGATGAAATAGGATAGTGACTACACTAAGTATGTCCCAGGTAATGTGATAAAATGTCAAGCGATGGCCGATATTGCGTGACTGTGGATATAAAAGTTCGAGAGTATAGATAGATAGAGGAGCTGTCCTCTCACAATAGCATCTGTTGCCAGGTTTTCACCAGTTGTTTTTATTGTACCTTTTTATTTGCTTTTTCTGATTTTTTTATGTTTTTTATGTTTTTGATTTTTCTGTGCATTAGACTACTCAAGCATAGTATTTTTTCAAATGGATGTTGTTAGTTGGTTCGTCGAGCACATATCCTTCTGAAGTTGTTAGCTGATAGGTGCTTGATCCATAGGCTGATACAATGACATAGGGACCTAACCAGTTAGGTTCAAACTTCCCTTTCTTTTCCCGATCCTGCTGATTTCTAGGATTTTCTTTGAGTACTAGATCACCAATTTAAAAAATTCTAGGGATGACTTTGTGATTGTAGCTTCGACACATGCGTTGTTCATATGCTTTGAGGTGAGTGTAGGCATGTTGTCTCTTTTCATCTAGAAGTTCTAGCTCTTGCAAACGGTTGACTCGATACTCTTCATCTGGAATGAGGCCTTTCAAAGATACTCTGAGAGATGGGATTTCTACCTCCAAGGGAAAAATTGCTTCTGATCCATATACCAATGAATATGGCGTAGGTGTGCGGATGCTAGTTTTGTATGCCTAAAGTGTTGAATTGAGTTGCACGTGCCAATCTTTGCCCGCGTCATTTACTATTTTCTTGAGGATTTTTAATATGGTTTTGTTGGATGCCTTAGCTTGACCATTTCCCTAAGGTGTAGAGAAACGATGTTGGATCTTGAATCGGTCACATAGTTCTCGCACATCCTTGTTTTTGAAAGGTCATCCATTATCTATGATGATGGAACTTGGAATACCATATCTGCAAATCAGATAATTAAGAATGAAAGAAGCAATTTTTTTTCCAGTTACTGTGGTCATGGGAACCGCCTCAATCCATTTGGTAAAATATTATGTTGCAGTGATAATGAACTTGTGTCCATTTGAAGATGAAGGGTGTATTTTACCCACTAAGTCCAGTCCCCACTGGCAAAAAGGCTAGGATGTTGTGAATGGTTGCATCTCTTGTGTTGGTGCATGTATAAGATTGCCATGGATTTGGCATTTAGGATATTTCTTTGCAAAATGATAAGAGTCCTTTTCCATTCTCGGCCAGTAATATCCCATTCATAGAAGTTTTTTAGCAAGAGTAGGACCACTTGAATGTGTGCCACAGATACCTTCATGAAGCTCTTGTAAAGCAGAGTCAGATTCATTATGATCAAGGCAACGAAGAAGAGTACCATCTAGACCTCGACCGTACAGAGTATTAGCAGTCAGTATAACGGGCGACTTGCTAAATAAAGTTACATTTTTGGTTTCGAGATAGGTCAATAGGTAGGGTATTGTTTTTAAGATAGTCATATATGGGTTCGTATAGCGGAGAGTCAGAACCGGTTAAGGCATAGATAACATGGGATGCGAAATGGTCATAGGCTGGGGAGAACAATTTCTCTACTAGAAAGTCATAACGACTCAGTTGCTCTAGAATTTGTAGCAGTGAAGCGATAGTAGCCATTGCATCGGCTGCTCTGTTGTCCAACCTTGGTATTTGCTCAAAGGTGATGTGTACAAAATATTGTTTGAAATCATCCACCATTCGTTTGTATGGTAGTAGCTTGTCATCTTTTGTATGATAGTCATTGTTGATTTGATTTATGACTAGTTGTGAATCTCCGTAGACTTTCAATTCTGTGACTCTCCATTCTACGATCATTTTGATCCCTGTAACCAATGCCTCATATTCAGCAATGTTATTTGTGCATGGAAACATGAGTCTATATGATTTTGGTATGGTCTGCTCGTCAGGAGTGATGAACAAAATGCCAACACCTGAGCCATGTTGAGTGTAGGAACCATCAAAGTATAGGGTCCATTGCTTGGTGGAAATAGCAAGAACATCCCTATCTAGAAATTCAATCTCCATTGGTTGTTTATCTGTTAATGATGCATTGGCTAATTGATCTACAATTACTTGTCCTTTGATAGATTGTCGCTTTGTGTAATGGATATCAAATTCTCTAAGAATCATTACCCACTTAGCCAATCTTCCTGTGAGAGCTACTTTGCTGAGTAAGTATTTTAGAGGATCAATTTTTGCTACGAGCTTGATTGTATGAGCTAGCATGTAGTGTCAGAACTTTTGAGAAGCAAATACCAATGTTAGGCAATCCTTCTCAATGAATGTATAATTGAGCTCATATCCATTCAAAGTTCTATTGATGTAATAGATAGATCGTTCCTTTCCTTCTTGATTTTTTTGTGCTAATAGTGCCCCTAGTGATATGTCAGTTGTTGATATGTAGAGAATAAGTGGCTTCCCTGCTATGGGTGGTACTAGAACTGGCGGGTTCATTAGATATTGCTTGATTTGGTAGAATGATTCTGCACATTTGGCCTCCCATATGAATGGTACATTCTTATGTAGAAAATGATTGAATGGTAGAATTTTATCTGCTAGTTGAACGATGAATCGCCTGATTGACTGGAGTCGTCCTTGCAAGGATCTAAGTTGACTGATGTTCTTAGGTGGTGGCATCTCCATGATGGCTTGTACCTTTGCTGGATCTACTTCAATGCCCTTTTCTGAGATTATGTAGCCTAATAACTTACCTGATGTAACCCCGAAGACACACTTCTTAGGGTTGAGCTTGACGTGAAATTTTTCCAATTTGTCAAAAATCTTCTCTAAGATGCTTAGATGTTCTGCTCGGGTAAATGACTTAGCTAGTAAATCATCCACATAGTCTTCCATGAAGGTATGCATCATGTCATGAAAGATTGTTGTCATTTCCCGTTGATAAGTTTCCCCAGCATTCTTTAAGCCAAATGGCATGACATTCCAACAGTATGTCCCCCAGGGATAGGTAAATGTTGTTTTATCTTGATCCTTTGGAGCTATCTTGATTTGATTATAGCCAGAAAAACCATCCATTAGTGATAGCATTGCATGGCCTATTGTGAGGTCTACAATTATGTCGATACTGGGCAAAGGAAAGTCATCCTTTGGATAAGCTTTGTTGACATATCTAAAATCGATGCATATCTTGATGCTGCCATTTGGTTTTGAAACTGGCACAATGTAGGAAATCCATTCAGCATAGTCGACAGGTCAAATAAATCCGACGTCTAATAGTTTCTTTAGCTCAACTTTGACCATGAGTGCTACATGTGGATTCATTTTTCTTAGTTTTTGCTTAACTACCTTGGCTCTCGGAGAAATGGACAAGTGATGCATGATTAAGTGTGGATCAATCCCGGGCATATCTGCATATGACCAAGCAAAATTGATTTGCTTTTCTTGGAAAAATTAGATAAACTCTGATCTTTCTTCCTTTGTCAGAGATTTTGCTAGATGTATGTTTTTGGTTGCTTTTGTTGTACCAATGTTGATTGACTAAGTGGGCTCAATCAATATGGGTGATCGCTCCTGATAGTGTTCAGGAAGAGTGTTAAGTCTCCCATCTTTAGGTGCCTTAAAAAGGTTTTCACCTACAGATGCATCCTTTATTTTTACTTTTTTGTGATCTAGTGTTGCCATTGACTGGTTTTCAACAATAGATCCTTTATTTTGTTCATTTTTGCGATTGAGAGAATTGGCACTCCCTTGATTGCGAATTTCGTTACTTTGTTCACTGGCAAAGTTCGTTTCCAGGTTGATGGTACACAAGTAATGGATAATGGAATCATCATTTGGGAAAATTGGTATGTCATGAGTTTCAGGTTCATACCAGTCTATGAGGTCATGAAAGATAAGTGGTAAAGAGTCATTGGGTGGGTCAAGTTCAGCTGTTGTAAGTGTTAGGATGGAGGTATCATCATGGTTGGCCGAGATTTTAAATAAGGTAATGATTTTGTCAAGGTCTTCGATGGTATCATCTTCTGTGTAAACTTGCTCGTAATGTCGTTGCTCGTTTTCCTTGGCGTCATAGATATTATGTGGACCAAATTCAAGTAGTCTAGGTTATGTGCCTTGTTCTTCTTGAGAAATGGGTGTATGACTACCATTTGCAATAATATCTTCAGTAACATTGGAACAATTTCCCCATTCATATTCATTTGAATCAGTCTCAGAGGTATTATCCCAGATTCTAGTAGTGTTGTGGACTGGTATGTTGTAGGGTGAAAACATGTCTTTGATGATTGATACAAGTCTAATAGTTTTCTCTGATTCTATATCAAATCCTACTTCTACTCTTTGCATTTGCTCATATACTATCTCTCCTCGGGGAGTAATGATGTTACCAGGGAGTGATTCTTCTTTGTTTGAAACCAGTTCTTGAACACGATGTACTTCTGCACAAGGTGCTTCTGTCTCTTGAATTACTGATTTCTCTTCATGTTTCTTTTTTTTTTGGTATTCACATTCCTTGCATATTGTTTCTGCTGATGCAAATAGTGCCTCCTTCCATGAGTCCTCCTTGTATTTCTTCTTTGCCTTCCATTGAGGTTTTTGGTATTTGCTTGGTGTCTTCCTTGGTGGTAGAGTGTGTTCATAGCCCAATCCTGTTTTGTTTTTACAAAATTGTGAAGGAGGATCTAATGGTTTTGTGACGCCTTCTTGATGCTTGTTGATAGGTCCTTTGCAATTGTATCCCATTTATTGCATGATCAAGTAGCCTTTTCCATACAGTTGTGTTGGTATAGCTACTATCATAGTAGTTGCTCTGTCTTCTTCCTCATCCTTGTATAGCCAACTAAGGATGTCTGTTTCCTCTGATTCATGTGCTAGTGTGCCTAGTTGAATGAATTTGCCATCAAACTTGGTGATGGGTTGCGTTGCTTGATGTGTTGATACTGAAGGTAACCCATGAGATTTAGGCGATGTTGGTAAGTTGGTTAGACATAGGGGTTCCAAGGAGTATTCTTCCATACCTTGTTCTTTGATTTTCATTTTCTGCTTGAAATCCATAGATAGCGATTTAGACTTTTCTTGCTAAAGATCTGGTGTTGAGGAACTTTGTTTTTCTCTATTATGTGGAACCAAACTGTCTTAGGCTACCCCCATAGCATTACAATGTTGAAAAGGGTTATGCTCTGCTGATATAATCTCATGTCCATTGTAGGGTAACTTAACACACTGGTGATAAGTAGAAGGTATTGCTTGCATTTCATGTATCCAAGGTCGACCCAATAAGATATTATATGTTAGGTCTATGTCTAAGACTTGGCACATAGTGTCCTTTTGTATTGGTCCTACTTGAATTGACAACACTATTGTTCCTTTCGATGATCTTTCTTCATCATCATATGCTTTGATAGTGATCTTTTTGCGTGGATCAATAGACTGCTCATAGAAGCCTAATGCATCGATAAGTTTCAAGGTACAGATATTGAGTCCAACTCCTCCATCTATTAATACTCTTTTGACTCGATGTTTGTAGACCAAGACTTCAATGTGGAGTGGAGTATTGTGTGGATGGCTTAATGAAATATTATCCTGCTCGGAAAAGCTGAGATTATGATGCTTTGTCATGTGAGCCACCATGGCTTGGAATTTGTCAATATCTAGATCTTGGGGTACATTTGTTTCCAATAGTGCTTGTTCCAAGATGTCCTTATGTTTTGGTGAAAGTTTCAGCAACTCAAGTATAGATATTTGAGCAGGAGTTTTGCGCGGTTGACTGATCAGGTCATATTGAATCTTGGGTATGGTGTTTGTTGTTGATGTATGTCCCTTCAAGACATATTTTTGAGCTCTGGTGGTTACATTGATTGATTCATGTTTGCGTTTGTCCTTGATTGTAATAACATTTACTTGATTGTCCCCAGCTGCTATATGATTGATGGTGTTATTATATATGTGATTAATACGAGCTCCACGTGTATCGTTTGAGGTTGAAGCTCCATCCTTGTTGTAGTTTAGAAGAGGATTCTTAAAGGCGCCATGGTCACCATTTGTCTTGAGACCATCGACTGTTAAATCACCTCTATCAATCATGTCTTGAACAATGTTCTTCAGTCTCATGCAATCATTTGTTTGATGTCCTTTGTTGTAATGAAAATCACAAAAGTGTGAGTCATTCCAACAGGGTGGTTTGACTTGAGGTTCAAAGTTGTTGATTGCTAGTAAGGAGATAATTTTGTTTTCTAGGAGTTCTCTGAATGCTGACTCCAATGATTTCCCTAATGGTGTGTAGATGCATTTTGGAAAGTTGTTGGCGTTACCTCCTAAGTTTGTATTAGGTCCTCGATTGGTGTTATTATCTTAGGTATTGTTGGTGTTGTTAAGATGATCTTGATTGGTAGTTGGTGCATAAGTGTCAGTACCTTGGTTAGCACCTTTTTGATTCTTGGTAGCTTGAGGATTATTTGATAAAGCTAACACCGGTTGCTTGGATTTCACATCATTAGTTTCGTTTCCTCCTTCATTTCTAGTGTTTTTGTTTCTGGTCCAAAACCTGGATTTGTCTAAGTTGTTGTTGTTTTGGTTATTGTAATTAGAGTTGGATGAATTCGTCCCTTCTTTGAAAAATTTCAATGTTCCTTTCTTGACACATGCCTCCTCTACTTGGATGTCGTTCTCAATCAATTTAGCAAAAGATGGTATGCATTGGAGTTTGAGTATGTAACTCATCTCGCTATTTAAATTGTCGATGAAAATTTCCATCTTTTCCTTCTCAGGCACATCTCGGGGATACCTTGAGACCATTCGTCGCCAACATTGAAGGAACACCATGAATGTTTCATTGTTTTTCTATTTGTTATTGCAGAAATCTAGCATGGTGATGGCATGTTGAATGTTGTAGGAATATTGAGTAATGAATTTATTGACTAACTCATCAAAGGATTTGACAGGAGGTGTGATTTTGGATAACCAATTCATTGTTTGCCCTCCCAAGCTTCTTGGGAATAATCTCATTAAATAAGTGTCATCATGGGCAAATTCTAGGCTCATGGTACAAAATTCCTAGACATGATCACGAGGATCACTTTTCCCATCATATTTGTCAAATTTGTGGGAAAAGGTACCATGTTTAACCTCCTGTCAAAAGGATAAGGACACATTTCATTCAAGGAATACCATACTGTTGATCCTTGTTGTATGTATTGCATTTGTTTTTGCAGCATTTGTATTTGTTGTGTAAGAGCAACCAAGGGTGCATTTGTTTGCTGAGGGAAGAGTTCTTCCCTCACATTGTTTCTAGTTTGGAATGGCATGTGTAGCAACATGTTTTGCTTGGGTAAATTCTGCTCAGGTAAGTTTTGCTCAGGTATGTTTTGTTCAGGGTCACGTGCTTCCTCCTCTCTTTGTCATTCTTGATAAGCATAATGTTGAGACCTTGTTCTAAATATGTCAGTATTGAAGTCTTCAAGGGGTTTAACTCCTTTGCTTGTGAGCATGAGTAGGTATTTTTCTTTGTCGGTTTCCATGAGTTTTTCCACAAGTTTTTGAAATGAAGCGCTTTCTTGACACTCTTGGAGGAGTTCCTCAAAAATTTCTGTGTCTTCTAGATTTGGATATTCGAAAGGATTTGATAATCTTCGACCCATGTTGGACTCTGGTTGTGGTTCACTTTGTTTGTTTTGTTGAGAGCGAGTAACATCGGGCATTTAGTAGAAACTTTCTGTGACAAAAGGAATGAACTCCTCTTCGATGTTTTTCTCAGGGGTTGGTGGATCAAATTGCGGTATATTGTAAGTGATGTACACTTCGGGGAAGAAAGTTGGATTGATCTTTCCTCCTCGATTTAGGCATTGACTGAATGCTGATTTTTGATAGAAGGCTCTACTTCTCAATGGTTCTTTGTCAAATTTGTGTGTTTTGTCTTAAAGATACAAGCGCATATGACGGAGGAATGTTCGATGAGATTTGAAGAGTTGGTGATTGATGTATAAAAATCTATTCCGTTTGGCAAGTTTAAGAGAACTGGGTTGTTGTTTCCTCAACTTAGTGTTATGATAAATACTCTTTCTTCTCAGAATATAGGATTAGTCATGCACAAGTGATCAATGGTTTCCTTTGATTTGTTTTGGATTCAAGATATCTTGTTTGGAAACTTAAGTTTTACTTTATCAAATGAAGGTTTAGATGCCCCCTCACGACAAAGTGTGTCAAATGATATAGAATAAGAGCTTTCCTGATATGGAAACTCGATTTGACAACTTTGAGTTTAAAACAAGTATGTTTTTGGATAAAAATCCATTTGATTGAAGGACCTTTTGATACATGTGATGATCTTTCCTGATTTTGATAGGAGAGATGTGGTTTATCTCTTGACTATTTTTTGGATTTGGACAACTTTGTTTTAAGGAAAACTTGCTTTTGGAGTAGTTGTGATACTCTGATTTCAATTTTTTGTGTGATGGAGTTCAAGTGAGGAAAAAGGGCTTCCTAAATTGTTTTCAGAAATTTTTAAAATAGTTTAAGTTTTGCCCCCTATTTTCTCAGTTTCGGCTATGCACTAAGCCAGAAACCCAATGCGCTACCGAATTTTCACAACGTGCTAGAGAAAGGTCTCCACGCTCTAAGCTGCGTTTCTGACACGCTAACTTGGTCTATTTGATTTTGGTTTGGTTTGAAAGGGTATGCGCTAATATGTCCCATCAATGCGCTAATAGCTGATCTCAACGTGCTAGTGTTTGATCTCAACGCGCTAAGCTGTTGCTTCAACACGCTCAAATGCTTTCAAAAAGTGTGAAGGTTTGAAACTATTTACTTGGGATTGAATATGCGCTAAAGTTCAGTACTGATGCGTTATGTTGAAGCTTGCATGCGCTAAACTGTGGTTCCAAAGCGCTAAGATGTTTCTCTTACGCGCTAAACTGCCCTGATAGTTTTGATTTGGTGGTTTTCTATGATTTGTGAACTTTGTTTCAATTTTGCCTAGTCTAAACAATGAGTGTATGTTCTGTGAGGATGTGTTCAAATCCCTAGTGTTTTAACAGGTTTGGATATAGAAAATACAATTCAATCAGACTCTTTATTCAAGGGTCATTGACAATACCATAGATCACTAGTCTCGATTCTCTGTCAGCCCAAATAGCCTTGTCACCCCCTAGGGGGCACCCATTTTTTTGCCTTTTGCCAGAAATTAACTCAAAGTGAATTGATTCACAATTGAGTAGTTATCTTGGGAGATAAATGGTGAGTAATATTGGGGGCAGATTCTTCCCCACCCTTGCACTATGATACTACAAATGTTTGGATACTGACTCGGCTCAAAGTTTCTAATGCTAAAGTTTGTAATCAGGCTTCCCATTCGACCGTCAGTGATAAACTCCCTCAGGAGGCTTCCCAAACTTTAGAACAAAGGCTTTACATATCGTAAAGATACTAGGGGAAGGCTAATCAGTGTGCGCAACCGTTGAAAAGGACTTTCGTCACTTTCCACTTTTGATTATAGTGGGTTGGAACACTTGGTGTCAAAGCCATTTCCCACTTAGGTCGTTCCCCTCACACTGGCCAAAGAATGGCTTTAAGAGTTGTTCAACTACTCGAGAGGGCAAGCCTGCTAAAGGTTTTAATGCTTAAAAACACTGAAAGCATAAGAGTGGTTTGGCTTTTTGATCACCCAGTTAAAAGGAGAGCATATACCTTCCACTTTCGAAGCGAAGCACACAAGTGTTCTTTTTAGCCTTTTATTGCAATGATTTGGTAAAATCTATATGGAGATATTGCTCTAGAAAAATATGGTGTTCATTTTATTCCATCAAATCAATGATTATCTAATCTAGAAAATGAAACCTGGCCAATAAAGAAAAACTTCGATTTTGGTCAACAAAATAAATCGACAAAGGGGAAGAACTTCGGTCTTTAACTTTGAATAAAACTAGACAAGTGTGGTTCTTTTACCTTGCAAAATTTTTAAAAATTGATCCTTTTATACAAAGACTTAAAATGTGAAAATATTCAAAGACTTTCCCACACACCCATGGGACTCTTGGTGCAAGTTATGGAGCCATGAGGAATGGCTCAACTTCCCAAGGAATGTTCCATGGTTCTCTATCTCACAAGGTCCCTCAAGCCAATGCCTTTGCTCTCAAATCACTGAGCAAAGTGACTTAGGGACGACGAATGCAAGAACGAGGGATGTTTTTGATCGAATTTAGTATGAATGCATCCTATTTATGCACGATTCTAGTAAATGAACTAAACTAGATGATAAGATGACAAGGTTGGTAAAAATACTATCCTAACATGATATACTAGCTATATGATTTAATCTAAGATGATAGAAATACTCTAAAATGATTATTAGATTTACTTCTATTGCAAAGAGAGGCTAAATGCTTGTTAAAATTAAGTATAAGTATGATGCTAAAGACTTGTATTCTAGAAATGGAGGAATGAGAGCTCTATTTATAGGAAAAATAGGGCAATGGATGGTCAAGATTGAATGATCTTATCAAGGGTCAAGATTGAAAGCTATCAATCCATGTTTTCAATTCTCACCAATGAAATGGTAACAATTGTCAACATAAGACTACTTGAGAGGAGAGGTAAGAAGCATTAAATGCTTGAGAAGACATGAAGGTTACCTTAGATGGTAGAGGTTAAGGTTAGGTTAAGGTTATCCATTGGATAAAGCTTTTACCCAAAGGATAAACTCTTGTGTAAAGGTCAAAAGATATGTTCCTTGACTTTGCATTTTTTCCATCCATTCACCCACTACGATACCCCTTGAGGTGAGCCTCTCAGCTTGCTTGATGGTTGTTTCATCAATTGATGAAGTTCCAGGCTCAACTACCTAGGTAGACTTAGTGATTTTGATCAAAACATTGGTAAGCAATTCTACTAGAGCCTTGAGCTTATCTTTCTTCATTTTCTCTACATCATATCTGATAATGAGGGACTGGAAAGCCTCATATGCATCTTGCTTGGCATTGTCATGGGTTTTCTTATCGAGATCTATTCTCTTCACAATATAATCCTCTGCTTGAACTTTATCTACATTTGTATCTAAGGTAGGTGTTGCAACCTCAACACACTTATTCTTGGCCTGGTCAATTCTCACCCTCAAGATACTTTTGTCTTTCTTGGTAGCTTTTGGCTTCACAAGAACTAATTGACCAAAATAAAAGTCATCAAGAGAAATTGTTTCTTTCTTTCTTTTGGGGGTATTTGAAAGTAACCATGGAGGAAGTACTGAAACATTTTTAGAACCTGAAACCAATGTTTGAGATGCAACCCCTTGGCTCTAAGAAATAGTGGCCATTATAGGTGAAGTAGTGGTAGTAACAACCACACATGTAGGATTTTCAGTAGATGGCTCACTAGGCTTGGAACCAGTTTCTACCAGAAATTTGTCAAAATCATCTAACATATTGGATGTTACTTCCGGTAAAGAAGAGAAAACATTAACAATGTTACCTTGGGAAGTTTC
This sequence comes from Cryptomeria japonica, assembly GCF_030272615.1. NCBI lineage: Eukaryota > Viridiplantae > Streptophyta > Pinopsida > Cupressales > Cupressaceae > Cryptomeria > Cryptomeria japonica. The sequence goes on along the minus strand of NC_081405.1, from coordinate 26,818,467 downwards.
TAATATAGATTCATTGGCATATACATGAATGCAATTTCTAGGGGTAGTTCTGACTGCTATTGAGTCAAAAGTAGAAGTTGTGGGTACATATGAAACTATTCACCTAAAAGGTACAAAGGTAAAAACATGAACTTGTGAGGATGAAATGATTGTTACTAGATCAAGTGCTTGGGAAACTTGTATTGAAATCTTCCCTAGTGCTTTATCCTTTGGAGTCTCTAGTAAATTTTCTTCATCAAATTCTTCTTCTTTCTCTTAAGAATGCTCTTCTTTTGTAGGCTGGTCTTCAATTTGAACTTCATTATCTACTGCTTCATTATATAAATCAGGAGGTTCATAGTCTAGGTGTTCACCTAAAACTTCCAAATCTTTCTCTTCCTAAGCATTTGGAACAAATGTTTCAGCTTGCTCCTAACCTTTACCCTTTCCTACAGTGAACTTGAATCTAGGAGTTGTAGTTGAGATGTTGGGATCTTGTCTATTCTTTGTCCTCAATTCTGGATTCTTCCCAATTGGCTCAAAAATATCTTCTTCTGAACCTGTAGTAAAATATTTGAGTTGAATGCCCTTTGAGGTGGGCCACACAATTGTATTTGCAAGAAGCTTTTGAAAACAAGTTTTTATAGAAACAACTTCCTTTTGTGACCATTGGATCAAAGGAAAGAGAAATTTCAATTTTCTTAGCCTCATATATAGGCTCAAGAACAATATCATCATCATCAAGGTCTTCTAGTACATCGACCAAATTGAGATTGATTATTTTCTCTTTGGTAAGATGAAAATAATGAAGCTTCCTAATCTCTTTCTATGTTCTACTATCTACCCATACATCTTCAACTTTGTAAATATGAGTATAAGACCTTTTCAATTTGTTCTTCATACTCCTATAATCAAAATCTCTTTGAGCTCTGATGAACCTCATTGTGACTTCTCATTTCTTAATCCATGGCTCTAGGCTTGAAAACTAAATTGATTGAATACCTCTCAATGGACAAAGAGAATTTGAAACCCGACCTATGTGAACTTGATTGCCTCTCATGAACATATATCATTTGTCATTCCAACTCCATCAAAAAAATTTTGTTAGATGTGTACCTAGGAAGCATGAATGGTTGGTTATCAAAACAACCAATTCTCTGGTAAGTGAAGGTAGGAAATTGGAGGAACATTCATCCATACTTGTTCACCATTTCCTAGGCCTCATCTGAATCTCTTTTGTCTTCAAGACTCTTGTCAAACAAACAAAAAAAAGATGAAAGAAAGCATCAAAGTTAGTTGTGGGTAGTACTTCCAAACAGGGACATATCTTCTATCACCTTTTGTAGACAAACCTAGAAAATTTCTTATGGCAGTTGCAACATATACCAAGTATGAGGTCATGTAGAGCTTCAACGTCATGGGAACTTTGGTAAGTTGATCATAGAGTGCATCACTTATTTTCCTGACCCAAAAGATCCGCTTAGTATTTTGTCTTATATCATGAATGTATTGATACATCCACGCATAATAGGTACCTGAAATGGGTAAACCTTTAACCCTGCTTAGGAGAGTGATTAGACCATTCACTTCCTCTATGAAATCACTTATGTGAATAGTCTTGGGCCACCTAGAAATGGTCAGTCTAGGAGTTTTCAACCAATTATCATTAATATTCTTCCTATGCCCATCTGAGTTCTTCTCATAATAAACTTCAGTTGATTCCATAGCCAAGTTGGAAAAAGAATCTATATCTAGACACTTGAACAATGTATCAAAGAAATATTTGTCTAATACCAATACTTTATTCCCATCAACATCCTTAACACTTTTGCTAACAGGATCAAATGGTTCACCACTGCATGCACGAACTTAGGATTATGAAGTAACATAGGAAAGGTTGCAACTTGATGTATACCACTATTGATAGTGGATTCCATCAAATAGTAGTTTGGAGGATTCTCAACCCTTTTAAGAAACTCTTCCAAGTCAACATGACCTATCTCTGTATCTCTGATATGTTCAATATTGGAGACCACTGAAGACTATGGAAAGGTAGGATGAGGATCTTGCTTTTTAAACTTCATCTTTTTCTGACTTAGAGAAGGTGAAGTCATCTGCTAGTTGTGACTGCAAGTTGGAGAAAAATCTCTTGAGTTAGTTGAAAACATCTTCATGAAAAATACCTTCAAGAATGCTAAAAAGATCTTGTCTTCAAAAGTCCTCCATAGATAAAGCTTCTTCTTCATACTTAGAAAATTTCTAAGTAATCAATTGTATTACATATTCACACTGAGAAAAATTCTAAGTGTTGGTGTCAATCAGTTTATAGGCTTGATTTACACCTAGGGTAGAACTCATGAAATACATGATGCAAATTGGGTCTACAGACTCGATTGACACCTAATCAAAATTAGGTCGACTCTAAGTGTAAGTTAGGTTCATAGACCCAACATACACCTTGAGTATGGGAAGTGTTCGTGTAAGTCGGGTCCACAGGCCCGACATACACCTTAAAATATTGTGAACAATGAAGTTGCGGGTCAAGTTTGTGGACCCAACTTACACTAGGGAAAAAACAAAGAGGAAAATCCATTCGGGTTTACAAGCTCGTATGACATTAGTCTCTTGGTGTAGTTTGGGTCAGTGAACCCAAAAGGGACCAAGGCAAGTAAAATCATTCAAAAGAAAGGAAACATGTGTCCTTTGGGTTTGTAGGTCCGAACAACACCAAATTTAGTGTAGTTTGGGTCTACAAACCCAAAAGACATCGAAAGAGTGTCTCGAAAACAAAATGCCTAAACTTCAAACATGATGTTGCGTGGGTCTTAGGATTTGAGAGACACCATGATGCAAAAAAATGACACATAGAGGATATGACCCAAAGAAAGCCAATAAAGAAAAATGAAAGGAAAAGATGAACATACCTGAAACAATTGAGGGTCATGGTATTGAGAAACTCTTAGATGCGATTTTGGACCAAAAATAAGATAGGGCACAATAACAATTAAAACCAAAAAGGACGATTAAAACATCTAAGAGTTTGTTTTCAAAACAAACACAACCTCATTAAATTCAAAGGAAAGATCATTACTTATGTAAATTGGGTCAATGGACCTAATTTGCATCCTAAGGTGTATTTCGGGTTCATGGACCTGATTTGCATCTCAGATGGCAAGGTAAGTGCAAAGCCGGGTTTAGCACCTATCCTGCCACTTAGGGAAAAAATAAAACTAAGTAAAAAGAAATGAAAAAAGAAACAAAAAATTACTTAAAGACCAAAAATTTATAAGGAGATTCTAGACAAAAATAACCCCTATTAATACACTCAGAATGTAGGAGCCACAATTGGCTAAAAATTGTGGGGGTTACCATATTCTTTCAGATTTGAGGACGAAATATAAAAGCATGATAACAAGGAGCAATTGTGTTGAAAGGCTTTAGAAAATTTCATACAAGCATGATTGGTGGATGTAAGGTGTGGAAAATTAGTGCTTCAACAACTCAATTGATAAAGCCACTAATTTCACTTGACCACCATTACATTAAGGAGAGGGAATTGAACTTGATTGATCCAATTATAAAATGATTGAATTCAGATCATGTTAATTCTTCCCTTGTTAGAGTTCAAATCGAATTGTAATTAGGGTTGAATTGCAATATTAGATCTAGGACAAACAATGAGAAATTGACATAAAATAATAGTAACGTAATGTTCTAAATATCATGTAGAGTTGTAAACATGGATCTAAGGAGGGAAAATGGAGTTGTAAATGGATTGTCAGGACCGAGGGGGGTAGAATGCCCTGGTCCTCATAATGTTGAGGGCAGACAAACTAGATATTTTAAGGATTAGGATGATGCACAAAATCACTATCAGAAGGTTGTCAAAAATTCTCAGGACCAAGGGGACCCAATCATCTTGGTCCTCCGTTTTTCATGCCTTCAAAATCTAAGTTTGGGTGTCATCATCTACACTACCCAATTCATTGCTCCTGACTCTTGAGATAATTCCTTGCACATAGAAAGAAGGAAATAGGTTTGGGTAATGGGGGTTTTCCTTGGGTCAAACCCCAGTTTAGTAATTAACCTTGACTTGAATCTATAATTCAAATATAATATAATTGAAATGGAATGCTTTCCTTTTGAGAGAAAGACTAGATCTAATCTTAAAATGCTTGAACTTGATACCTTGATGAAGTTTGCTTGAATCCTCATGCAAAGGTTTGTGATGCAATATAGAGTGTCTTCATAAAAAGTTGACCATCGATGCTTGAACATGAATGCTTGATCTTAACTTGACCTTCTCCTTCAATGCTTGATGAATACTTGAATTCTTGCTAATATAGACAAATTATTTTTTCTAGAGTGCAATTGAGAGCTCAATTATGATTTTATTTCTTATTTCTAGTTACCAAATGAGGAGGAATATCCCTGGGTGAAAGGTCTCTAGGTTTACTTAAGACCAATATCATATCACTTTTCCACTTTTTGTAAGATAAAAAATATCATCTCGAGGATTTATAGGTTTAGGTTCTTAAGCCAAAATTAATCAATGGCAAATTTTCCACACTTCGTTATGGGTTAGTAAAGGCGATGATTCATCGTGATAATATTCCTATTATGCGAGAACTTCAAACACTTATGGATTGTAGAATGAATAACTTTCATGGAAGAGAGCCAAGGATGTCCCAACTTCACATGAAATTGATTTGATGTAGGAATAATAGCAAAGGTAACATCTAAGCACTTAGTACCAACCTCAATAGGAATAATAATAAAACCAATAGTACGAAAAGAGAAACCATCATACACCTTGATCATAACATCAGATTTATCATATGTAACTTGATGCAATTGTTGAGTAAAAAGATGTTCTTTAGTAATTAAATTCACCATAAATATCTGATCAATGAGCAAGTCCCTTGTGAGAGTTTGTCTTTAATCTTCATGGTAATGTATAATGGTCCATTATCATATGTAACTTGATGCAATTGTTGAGTAAAAAGATGTTCTTTAGTAATTGAATTCATCATAAAAATTGGATCAATGAGCACCCCTTGTGAGAGTTTGTCTTTAATCTTCATAGTAATGTATAATGGTCCATCAGGTGTTACAATAGTCTCACGAGGATCAAAGGTGATGCATAATTCAGGTTTAGGTTTAGGTTTTTTAATGAGGTTAACAATATTATTGGACTCCACACCCAAGTCATTGGGAAATAATGCAAGTGGTTGAAACTCAACAACATTGCTAGAGTGGGAAGGCAGAGACTTTGTGAAGATTTGGAGGTGCTACAAACTTTTTCCCTTTATCATTCACACCAGCTATGGATATAAGATTGTTATCAATAAGGTCTTGAATTTTATATCTCAACTTACAACACTTATTAGTATCATGACCTACTTGGTGGTGGCATTGACAAAAGGTTTTGTAGGCAAAGGAAGGTGCTAGAGGCTTAGAGCTACTTATAGGCTTGATGGGAAGAAGTTGCAACACATTAGCATTAATCAACCTCAACACTATAGTATGTAAAGTCTCAAAAAGATAGTTAATTATTTTTTGAAGTATTTGGATAAATGGGTCACACCTAATGTTGTGGTTGCCACTTGAGTGTTTTTTTTTATCAATAAAGGGTTGAGGCCGACTATATTATATTATTATTAATACAAAATACATAATAAAGTCTTTATAATTTTATGATAAAACATGCCCAAACTAAAGTATGTATGAAATACCTAGATTAAAAACAGGGACATAAACCAAAAAATCACTTTTTTGATTCACAAAACCAAAAAGCCATTTAAAAACCATACAGTCTGATCTTAACCAGAGGAAATTCTAAGAAAAAACAAAAAAGAAATGCAGGCTTTTTTTTTTTTCTAAACTTGGCCATGAAGAACCTCAATGGGTAGAAAAAGGATATGAGGTAGAGGTTGAACAACCAAAAACAATTGAAGCGTCCACCTAGTTGACAATTACCAAAATCTTTCTACTTGTGTGTGTGAAAAGTGGACCTGTATCTGTAATACACAACACTTCAATCAAGTCATTACATGCATGGTTAGACAGATATAAACCTCACAGCAGGCCATGCAATGCTCTCACTAATGGACGGTTTTTCAGACTATAATCAAATAAAGATAGCCCTAGAAGATCAAGATAGAACAGCGTTTACCTGTCCTTGGGGAACGTACTGTTGAAATGTTATGCCTTTTGGCTTAAAGAATGCAAGAGCTACTTATCAACGAGCAATGACAGCAATCTTTCATGACATGATGCGTACCTTCATGGAAGACTACGTAGATGATTTACTAGCTAAATCCTTCACCAGAGAAGAACATCTAAGCATCTTAGAAAAGATTTTCGATAGATTGGAAAAATTCCAAGTCAGGCTCAACCCTAAGAAGTGTGTCTTCGGGGTTACCTCAGGAAACTTACTAGGCTACATAGATTCAGCTAAGGGTATTGAAGTGGATACAACAAAGATACAAGCCATTATGGAGATGCCACCACCAAGGAACATCAGCCAACTCAGAACTCTACAAGGACGACTCCAATCAATCAAGTGATTCATCACTCAACTGGCAGATAAAAGTCTCCCATTTAATCATTTGCTACATAAGAATGTATCGTTCCGATGGGAAGCCAAATGTGCAGAATCCTTTTATCAAATCAAGCAGTATCTAATGAACCCACCAGTTCTAGTACCATCAATAGCAGGGAAGCCACTCATTTTATACATTTCGACAACAAATATATCACTGGGGGCACTATTAGCACAAGAAGATCAACAAGGCAAGGAACGAGCTATATACTACATCAGCAGGACATTGAACGGATATGAATTAAACTATACATTCATTGACAAGGCTTGTCTAACAATAGTATTCGCCTCTCAAAAGTTTTGGCATTATATAATAGCACACACAATTAAGCTAGTTGCAAAAATTGATCCTCTCAAATATGTACTCGGCAAGGTAGCTCTTACAAGTCGATTGGCTAAATGGGTCATGATTCTCAGTGAATTTGATATCCACTACACAGAACGAAGAGCTATCAAAGGACAAGCAATTGCAGATTAGTTGGCTGACGCACCACTACCTCGACAACAAACTATGGAGATTGAATTTATGGACAGAGATGTTCTTGCTATTTCTACCAAACAATGGATCTTGTACTTTGACGGATCCTACACACAACATGGCTCAGGTGTTGGCATTTTGTTCATCACTCCTGAAGGACACACTATACCAAGATCATATAGGCTTATGTTTCCATGCACCAATAATGTGGCTGAATATGAGGCATTGGTTATAGGCATCAAAATGGCTGTAGAATGGAGAATCACAGATTTTAAGGTCTACGGAGACTCACAACTAGTCGTCAATCAAATCAACAACGACTATCAGACAAAGGACGACAAGCTGCTACCCTACAAGTAAATGGTGGATGACTTCAAGCAATATTTTATACACATCACCTTCGAACAGATACCAAGGTTGGACAACAAAGCAGTCGATGCAATGGCTACTATCGCTTCATTACTACAAATTCTAGAGCAACAGAATTGTTACGAGTTTCTGGTAGAGCAACTGTTCTCCCCAGCCTATTACCACTCTGAATCCCATGTTATCTATGCCTTGACTGGCTCAGATTCTCCTTTATATGGACCGATATATGCTTATCTTAAGAACAACATCCTACCCATTGACCTATCCCGAAACCAAAAATGTAACTTTATCCGACAAGCTGCCTATTATACCCTTACTGTTGATACTTTGTACCTTTGAGGTCTAGATGGTACTCTTCTTCGTTGCCTTGATCGTAATGACTCTGACTCCGCTTTACACGAGCTTCACGAAGGTATCTATGGCACACATTCAGGTGGGACTACTCTTGCTAAAAAGCTTTTGAGAATGGGATATTACTGGCCGACAATGGAAAAAGGCTCTTATCACTTTGCAAAGAAGTGTCCTAAATGCCAGATCCATGGCAATCTTATACATGCACCAACACAGGAACTACAACCATTCACGACATCCTGACCCTTTTGTCAGTGGGGACTAGACTTGGTCGGCAAAATTCATCGTTCATCTTCAAATGGACACAAGTTCATTATAACTACAACATAATACTTTACCAAATGGATAGAAGTAGTCCCCATGACCGCAGTGACTGGGAAACAAATTGCCTCTTTTATCCTTAACTATCTGATCTGCAGATATGGTATTCCGAGTTCCATCATCATCGATAATGGACGACCTTTCAAAAACCAAGATGTCCGAGAACTATGTGAAAAATTCAAAATACAACATCATTTCTCTACACCTTACTACCTGCAGGGGAATGGTCAAGCAGAAGCATCCAACAAGACAATATTGAAAATCCTAAAGAAAACAGTGAATGATGCAGGCAAAGATTGGCATGTACAACTCAATCCAGCACTTTGGGCATACAAAACTAGCATCCACACACCTACAAGAGCTACACCATACTCATTGGTAAATGGATCGGAAGCTATTTTATCCCTGGAGGTAGAAATTCCCACTCTCAGAGTCTCTCTGAAAGGTCTAATCCCAGATGAAGAGTATCGAGTTAACTAACTGCAAGAACTTGAACTATTAGATGGAAGACGCCAGCATGCTTACACTCATCTCAAAGCATATCAGCAATGCATGTGCAGAAGCTACAACCACAAAGTCATTCCCCATATTTTTTAAGTTGGTGACCTAGTACTCAAAGAAAATCCTAGAAATCGGCAAGATCAGGAAAAGAAAGGGAAATTTGAACCTAATTGGTTAGGTCCCTATGTCATCATATCAGCCTATGGATCAGGCGCTTATCAGCTAACAACTTCAAAAGGAGATGTGCTCGAGGAACCAACTAACAACATCCATTTGAAGAAATACTACACTTGAGTAGTCTAATGCACAGAAAAGTTAAAAAATTAAAAAAGTAAATAAAAAGGTACAATAAAAGCAATTGGTGAAAACCTGGCAACAAGTGCTATTGTGAGAGGACAACTCCTCTATATATTTATCCATACCATTATCTCCACAGTAAAGCACTATCGGCCATCGCCCGACATTTTTAGCATAATATCCATCCAGGCCATACTTAGCATAGTCACTATCCTAGCTTATCCGCATATCCTTTCACCTCATCTCACCATGGTTTGGTAATCACTGTACATATCCATATTAGGAGGTACACTTAGCTAGGGGCAATACTCGTCAAAACTTGCAGCACGTTCAAGCCATCAAGACTAGTTGCAAACTCAGAACATCATATCTAGCAGACAAAAGCTCACACAATCGCAGAGCAAAACATTGATCGCTTAACAGGATTCACAAAATATGATGGATGATTTTCTGAAGTATCAAAGGTTGCATCTTGCATAAAGTTTTGACTATTTTTGCACTTTAACTTTTTGAATTATTGGATCCTCTAAATTTTCTCCACAACGCTTCAAAGCTAGAGAATGTCATAGAGACTCCAATATTTTCTTAGTTTTCTGTCTGTGAGGCGATCATCTATACTATGTAAATACTTGTCTCGAGACGTGATTCACAGCATATCACTGAAGACATGATTCCACTTTACGCATACAAATGATTTAATCTTGTCTGTTTATACGCAATCCGCACTCAGGTCGTCCTGGTTCAATTATACCTTGATGCTTGTGCTATCTTGCAAAATCAAAAATCATGAAAAATTTTCTCATGTCGTTATGGTTCAATTATACCATTATGCTTGTATAAATTTTCAACATATCCCAAAACAAATCAATGCTCAATGATGATACATACAAAGAAAGCAAATAACATGTGGCTATATAGGGATGACAAATACAGAACGAGGATGCTCAAAATCAATTAGCTACATATCATTTTACAATTAGTTGCATATCATATCATACATCTCATTTTCAAGATACATCTAACAACATCATGCATTATCACATCATATTCATCACATACCAAATTAGATGCATCTATCTAAGCATTGCATCATCATAGAATAAACTAAAGCATATAGAAAGCATCATCCATAACACATCACATGAAGATCAAAGAAAATAGTGTCGTATATATATCTCGACAAATGATCAATATACAAAATATGTCATATCTATGCCAAGTACAATACAATGATCAAAATACAATGGAGACAACGTCTCTCAAGTATGACTATCTCCTGAGGGAGACAGTCTTGCTGAAGATGTCCCAGCACCTAGATATCTAGGTGGATCCTGTCTAGGAGGCCCTGTCCCGCCTCTGCTCTCTGTCCTCGACCTAGTCTCTCCAGATCGACTAGATCTCGACTGTGTAAAACTCTGCACTCGACGCTCCCTGGGCACCGCATCCTCATAATGTCTCCTATAATACTCCACCTCATTGGCTCTCAAAGCCAACTCTCTCAAGGTATCTCTCATCGGGCCACCTGCTGCCGCTCTCTCCAAAGCCTCTGCTCAAGCCTCGGCTAGACCCAACCGCTCCAAGGCAGTATCCCGCTTTGTGGTCAGTTGTGCCATCTGAGGCTGATGCGCCAGTATCTGTGTCTACAACTGCTGCACTGACAATTGCAGCGATCTAATCTATGCATCCTCCGCATGTGTCGGAATCCGCACCTACAAGGGTACCTGTGAAGGGGTACCCCCAGTCCCTCTAACTGTCCTCGGTGCTGGTGGAGGTAAAACATCTGACCTCCTCCTCTGGGCTGGTCATTTGAAATCATCATACCCTCCCACCGCCGCTAACACCTCGCCAACCCACTCCTCCTCTCTAGCTCTGATAGCTAAACCTCCTCTCCCCCTAGCCATCACCACCCGTCGCCCTACTCTCTCACCCTGTATCCCTCTAGCACCACCATCTCCACCTCTATCTACTCTCCTCCCCCGATCAAGTCTCCCTCAATCCAATCTCCTCCTCTCCCCTAGTTGCCCCTGGCCATCTTCTCTATCATCACCACCTCCATCATCACCCCCTCCATCCCCACCTCCAACCTCCACCTCCTCATCATCATCAAAAGTTGGAATCATCTCAGCTGGATCAAATATCCTAGCCACTGCCCATACTGCGAAGAGTGCTGCAAACTCATCAATCATCCCTGCATCCATGATCTCAGGGGCATAATCCCAAATCTGGCCGGTTGCATGAAAGAACTCCTCCACTGCCACCCAGCTAGCAATCGTTGGTCCCTAATCCGGAATATCCTGTCTCCGTCGAGCATAAAAACATGCTCCTTGTGGCATCCCTTGTTGTTGACCATATTGTCGCAGCACTCGGCTATGCAGAAACCTCTCAATCACAAAGGGTGCCTGCCCTATCAAATTTCTGGTCATGAAGACATAGGGCATCTCCATCCCATCCTCAGCCCATACCTCACAACCTGTATATGGTCGCCAGACGACCGTATCAATATCATCTAGCACTCTCCTCCAATGCTCTAGCTTGCCCAGCTTACGCTGGACAACTATCCCTCTGTACCCATATGCGTACACGCATCCAACAGGCCTATCTCTATCTGCCAGTGGCCTAGCTGCGGGGATATGCTCCCACGCCCATACCTGTAGCAGTGTCACACCAGCTGATAAACTGTCATAACCCAGGTACACTACCTCATGCAAATCCTTGTATAAATGGGCTAACATAGCCGACCCCCATGCAAATGTATGACCCCGAGTCACCATATCCTCCAGTACCAATCCCCATCCCACTGACAGTCCCTTCGACCTACGGTCAGGACATAGAAACCCACCAATGAAACCTGCTAAGACTGATGGCAGAGGAGCGTAATCCAAATCCGAAAACTCCTGCCAGGGGATCTCATACCCGCAAATAGTGTCATCCTGAAAAATCCGACGAAATGTCTCAGTCCCACCCTCCTCCGTCTGCTCATAGGGTAGTAGTGCACCTACTACACGAATCCGCAGAATCCGGTAGCAATCCTCAGGCGTCACTATCATCTTGCCTGTAGCCAAATGAAAGGTGTTCATATCGCTATGCCACCTCTCTGCCAATGTTGTCAATAAACCTCGGTTTACGATAAACCAAGGCATCTCTAACAAAGAGGTCAGACCACATATATCAATAATGTCTCTGTCTCCCTGTGTCAATCGTGGTATCAATGACCACGGTCTTGAAAATCGCTCATGCGACTATAATACTCCAAGACACTCCTGTCAAACACAACGCAAGTCCAATATCAGTTTCCTCATCAACACATGGATATCAAAATCAAAATCCTCTCAAAAAACTTGAAAACTTTGAACAAATCTAAATCAAGTTTCACATCATAATCAATCCATCAAATCATATCAACTTGTAATACAACTCAAGTTTCAAATCATATCAACTTGTAACGCAACTCAAGTTCCATATCAGCTTGTAACACAACTCAAGCTCCACAATTCATATCCAACACATTCATATCCAAAACTTGAAAACTTTGACCAAATTTAAATCAAGTTCCACATCATATCAAAATCACATCAAATCTATATCAACTTGAAACATCACAAATCAAATCAAGTTATCTCAAACCTCATATTGGACACACTTATCACATCAATGACAGCAGACACAAAGACTAGCAAAAATACACTTATCCTAGCAGACTTGACATCAACCTACAAACTTTTCTCATTCACAAATCCCACTTTGCAAATAATTTTTTTTATATGCGCTAAAACATTTTGTTTGCGCGCTCAACTGCTTCTCATGTGCTAAATTGTTTTCTCTATGCGCCACCCGATTAACCCTATGTGCTAGAAAAACCCTACGCGCTCCCCTTTTCTCTGAATGCACCCTCTAAAAAACCCTACATGCTAATCTACTCACTCCACACGCTACACACTTAACCCTATGTGCTAGGTCACACCTACGTGCTATCTTGACCTACCCATGCGAGCCCCTAGAAGCCCTATGCGCTAGGTTTACTCTATGCGCTACCCGTTTTGCCCTTTGCGCTATCCTAATCCGACGCACTACCCTAACCTAACTATGCGCTAGCCTAAAATTTTTGGATGCTACCCTATTTGCTAAACCCTACGCTCTACGAAAATTTTTCGTATGCGCTACCCTTTCGACCCGACGTGCTAAAACGTAAAAATCCGCATAGAAAATTCAAAAAATGACCAAAAACGACAAAATCAAAAATCAAACAGGGGTCAAAAAGGTTGACTTACCGGTGGTCCATATGCGGCAGGCCTTTGATACCTCCTAACGTGCTCAAATCGATGAGAAGAATACAAAATCGGCATGTTGACTTCTCTCCAAGTGTCACTTTCTCCAAAGTCAACAAGCACAAATGAGACAAAAGAAATCACTTTTTTCCTTTATATAGGGTGAATCGAAATTAGGGGTACATGGAGGAACGCAAAAATCGCTCGTGGTGTCTCATGCCAACTAACCCAACGTTATTATCGGGAGATGAATCAATTTTCGCATTCAACATAGACCAAAATTTACAATGCTCTCAAAATTATTCAACTCAAATCAATTTTTAAATTTTTTTGATTCATCTCCTGAGGGGGCATTATCAACATCGTTTATCAAATTTGGGGCACGACATAAAAATTGATCACAAACAAACCATAACGACACATCATTTTCTTTGAATTAACATGTGCACACACGTCACTTCAAAGAGGGTCAAAATGTAGACGTATAAAAATGACCATATTCCTAAATGAATATTTTATGTTCATTCTTCTATTTAATTAAGTAAATCATTCAATTTATTTAGTTAAATTCAATTAAGCCCTTTTTACATCATTTAATTGAATAAATCATTTTATTTAATTAAAACCTTTCTCTCTAATTTTTAGTTAAATTCATATTGAATTAAATAGTTTACCTCAATTAAATAAATCTAATTTATTTAAAATCCCCAACTTGCAACCAAATTGAAATAAAGCAATTTATTTTAATTAATTCTATTTTCCCTCACCCACTTGCATTTTCCTGCATCTCCCACTTGCATCCTAAACCCTATTCCTAAATTCTTCTAGAATCCATCTAATCTTAATCAATTAACCCTAACACATCAATTATCCCCTTTCCCTAAATTTGAGGAGGTCACTTCTCAAATTTGGAGTAAAGTCTTCAAAATGCATTAAAGCCTTTATCCATTCAACAAGATGCCCCCAAATTTGGAAGGACTCTTACAAATTTGTCCCCAAAGTCTTCAAACCATTAATGGTTAACTAACACTTAGTGGCATGGTTAGAGACTTTTTGCCTAACTTAACCTCCATCTAACCTAAGGGTCTCATCAAACATTTATTGCTTTGACCATAGTTATTCCTTTAACCTTTGCACAAGAGTTTATCCTTTGGGTAAAAACTTTATCCAATGGATAACCTTAAATTAACCTTAACCCGTACCCCCTAGGGTAACCATGAGGTCTTCTCAAGCATTTAATGCTTCTTACATCTCCTCTCAACCAGCCTTATGTTGACAATTGTCACCATTTCATTGGTGAGAATTGTAAACATGGATTGACAACTTTCAATCTTAACCCTTGATTAACTCTTTCAATCTTGACCATCCATTGCCCTATTTTTGCTATAAATAGAGCTCTCCTTCCTCCATTTTGGGGATCCATGAATCTAAGAAATCTATTATCTAAAATCCATGCAAGCTTTAGTATCTCATTTATGCTCAATTTTAACACATCTAGTCTCTCTTTGCAAAAGGAATTAATCTAATAAACATTTTAGACTACTTCCTTTATCATTAGCTTAAATCATATAACTAGTATATCATGTTAGGATAGTATTACTACTAATCTTGTCATCTTATAATCTAGTTGATTGCATTTGTAGGATCATGTATAGACAGGATGCATTTTCATGTTAAAATCAATCAAAAGTATCCCTCGTTTTTGCATTTGTCATCCCTAAGCCACTTTGCTCAGTGATCTGAGAGCAAAGGCATTGGCTTGAGGGACCTTGTGAGATAGAGAACCATGGAACCATCCTTGGGAAATTGAGTCATTCTTCATGACTCCATAACTTGCACCAAGAAGTCCTGTGGGTGTGTGGTCAAGCCTTTTGGAGTTTCATTTTTCACATTTTGAGTTTCATAGCCCCACTTTTCCTGCATACAAAATGATATTCCAAAATTTAAGCCATGTGGTTTAGGGATCAAAACTTTTTGCTTTTCCTTCAAGCTTGGTGGAGTGGTGCTCATCAAATAAAGGTTCAAGGATATTGCAATTATCCAAACTAAAATTTTCTAAAAAATAAAATAGGAGATGAATAACATTCATTTCAAAAACATATTTGAAGAGAAATTTAGAATTGAACAACTGTAATTTAAATGAATTCATTAGAAAAAATGGCATGGGTTAGGAGAATTTTCAATAAGAAAATAATTTGAAAAAAGAGCTTCAAGAAATCGTTTTTTCAACAAGAAATATATTAGACAAAAAATTAAGGGAAATATGGTTAAAAGTGGGAGCTTGAAACACATAATATTTTCATGCCTCCGCTAAGATAAGAAAGCAAATGCATTGTCTCATGTAGAAAATGTGTGGATGGTTATGTCTCAATAGATTCAATTGACTTACAAAAAGGTAGCAATTTCCTTTTTTGAAGGATTCTTTAAAAATTGGAAGCAAATTTAGACAACTCTTCTTTCCACTCACTAATCATATTCCACTATTAGTATCATAAGAACGTAACACTAATCATATTCCAATATTAGTATCATAAGAACGTAATAAGATAATTCATATAGGATGGAATTATACATTATGTTTTCCCTACAAAGTGACAAAGCATCTAGCCTAGCCAATTTTTCTACTTCTTTTTTTCAAAAGTACTAGGACCTTGTTAGTAGGGAAGTGTGGTTGGTAGTAGAAGAAGCTTAGAAACCTTAAGAAATGAATGTAGCATTCATTGTTTTGATCTCAAAGTCTCAAAATCCAAACTCATTTGCAAATTTCCATCCTATTTTTCTTTGTAGCACAACATAAAAGGCTAATTCAAAAGCAATCACAAACAAATAAAGTAATATTATCTCATTATTAATATCTTCAAAACAAGGTAGTTAAGTTATTTATTCTTTTTAGAAGGATAAAATTTCAACAATGGCAACAAAGCAAGATATAATAAAAGCATATGATAAGATCAATTGAAATTTTCTAATACATATATTACATAATGAATTTAATTTTTATAATATTTGGTGTAAGTGGAATTACTCATGCATCTCAAGTGCAATATTTCCAATGCTTCTTATCAATAATCTTGAAGCAAAGGGATCCAGTTTCACCTTTCTTGGTTATTCTATTGGCAAAAAAGCCACTTGGAAATTAGAAATGTATTTTAATTTCAAGAGTTTGTTAACAAAAAACTCATGGTTTATTTACAAATGACACTTTTATTTGGCCTTTCCAACTTTGATGAGGTCAAATAGAGAAAAAGTTATCAAAGAATATTATTCAATTTTGAATTCGATAATAAATTCTTCTATCTAAGATTTTTTTAGTTCCTCCCTACACATTCAAAAAAGAATCTCAAATCTATTGGGTTGGATATATGAGCTTCCATCTAAATTTGTAGATACTCCTTTATTTAGTGGTGGAATTAAGCGTTTTTTTGAGATACTATGGTTTCTACTATTCAAAACAAGCTATTGGCTTGACAAGGAAGATGGAGACATTTCGTTAGGAGATCAACATTGATTAAATCAATATTACTATAGTAGCTATTACATGATGTTTGTCTTCAGAATTACAACAAGTACTATCATCTCAAAAGTTGAAAAACAAATCAAAACCTTTTTGTAAAATGAAGAATAATGAGAAAAGAAAGGCAACTTTCTTGGCTTACGATAAGGAAGGCTCATAGAGTTAAGTTTTTTGGTGGGGTTAGAGGACAAACATATTGACTCAAAATTTGATCATAAGGGACAACACTAACATGATATATGTACAAGTAAAATTCTAAGTGATCCAAGATAATGACATCAAAAAATCTTTATACATAATATGAACCCAAAATATTTTCTATTACTAACCCAACTATCAGTTCAAAAATGTAGAATTGAATAATTTGTAAAGATGTAATCATCCCTCATCCTTAATGGGTTGTTCAAAAGAGGGTTTTCCAATTTCTCAAATGGCCCTAAGCTTTTAATAATACCAATTGACTAGATTTAGTAGAAGTAAAAGCATTTTTTTGATGCACGCTTAGGGTTCGAAAGTGAAAAGACTTGAAGAATTTTAAGGGATTCCCCATTTCGTGTTACTTAAAAGAGCTCTTTGGAAAAAGGAAACTTTCCTTTTCATAAAAAGAAGATGAACTAAGTCAAATGGCTTAAAAAATAGAGGATTTTTGGTAAAACAAAATTATATGGCTTTAACTAGGATGATCAAAATTATACGATATAATTTTAACTGTAAAAATTTACTATAAGTAAAGAAAATATAGTGTTCTAAATTATAATATTAATATAAATTGATTTAGAATATAGTATTCTATATTATATTTTAGAATTTTTTTTTAATATTGAATAGTTTTTAATAAAGAATTTAGAAAATTAGTTAATTTATTTTTAAGAATATTTCTAACAAGATTATTTAATTGTTTTTATATGAATTTAAGAAATTATTTATAAAAGATAAATTTTAAGATTTCGACATTTAGTCGGTCTATTGCTCTTTGTAATGTGGTCTAAAAGATTATCACTAAGTTGATTGTTGAATGAGTTAAGATGTGCCTTTATGTTTTGATCTCTGCTAAACAAAGGAGATTTGTTTCTAGTAGACAAATATTTGATGGGATTGTGATTGTTGTCGAAGCTATTCACTTGATGGTGACTTCCAAGGAGAAGGCCATGTTTATCAAACTTGATATGGCAAAAGCTTATGATAGAGTTAAATGGACCTTTCTTCAGAAGGTCCTACTAGTTTTTGGCTTTAGTGTTGAATGGGTGGATTGGGTTATGAGTTGCATCTCCACTTCCTCATTTTTCAGTTTTGATCAATGGGGAGCCTTCTTAATTGTTCAGTGCTTCAAGAGGTCTTAGACAGGGAGATCCCCTCTCTCCTTACTTGTTTGATATTATGGCTGAGGGGTTTGACAGATTCATTTATTCTCGCGTTCGACATGGGCTCTTACAGGGTTGGCATTGGTCGGATGCTTTGCCTCCTGTTAGTCACCTCCAATTTGTTGATGATACTGCTCTTATGGGGGTTGCTAGAATTAATGAGGTTGTTCACTTTAGGAGGACTTTGGATACTTATTTTGTTGCCTCAGGTCAACGGATTAATGAGGACAAGTCATCTATTTTTTTCTTTAACACCCCGCATCTATTCCAATCTAGGATTGCTTGTATCCTTCGATTTCAAATTGGTTCCCCCACTCTAATCTATCTTGGCATCCCTCTTGGGGTTGGTGCCTCACAGAGGGAGTTTTGGTAGGAGATTTTGGAAAAGTTTGGCAAGAAGGTTAGTCACTAGACCTATAGATGGTTCTCCACTGCTGGCAGAGTGATTCTTTTGAAGGTTGTTGTACAGGTTATGCCCTTATATAGATTCTTTGTGCGGGTGGCCCCTTCTAGTTTAATCAAAGTCTTTGAAGCCCTCTCTCATCAGTTTCTTTAGTCTAGTAATCTGCTTTCTTCCAAGTGGAGTCAGGTTAAGTGGGACTTTGTTTGCTGACCAAAAGAGGAAGGTGGTCTCGGACTCCGGGCTACGGGGTTGGTTAGTCAAGCCTTTTCTACTAAGTTATATTGGAGACGGTGCACCTGTCAGGATTAACTTTGGGCCAAAATCCTCACTCATAAGTACTTCTAGGGGGTTAGTGGACCTGATGTTCCATGATGCAACTCGGTTGGGAAGGGGTCTATGATATGGGATACCCTTAAAAGAGGGCCTAAACTTATTAAAGATGGGTTGTTTTGGATTTGTATTCTTGGGATGGTCACCCTCCGATTATTCGAGAGTTTCCCCATCTTCAATCTCTTTGTGATAGTATGGTCGCTACTGGGTGGAGTTTGGTGGAGGACTTCAAGACTATTAAGGTTAAGGGTCAGATTGAGGTGACCTGTTGGAAAGACCCTCAGATGTGGCCAATGGGTGGTACTGAGAAAGATCGCATTGACTTGGTCGGGATTTTAGCTCGTCGTCCTTGCAACTCTCTCATGGGTAGAGATGTCCTTGTTTCGCGTCCCAATCCAAAAGGGAAGTTTTTGGTGGCTTTTGGATACCTTGAATTGGATAGTCAGTTGCATGGTACTAAGAATGTGTCTTGGTGGAAGCAGGTTTGGAAATAATTCTCTTTGCCTAAGTGCAATTTTTTTATCTGGTTGGTGGTCCAAAATAAATGCCTTGGGAGAATTTGCACAAGCGTGGTTTTCAAGGCCCTTCTATGTGTGTGTTGTGTAACAATAATGAAGAATGCACTTCTCATCTCTTCTTTCAGTGTCAATTTTTGAGAGAGGTTTGGCATCATTAGTGGGCTGCGTGGAATCATGTATGTGTCCATGCTACTTCTCTAATTGAGTTCTAGGAAAGGCCTGGTAAACCACCTTTGAAGTCCTCCTTCCTCCAAGTTGCTTGGGATATTGGTCCCACTCTCATAATCTAGAATATTTGGTTAGAAAGGAATCGACGTATCTTTCAAGATTCTCAAATGGGTAGTGGTTTCTTGTGGAGGAAGATTGTTAGTAGGCTTCAAGAGACAATTCTAGCAAAGTGTGACCTTTCAGATGTTGTGGATCCTAATGACTTGGTTGTTGCTAATAATTTGATGCTGGTTGACAAGGGTTGGATTCATGCAGGTAATAGGAAGCAAAGACAGGTGCATCAAAAGGTTCATAGGGAGGGACGATGGCTTCCTCCTCCTGAGGGAATTTTGAAAATCAACATTGATGGATCCTTTAGGGGAAACCCTAGGCACGCAGGAATTGATGGTATTAGTCGCAGTAGAGATGGTGAAGTAGTGTTTCTCTTTTCTACCTATATGGGCCAACACTCTAATAATCTTATGGAGGCTTTTGCTATTTTTCGTGTGGTTGAGAGGGGTTGCTCCTTAGGCTAGTGGAACATTATCTGTGAGTTTGATTCCCAAATAGTGATTAATCTGCTAAATGACCAACATTTGGATAGTGTCCATTGGCAATTAGCTTTAGTAGTTAAGCAGATCTTCAATCTACGTTGTTTGGTTGACCATATTTCTTTTTGTCATTTTCCTCAGAAATGGAATAGAGTGGTTGATTGTTTGGCTAATTGGGGCTCTGAGGGTTTGGATAGGTGAGATATGGATAATTGGGAGTCTCTCCCCCCTGAGCATATGGAGACTTTGGGTGCATTAATCTTGGAGGATAAGCCTAGTTAGATTTTCTTTCTTTTGGGTTTCCTTGGCTTCTTGGTTTGTCTGTTTCGAGAGCTTTTTGAGGGCTACTACCTTCTGCTTTGTACTCTTTGTTTCTTCTAAATAAATTTTTACCCCTTTTTTCAAAAAACAAATCGACATTTATTATTAATAGTTCCCATCATTTAATATTGAATATGTGATTTTGTAATTTTTGGTATAAAACATATATCGATTTAAAATCCTTTCAAAATAAGATATATTATTTTTTATTTTTAGGATATTTTTAACAAGATTGTCTTAAATATTTTTTAATATGAATTTAGAAATTTACTTGAATTGTAACATAGAATTTAAGATTTTTTGACATATTACTCATAGTTATCATTGCTTTCTAATTTTATATTTTTTTCATATTTAATATGTATCATCGATAAAATATTTAAATATAAATAAAACTATTAAAAACAAGAAGTACAAAGCAGGGCATTACATAGCCCTATCAAACTCAACTAAGTGAAGCAACTATTGAGACAAATCCGGGGGTAACTGACCCCAATCCACTAGGTTCCAATCATGAATGTGATTAGAGGCCCACTTGGTCAAACAATCAGCAACACCATTCCATTCTCTAGGAATATGGGTAAAAGTAACAGACTCCAAAGAAGCACAAAGATTGAGAATATGATCAACAATCAAAGCCAAATGCCAACTAACCCCATCTAAATGCCACCTATTCAACAAGTTGACCACAACCTGAGAATCAAACTCACATATGATCATGCACCACCCCAATTTTCTTGCACGCTCCAGAGCTAGTAAAATGGCTTGAGCCTCCATTAAATTATTAGTATGAAGACCCATATAAACAGAAAAGATAAATTGACATCTCCAGAACTATCCCAACCCACATCACCAATTCCAGCATGACCAAGGTTTCCACGAGAAGAGCCATCTGTGTTAATTTTTAGAACACCATATAGTGGAGGAGACCATCTTCCCTCCCTATTCACCTTCAAAGTAGAGTGTCTACATCTATTGCACATGAACCGTCGTTGCGGAGGAGGTAGATGAAGATGATTAAAACACCCAACATCACAAGGAACCACCAATTCAATCATATTCACACTTAACCGCAACGGTTTATCCCAGAGAATATAAGATTTTCCACCACAAGCGAGGGGACTCCAACCGCACATCCTGAAAAATCCGACGATTTCTCTCCAGCCAAAGGTTCCAGATAATGAAGGATGGTCCAATAGCCCAAGTAGCTTGAAGGAAGGAAGAAGAAAAAGGGGCCCTACCCACCGATCCACAAACTCAACCTACGAGGAAACATGCCTACAGGGGATATTCCACACCCTCCACCAAGAATGCTAAATCTCCCTAGCATAAGAACACTAAAAGAAGAGATGAGACACTCTCCTCAGCATCATAACAAAGCACGCACATTGAGGGGCCATTGAAACCATGCTTGCATAAATTATCCCAAGTGAAACATCGGTTGCGAGCCACTAACCACATGAAGAAATTACACTTGGGCCAAGACAACTTGTGCCAAACTTGCTTCCACCACAGGACCTCAATATCCCCAAACAACTGCCTATCCAGTTGTTTATAACCAGTAGACAAAGTACTTCCCACACACATCAAAACCATCCCAAGACAAAACATCAGAGCCCCTCAAAGAATTACAAGCTCCGGAAGCCAGAAGCCGAGTAAGCTCACGCATATCGTCCTCAAACCCCCCAGGTGGCTACTCAAAAGGATGCTTCCAGTGGTGGGTAATAGCTAAACCACAATGCTCAAAAAAAATTATATTAAATATGTTCTTGACAATTTATATGATAGGTAGGGATGACCATCAAATTCCAAGCCCAGCTTTAACTCTCATTCAAACTTTGTGATTTAGCTATTTTCATTATGTTAGCATAGTGCTTGTCTTCCAAAAGTGGGGGCTTTTGCTTGGTTAACTTCCCAAAGAAGAGTGGGAAGAAAGAAATTGCATTTTTGTGGTAAAGGAGCAGTTGAAATCAAATGTCACTTCATCATGGAGTGTGCAGCTTATGAGGATATCCATAAGCAGTTTGAAAACAATTTGAAGGTGAACAATCTGAGTAAGCTGTTTATGGAAGCAAAGCTTCACAAAACTGCAACATTTTTAGTCAAGATTCATTAAAAAAAAGGTTTTGACATTGAGAAAAATCTGAAATAGTGTTGTTTTTGGAGCTTTTGATCCCTTGGACAACTTGGTCTCATGGATGTTATTAAAATCCCTTCATTCATTCATTCAACAGAAAAAGTCTTACAAACAAGAAGATATCTGCTTCGTTTAAGTGCATTCCATGTCAAGAAGAAATAGAAGATACCGACCAACTTCTTCTCAACTTATGCATGTTTATGAAAAATTATTCCAACTGCTAATTTGGCAATTATGGAAAGAACGCAATAATAGAATATTTAGAGGAATTTCATCTTGTGTGAAAATCCTTCTAATTAAATTGTTGAGCAATTTTTGAAACCACAATGCTTTATCTACATGAGAATGTTTTAAATTTAAAAAATATCCAGTCGGGATTACGCCCGAACTCATGGATCCGTAAGTGGTTGTAAGAGTAAGCAAAATAATTTCTAGATAAGTTGGACTGCACCTCCATCATCCGTTATAAGGTTGAATTTTTTAGTTGCTTCCTGTGGTTTTTTTGGAGCTTTCAGGTGCAGGTTGTATTTTAAGAGATGTTGAAGGTACTATTAATGGTCGTATCGAAAAAGCTACGCTTGGGAACTAATAACGAAGCAATAACAAAACAAAAAAATATAAAGGTCCAAACCTTACTGGAAGTCGAGGAATATGTTTCAAATAGCATGGTACTTTGATTCTTTTTTAATATTTCTGATGTATCCACTGCAAATAAGTTGGCAGATTGCTTATCCAATTTGACAATCACTCATTGAGAGGAATATGTTGAGTATACAAATCTTTGAACAGCAGGTAACGAGAAAATCTCAAAGATCAAACTTGATGACAAAGAGATCGAGAGACCCACACCTGAAAGGCTAATATTTAAAATCTAACAACTAAAATAGTTAAATACTTATATTTAAAATATAGCACCTGTGTTGTTTACATGTGACTGCAAATATAGAAAAACGTTAGAGCTTTTTGGTAAATTGGAAGATCCTACTTGAGATTGCATTAGTGCTGTTGAATATGTCAGTGTTACATTGAATATAAATCTCCAACATAATATTAGAGCTAGTTATTATTACACCTCATATTTGTTTTAATGCCAAGTAATGCCTGCAATTACAAAACTTATTCCATCATGAAGAACAAACCTTTGCACACCTTATGAAAGTTGCCTCCTCCATGACCTAAAAGTTGTGTCAGAAAGAGGACTCCAGGTATTGTGTCAGAAAGAGGACTCCAGGTAACCTTGTGTGATAGCGATTTCAGCTTCAAATGACAAAAATTTTCTTGAGTCGCAATCTAGGTGTAATCATGCTAAGAGGAAGGGAAGCTAAGAGGAAGGGATAAGTGATTGTTTACACTATTATACGTTTATCACCCACTTGCAATTGATGAACTTATTGTTGGCTGTTATTGTGGTGCTCCTCTTGGTTGATAGGCATTTGCTCATTCACCCCTAGAAATGGGAACCACTGGAATTGGGGCACTATGACTGTTAGCTTGACCATATTTTTCATATTGAGTATGAGCAAGTGGAAAATGTAATTAGAAGTGTGGTGGGTCAAGATGTGTTGATGCCAAGCTCTTGAATGCTTGAATAGAGCTCTATGGTTTCCATTTCCTTGTCAAATGCAATGGATATTCTTCAGGATGATGGCCTGGTGTCAATGCTTGCCAATGACTACTGCCAAAGTTATCTTCTGTCCGAGGGCAATTAAGCATTGCTCTTCCTGAATATAGTGCTATGAAGGATAGACTAAAAGATGCAGGTTGTTCTGACATGTTTCCTGGCAAGATTAACCTGCATAGATTGGCCCTGGGTGAAGATTTGGTTTCCAAGATTCAAGTTTTGTTTAAAACACTGGGGTTACTACCAAGGAATCGCTCCAATATCAAGTCATCTAAGAAGGAAACTAGTCTTAGAGGGCAAGGAGGTAACTTCTACAACCAAGGGTCTGTGTTTCTCTCCTATTCAAGGCTCGGGTCCTACTAAAGATTCTGCATCAAATTTTGCTACAATTTGACCTTCCGTTTCTGATTTAGGACCTGTCGAGATGATTATAACTTCAGTGGGAGTTATTAGCTTTGTCTCACTTTGTTTTATGAATTGGACTCTGAATTTTTGTACTTTTTGATATGTTATCTAGGACTCTGCACAACTGGGTATCTCAAGACCAGTTACTATTGTAAATCTTCTATTGTCTTATATAATATATGGATGGTGCTCCACTCTTTATCGACTAGGTTGCCGGTTCGGGTTCGAAGAACCGGTATGCCGGTACGGCAAAATTTTAAAAAGGGATTTGGGTTGGTTTGGGTTCGTTAGTACAAAAACATGTAAATTATATATATATGCAACCTATAAGCATGAATTAAGATTAGCATGTCACATAGCATCATATAAACAACAAAACCAACATAAACTTGCAATCATAGCATCATGATCATACCATAACAGCATCATATACATCAAGTTTAATATCAAAATGATAAAATATTCAAGTATCATTGTTTCAACTTTCAACAATTTAAAGTTTGATCATCAAATGGATTCTCTAATTCGTCATCCTCATTCTCCTCCTCCTCATCATTGACATTGACATTAGATGAATCAATGCCAATGCCAATGACACTTGCACTTGCACTTAAGTTTGCTCGCTATCTGAGTCATCAAATGCAACAAGCTGAGAAGTGAATTTATCCAAATCAGTATGTTTTGGCTCCATATCCCACATCTTCGTTTCCCCTTGCTTGCAGTCATGTTGCTTGTCTGAAATGAGCCAAGTTAATGTTTTAAAACTCACTTTTAGGGTCAGTTTAATTTTTTATGTGGTGGAATTCAAAAAAAAAAAATTGAAAAAAAAAAATCCATTTTTGGGCTGTCAGACCCCTGGGTTCGACTTGGGTCCTCTTGGGTTCACCCTGTTCGAACCAGGCCTGTGAACCACGAACCCTGTCCGAACCACAGGCGAACCGGACCCAAACCCCAAACCAGGACCGTACCAGGGGTCTAGGGGGCCAAACCCGGTAACTCAGTTTATCGATAAATCAGGGTATCTCTATCCCTAATATCAAATACAAAAACATATATCAAGCTTACATCTCATAAAATTCGGCAAATTTTACTCTATTGAGACTTTGTTAGTGGTAAACTTGACTAAGTTATGTCTTCTCGAAAGGCACTAAGTTATGTCTTCTCGAAAGGCACTACTAGGTCCTAATTAGATATCTTTGTTCTCACTATAACTTGACCTAACATGTTTAGCTGAAAACGCAAATCACAAGGAACCTTTTGTACCACTATATTTCGATACTTCAAACCAGATGGTTGAAATTGCAAATCACAAGGAAATTTTTTGTGCCAATAATTTTGATACTACAAACCAGATAATATTGGCAAAGACGGTTGAGGATACAAATCACATGAAAGTTGGAACCTTTTGTGCCACTATATTTTGATACTTCAAAACAGATAATATTAGCACAGATGGTTTTCCTGAGTTTAAATGCACGTAAGCAACTACAAATTCAAATGCATAAGAAAGTAACAAAATAAATCACTTATAAAAAGCGGGGAGAATGCCAGCCCTCATTACAGACACAGCTGCAATATAACAGCATACAAGAAGTCAATTCTGGAGTGTAATTATTGTAAAAAATTACAAATCACTCTCCGGGAAACTTTAATTTAGTCCTGACACTATATACAATTTCAAAGATATAAATTTTGTATAGAGCATACAGATACACTTAAAAAAGTTCTCTCAACCCTTCAGAAATTGGAAAATGAATTCCATGATACTCATATTACTGTGCACTGAATACAATATGTTATCAATCTCTTGACCCAGAAATTATTTAATACTCCGATATCATCAGGAGCTGCAAGTCTTAATTTTAATTGCCAACAAAGAATAACTGAATAAGTGATTCAAGCTCAAAAGATGTACACATTCATGTATCTACATATTTTTTTAAAGTGAGGTGTCAGTCACTGCGAGGTGACTTCAGGAAATGGTTACAAACAGGCCAGATTTACAAATCTTCTGTAAACAAAAGTAATATGACCCCCACTCATATTCCATCATAAACATGCAAATGTTACTGGAATTGGCGTCTGTTCTGATTGCCTCAACTTAGGAAATTGGCAGTCACTGCACTTTCTCCAGTTTAAAGAAACATTCAGCCTAGAGAAGAAATGTTGAAATGTTCATATTATACCAACTTCTGGAGTTAACTGAATATTGAATAAAAGAAGAATTTCTCAATATGCTCATGACTGACCCATGGGGGTCATGTCCATAGGATAACTACCCAGCACCCGCATGAATGTTGCAAATTCCTATAAATGATCAGTAAAGCATTATTTTTAGCCACTGTTCAAATTGTATTGCTTTCATAAAAATCTAAGGACTATATAATATCAACCAAAACTTGGAATATAAAATATAACTTGACACAACTACTAAAATATATATATATGAAATCTAAAAATAAAAATCCTAAGAATAATATACATTAATTGATATATGGTAAATAAGACACAATATGCTTGGATGAGATCTAGAGCTTATTGAAATGCAGAACAGATACACATCATACCTGTAGATGACCTAACGCATTTTGAGCTCGTGGATCTGCCATAGATGCTTCAAAATCAATGTAGAAGAGATAGTCAAAGTACCTGTACCATGATATCATTTATACAATTGATAATTTGTCTCAAAAGAATGCAATCATTAACAAAAAAAATTAAGAGCCTTTTCTTTAACAACAGCCACCTGGCTATAACTAAAGAAGCTTGAACACATTTTTCATTTTAATGTAAGATACTTCTGTAGTTCAGCTTCAAGTACAACCAATAATTATGATATTACTGAAGTCAGTTTCCTTCATAGTTTCTCTGACCTTGTTGGTAACATAACAGAGATATGGATAGAAAGGGAATACAAATATCCCCCACAGTTGCTATTTCTCATTTGCAGCTTGTTAATGCATTGTACCAATTGGTCATCAATCAGCTGTTGCAAGTGCATTAACTAGCCTCTAGTCAATACTTTGACGGAAGTAAATCAGAAATTTCTTTCAACAATTTTTATTAGAAGATGAATTAATAATAATTGCATATCTTAGTGTTCCATACTCTGTTAACGTTAAAAGATTTCTTGCAAAAAAATGTGCAAGAGAATTTTTTCTTTTCAACGTTTTGCACCCACTTTCATAGTCCGTAAGGAAAGAGAATCAGATAAGAGGTTAGAACACTTGTAGATCTTCATATAGATAAACCCATTCATAAGCATAAAGTGCGTTGATAACTAGCAACTGCCACCTAATTAATTAGCTGGCACTAAATAAAAATAATTACATGTCAAACATTATTAAAATATTATCTAGTTTAAACCTAAGGCTTCATCTCCAATCAAATTTGTCAGGCCTCTTTGCAACTTAACAGCCTCTCTGAGCTAGCACCTCATTGCACGGTCCTCCTTAAAAATGACAATAGAATATTTGATGCAAATATGGTGCACTGTGAATGGTGAATACTCTGCCAATGCCAGTTTCTTAGTCTCGTTCAATATCAAATTCGTATGATTACCCTGGTATACACCTCCTTTGAGGCTAGCTGCAGCTCCTTCATGGCAACCATTACCAGAGTCAAAAACATGATAGAAGGATGATATTAGAAGTGACTATCCCTTGGAAGTAAGCTCCAATTGCTAAAAGTGTTGCTGAAGTCAACCTGTATTAGCATGCTTTTTAATCTTCACGTCCTGGAGAGCATATTTAATGCCTACTGAATCTGCCCATTGAATCTGTGGGATGGTCAGTAGAAGGAAAAAGATATAAACTCATGGCACAGAAAAATGTTCACCTTCACTAAGATATGTGGAGAATTTGGCTTAAGAAAACAAAGGTAACATAATGAATCTCACTCTTGGAGCCAAATTGATTTTAAATTTTTATATTTATAGAAGACAGAAACAGCATTTTGAGCACAGCTCTGAGATCAAAATACCTGGACCCCATTGATCCAAGTGAATTTCCAAAACAATCCATACTTATGATATCAAGCAGGCTGCAGAATTCCTTTAATAAAAATTTAGATCCTTCACTTTAGACTAGCAGAAATGTAAGTGAATTCATATTTACCAGATAGAAAAAATTAAATTCATTTGGGAGGTCAAATTTTTTTGGAAATTCAGAACTTAAAAAATCAGTTAGCTTTTTTTAAGAACAGAAATGTCAGGATAGAATCAGACAGATCCATCTGGTCCAAAAAATCTGGATCTGTTCAGATTTGGTAACTATGGTTTAAGTTATTCACAAAAGCCAAGTATGAAACCTGAGTTAGGAACAACTGGAAAACAAATGATATGGCCCTTTTCTAGAAATGACTTACAAACATACATTTTCATTTGGAAAATGAAGGCTTTAAGGGAAAACTAAACATTCTATCCCAACTCCTAACCTCTTTCAGAATTCCCCAGTGAAATGGAGAGAATTCTCATCTGGATAGCAGCCAAAAATGAATCTTATTTGGCTCACTTCATTTATTTATAGGGTCTCAGTCCCATTTTTGGTAGTATTGGATGCAGGTGTTTGTGAGGTGGTGACAAGTATGGAGGCCACCTTTACCCTGTACAACTCCCGGCAACAGTTGGCTTTTGTTGGTGATATTTTGGAGAAGCAGCTGAAATGCATTTTCAAACATGGTGAAGATGCGTTCATTCAGGTTGTGACAATGCTGTTGGGGGAGAGAGACCATGCACAATTACAGGACTCTGTCAATGCAGTGACCATGGTCCTAGCGTAGGGTTTGGAATTGGGAGAGAGGAAAGATGTTCTGGTTGAAGTCATTAGACAGTGTGTGGAGGATGACTAGTTGGGTGGCTTGATGGAACTTTTGGCGATGGCAATGCCAGGGGGGCTGGTTTTGATGTTGGCGAAGGGTTGGACATTTATGGTATTCACGAACTGCATGAATTGGTCCCCTACATATGCTGGCGTTTTGGTCTGGATAGAGATGAGCGGCAGGCAGAGGCAACCATTGCATGGGACTCTCAAGCTGTTTCTGAGAGAGGAGCTGGAGGTCCGGTGCCCTATGGCAACCAATTCTGCAAGGGGTGATGCTGTGAAGCCGAAAGTGAAAGGAAAGGGCAAGAGGAAGTTGATAGGGAAGAGAAGGGTCAAGATGTACACAGTGGAGTGTGTAGGTGATGGTAAAGAGACAGGTGGTGGTGGTTGTGGCAATGCTGATGAGGGGCCGAGCGGCTTTGCCCTAAATGTGCCCTAGTTTTGTTCTACATGGCGAGGTTGTGGATGATGTTTTTGTGGGTTTCCTTTATGATGGTTTTGTTTATATATAGAGTCTTGTACATTTATGGCTGTTATTTTCTCTCTGCTACATGTAAGTAGTGTAGGTTTTGGTGTCTTTTGTATGGGCGATGCTTGGGTGGGTTTTGGGGCTCATGGTCTCTGGTTTGTAATGGATGATTAGGGTCCCATTTTGCTCAATTTTTGTTCGAATTATATAATCTTGGCAAATTTTGTAAGAATGCCAAAGTATTAGTAGTCTAGTGGTGGAGTCTTGGAAGCTGTAAAAGGGTTTTTGGATGGTGGTGTCTGATTCATCAAACTTTTTGTAAATCTGCAATGTAAGCTCTTATTCCAATATAATAATAAATAAAATATTATAACCGATCAAAAAAATAATAATAATTTGACACACTTGGAAATAAAGGAACAGACATATTTGTCAAAACACTTTGCTTGCTTGGAACACCTTTTTTAGCTAAATTGGAAATTGAAATTTCCAAATTGGTGATGAGCCAAGCTTCAGCAGAATCACTAAAGAAATGCCTCTTCACTGCTCGGGAGATGTTTTAAAGAAATAGGAGAATATGAGTTTGCCTCCTGTTATTGGTACTGTTGGGTTCAACCATCCCCCTCAAAAGAAGAATCTTGCCAAATGGGTTCCTCCAGTTCAAGAATGAATTTTGATGTCGCTTCCAAAGGCAACCCAGGGCACTCTCTTTTGAAGAAATAAGAGAATATAAGTTTGTCTCCTATTATTGGGACTGTCGGGTTCAACCATCCCCCTCAAAAGTGGGATCTTGCCAAATGGGTTCCTCCACAAGAAGGCGTGTTCAATTTGAATTTTGATGGTGCTTCCAAGGGCAACCCAGGGCCCTCTATTTTGAAGAAATAGGAGAATATCAGTTTGCTTCCTGTTATTGGGACTGCCGAGTTCAACATCTCACTCAAAAGAGGAATCTTGCCAAATGGGTTCCTCCACAAGAAGGCATGTTCAAGTTGAATTTTGATGGCACTTCCAAGGGCAACCCAGGGCCCTCTAGAGCAGGTTGCGTAATACGGGACTCCAATGGAAACATGATACGGGCCACATCCAAGAAACTCATGCCTAGGACCAATAACAAAGATGAAGCTTCAACATTCACTTCAACTTCCAATTGCTACAGTCGTGCATGATTGATTCAGTTGTCACTGAAGAGTACTTGATAGCAATTATCTTATGAACCATCAAATTGGAAGATAAATAACATTTATGTGAAGCTTGAACAATCCTAGATTGACTTATATCCCATTTAATCCAACATTGCTACTATAAAGGCAACACAGTGGCAGGCTTCCTTTCAAATTAAGGAATCAATAGCAGGGCAAACATTGTAGTTGGCAATAATGTTTATTTATAGCAAGGCCTGGCCACTGCATGGAATGAAATTCCCCCATCTCATCAATAATTCTGATGCACTCCCATCATCGAATTTCCACTGCAGCATGCTGATCTGATCAAAATTCCTAATGGTTCTTTCAGCTCCAAGGTGATCAAGCTTGAGGATGACAATTAGTTATGGTATATAGTGTCTTTCCTGCCCAAATCATAGAGGCTTACATATAAACATAGGAAGTCTACAAATATCGGTAATGTTTTTACTGTTTAGTTGACTTAGCCTGCTCTTCAGCCCTTTTTTGTATAAACTAAGTTTGTATGGCATCTTGTTACCCCATGTTTTGGGGATGGGGTAGAGCGGGGACAAGGGGATGCATTTTGGGGACAGGGACAAGAGGGAGCCATTTTTGGGGGGGCAGCAAGGGATGGCTATTAAAAAAATAGAAAAAAATTTAAAAATAATAAAATATAGAAAATTTCAGATATTCATATGATAGCCTTCATAAGGCAACCACCATATATACATCATAGAACCTTATCACACAATATTGAAGTTCAATTGATATTTTCATTTCATAGAATAAATGAGAGCAATCTGGTGTATAAATTTCAATGGTGCTGTTGATTGACCACAACAAATATTGTTCATCTCCTTTTGGTTTTCTGTTTTGACCAATTATTTATCTGAAACGTAACAATCTCTCTTTCGCCCCCACTGATTTGATTTTCTCTGCAGTTTTGGCAAAATAATAACACCCACTTCAATATCCATACAATAAATATTATAAAAATCAGGTGTAATTAGTGAAGAATCAGACAGACAAGCATGCAGTGTTGATCAAAAAGTTTAGCGTCTAGACAAGGGTAATTGAAATTAATAGAGAAAAGGTCATTTATAAAGTCATCGCCTATTTATGGAATTTCAGCATTAGAGTTTCTCTTTAAAAGCCAGCTCCATCCGTTCTTCCTGAGGATTCACAGTCATGGCCAATGTCAGTGCTTTAGCTCTATGGCATTGGCTGGCTGTTTGGATTTCCGATTTGGTATGCTCCCCATATAAATGAGGCAAAACCCCAAAAGGCCAGTGCCAGGGCAAGACCCTTCTCCCTGCTGAAATTCTCATGATATATTAATAACTGCTAACACTTGTGTCACTGGAATAAACACAATTTTGAGGATACCACCTAACAGAGAAAACACTAGAAAGATGTCTCCAAATACCCTTTTATTTCTTTTAGTTTTTTGTAAAAAAAATTAACTTTCCCCTTGCTGTGCCATTGGGGATGGCTAGCTGTCACCTGGACATTTCCAGTCGTTTTGGAGACATACCTGAAATATTTCCATTTTTTTTTTGGATTTTGGGGACAGTCAGGGACGTTTCTGAGGCATCCCTGCATCCCCCGGATGTTTCCACCCCCTGGGATGGCTCACTTTTGGGTGGGTATGCGTCCCCAGGTAACATAGCTGAGATGTATATGCTCTCGCCTGTTAATAGGGTGACCTGGTTGAGTAACTAAATGTAATACTCTTTTGATATTCATGATATATATAAAATGGAGAGCCCTTACACCTCACTTGACTGATTAAAAAAAACTTGTTGATATCCGGGAAGAGCGCCTATCTAGACAGAAGTTTTTAAGGCTGGCAAAGAAACCCTATCAATAGTCTTTCCATAAGCTCTAGCTTGCTCTATAGATATAATCCTCATTCCTGATCAGTTGACAAAGACAGGTTTTCAAGGTCCATTCTCAATGTGTCTCATCTGAGATGCATAAAGAAAACATTAACCATCTCCTGCAATGCAAATTCTCCCAGGAACTCCAGCTGATATTTATATATTCCTTAAATTTAAGTAGAATCTCTCACACACGTTGATTGTTTTGGATCAATCCTGGAACTGACCAAAGAGAAGAGCGAACTTAAATTACCATTGAGGTAGCCATTTTTTATATGAATAAGGGCTTGTCCAAGAAAGCTGCTTCCAATAATGACAATAATATTAATTTATTAAATGACTAAAGTCTGAAATAACAGGTCATAAACAGGAGTCCCTGAATGATTTCTTTTTGAAGTTCGCTTTTGGTGGGGAAGATAAAGGCAATCTAAGGATGGTTGGAGGGGGTCACAGAAATAACTAAATTTGCAAGGTGATCTCCCTCTATGCCTCAGATCTCAGACATCATTCCATTAAAGCTGACATGGAAGGCGGAAGCTTTCATAAAGTGTCCTAAATCTTAAGCAAAGTTGCCAGTTTGTGTTAAGATTTGGGCGTGAATTCAGGTTCACTGGTACAGTGATTTTTTTCCCCAGGTTTGTTACGGCTGGTTTTGGCCATACTATAAATTTAAAATAATGTTTTAAAACACATATAAATAATATTAATATATTAATATAGATCTTTAAATATAACAGATCAGAAAATGGATACACAAATATAAACATAAATGAAAATAATTTAAGAAATATATTACCGATGAGTTTAATTTTATCTATTCATTATAATATATTAATATTGCATTTATTAATATTAACAAACAATATAGAATTCTACTTAGCTCGCAATATTCTCTGAATGTACAATGAAAATAGGTGGTTATTACAAGCTCTATTTTTATTTTGAAAAACAATTAAGATATTTGAGACACTTTCCTAGCCTTTTTCTTTATGTAAGGCTGCAAATGGAAAAAACATAAAATCATATACCCTCTCTCCCAAAACCTCTGATGCCACTACTACAACCAGCATTACTGCCCTTCTAGTAAAATCATATCACATGATACATACATCATTTGGCATGAAGCTGATGATAATTATTATACTAATCAAAACAAAATATGAGGTGCACAAGGTTGCCCAAAAAGAATACTAATCTCCATAAAAAGACATCAATTTTCTATTTTGCTCCTATCTTCAATTCATACCACACATCTTTATAAAGCTTAATCTGTTCACAATCAACAGTACAGAGGTTGCATCATTTAGTTTTATGTGAGTGCAGCAGGCATGGCAATAGAGGTGAACAATCTTAAAGATTACATCTATTTCAGTTTTATTATACCAGACTCATGCCCTACAGTGTCTTTTAAGTTATTACATTATAAATTTGTTCATTTCTTTGAGCAGGTTTGCCAAGGGCAGTGTCCAGGTGACCTGGTATGCCTGTGACAAACACCAAGCTATTCAGGCCATGCCCATGTCAGACATCCAGGGAACACATCCCTGAACCTGTTCAGGCTAGGTTCAGGGGCCAGGGGTGGGCAGTGAACCTGATAAGTTAGGTCATAATCTAACCCCTTAAAGCAACATCAACCAGCTTGGAGCTCCTTGTTGGTGATTGGAATAATAAGAAAAAAAAAAGCTGTCTAGATAGGTGTCTAGGAAAACAAGTCAATTTGACGACCTAATTGAAGAGAGGATTGATGTAATCTACTGAAAGGTGAGGCATCATCTTGGTACACTTGAGCCAAAAACATCAGCTATACTTTTCCTACCTTAACTAATTACCTATTTGAATTGGATGATTAAGGAAGCACCCTTTGCTGGTATGGAAAGCCTGCTTCACAGATAAAGAATCAACAAACTTGGATCAAGGAAAATGACCCACAGAGGGGCTGCATTTCATTCATGCCCTTCATTATAAGATTATTCCTAGCCCATTATCAACTCTCCTGCATGATAATTCAGTTTTCAAGTGTTCCAGAGATCGACTGAGATAAGAGAATTTTGGGAAGGATGGAGACAATTGTTTGGCAACAGTTAGGGTACCCTGATGCTTTATCACAGATACTTCAAGCACTCATCATGCAATTCATGAACTATCAACTGACATGCATGCTACTGCACATCCACTAGGACCTGAACACTGATCATCATGGGTTGGTGATCATCTGGATATGTATGCTATGGAGAGCCATCTCGGTAAGCAATGACAGTAAATTATTTCTGTTTCTTCTAAATCTCATCATCTATGAAGCATGTTTTCAAACCGTCAATCCCAGACTTAATCACATTGTCGCCAATCCTTATAAATGCAATTCAGATATCTAGCCTCTAGCAGGAATATTCGATACTGCTTGCATTAGGAAGTGCGAGCATAACCTTTGTCGTAGTTCATCAACCTTCTGCAAACTGTGAATACCCCAACGCACACAACCTCTTGGGGCAGTTTAGTGTATTTCCGTCTGCTCAATGTTGTTGCCTGAGCCCTGTTGGAGACAAAGGCTAAGGTGATATCTCCTCCCAGATCGGCCCGTCTGTCTTCCCGTGGTATCTGACTTAACTTTACAAACCTCTACTAATCTCAGGTAATGACTGCTAAAGAAAGTCCGCAGTATACATTACAACCACGGTTACAATAATAGTCGCCCAATATGGATATTTACTCCAACTATAATAGTAATCACAAGTATTGCCCACGGCAGGTGTAAACAATGGATGCTGAATAGGAATTGGGCCCATAGAATAATTATCACACTGAGAATATTAGTCTTGCTCTTATTCTTCGAATGACAATATATAACTGAACTCTGTAGAATGAATACTTGGGCCGACAAAGATATGAGCACTTTAATAACTGGAAAGATGATTAGCCTTCACAAGACCCTTATGCCAGCTTCAGACATACCCACCAAATAGCATAAAATTCAACTCCCATATATTTATGCCAGACTCAGAAATAAACTCAAAAGCAAAAACTATATGACTACTGAATCTGACAGTAAAACTTATAAGCAAATTTGTCTCTAACAGAAACTTCACAAATACGGCTCAGATGTAGACTCTATCACGAATCCACCCCTTTGGAAGAACTAGGGTTTCGTCCAGCCCTTCTGTCAAACTCTTGAAGGTTTTCGTCTCCAGAAATCATAAGCCTTTTATTAAATCCTCAGCATGCCTCCTACAATCCCAAGAACCTCCTTATAAAGATCTCCAAGAAACATCTAGAAGCTTAGGACAACTAGAGACTTTATTTAACAAGCGACATATTTTATTATTTTCACCATAGTTGAACTACTCGCAACTCGGCTCGACTCGCCAAGCCCCTAGGAAAAAAACTTGGGGAAACTCGAGAAAAACTCGGGAAAAACTCGGCAACTTAAAAACACGCTTAAACTTAGTTAAAAATGCATTTTTTTTGCAAAATTTAATGAGAAGATGCATCCAATGAGTCAATAAATGATAACACAAAAGAAACAGCATCCTCATGAGGAATGCTGATGGCTGGAAGCCTGGAAGCAAAATAGTAAATTACTAAATAGTTTTGGTAAAAACAAAAGTAAATACATCATTACAAATTACAATTACAACTTCCTCTTCCCAGCTCTAGCAAATAAATGGGGAGAGGTAGAACTAGAGGGTCTAGACTGTCTAGTCGTATAAGTCTATTGTGGGCGTGACTGTGCCTCCTCGCTTGGTATGGCTGATTGAGACTCATCCTCCATCTTGGATGAAGCTATGTCTCCACCTGCTTCTAGCACTGGCAATGAATCCTCATCCTCATCCTCATCCTCCTCAATGTCATCCAGCCTGAAACCAAATCCCCCCCCCTCCTCCATAGCCTGCCTCTCCAAATCAGTGATGCCATTTTCGGTTAAGGCAAACAGGCTGGCAAGTTTTTTTAACGAACTCGTTGAGTTTTTGGCAAAAACTCGGCGAGTTTTCTGGCGAGTAGAAGTCACATCTACTCGCCAGGCTCAAAAACTCGGTGAGTGTGAGTTTTTGACACTCCCCGAGTTTTCGGCGAGTGTGTCATCTATGATTTTCACTTTATTTTATAATTAAATTAATTAATTAAAGTCATCCTTGTGAAATAAAGATTTATATTGGAAAACTTATTCAATTAATTTAATTAAGGCAATTTATTAAAACTTGGGGACATTACAGTCCTTCCAGCCCAAACATTGCTTGTCCTCAAGCAATTCTCTGCTGCACCACCAGGATCCCAAACCAGCCATAAGATGAACACTATATCACCCTGCTGCTCCACTCTGAAGCAACCAGCAGTGCTGAAACCTGCAACTCTGTTATTCATGCCACCAATGCCAAATGTCCATCTAAATCTGAATGAATTTCCATGGATGTGAAAAATGATCATCCTAAGTTCATAGTCAATCCTGACAATACATCACATGCTGCTGTTATAATTCAGAACAGCATCTAACCGACTTGGAACCACAAAGGATGATGTGAGCTTATCAATAAGCCAACCTCCAATAAGAAAAGGATGATACCAACCTCCCCAACTCCTCCAATCAGCTGCTGTCCCTAAAAGACAAACTGAAATCTCTGTGGTCAGCAATACATAACAGCTACCTAACCCAATGTGTGGACTACAACCGAATGAATCAGGGTTGAAATGCTTCTCTTTATGTGCAATTCATCGTGCCATATACTAAAGATCAGCTGAAACTTATCCACTCCAAGTGAGTGCCACTCAACATGAAGAACATTGATCATGCACATCTCATATCCTGAAGCTCCATACTCCAATAATATATCATGAGGGAGAAATGTATCAATGGCTTCTCCAAGTGTGTTCACATGCTTAAACAAAGCTGAATCAGTGATGCCACCATCCATGTACACTCCTTCATATGCTGGTCCAAAAGATATACTCTCCACCATGTGAGCCTCCAGTACAGATAACTCCTCAATCTGTCCTCGAATGACCAAAGGTCCAACCGCCAATTTGCTTATGCTGCCCTCTACATGAGTAGGTATAACACTAGTGGCTGATCCACCAAGTGTGTGCTCTACTATCTCATCTTCATCTATGTTTTAAGCCTTCAATGGGTTCTCTAAAAGAATTATCTCCTGGTCCTCATGATGTATACAAACAGAAATTTCTGAACCATACCTCTTTTCATGTCCACACAAACCTGAATGTTCCTCTTGTAAGTGCTGTTTTGCTTGGGCAGTCAACCACTTGGACTTCCTATCTCTTTGTAGCCATCCATCACGCGTACTTTGTGACTTCTTTACATCCTCTAATTTATGATGTACAAAATCAGAACCTTTGTGGCTTGAATCGTCAATACATTCCTCACAAAATTTGGGTGCCCATATTGGAAGACTCCTCAATACCATCATCCTCATGTGAAGTGGCTGCTATCTCATGATTATGCAATGACGAGGGATTGTTGTTTCCAAGCAAAAAATCAAAATGGCAGTCATACCTTTCCATAGTGTCCTCACGAGCCTCAAACGATTCTTCCTTCTTTGTTGAAGGTTTCTCATCAAGTGCTGCTCCAAGAGATGTCTCTAACTGAAAATTACATGCTTCAAGCTTGATTCGAGGGTCCATCCTCTTGGCTGTCATGTTCATAGGTGTGCCATTAATTTTTGTTGTCCCAAAGTGTGTACCGCACCAAAACCCATCCTCCTCAAGATTGCCAACTGCCCCAACTGAAGTACTTCTGTCAACAATTGGAAAATCAGAATTTTCTTTTAGGGCAGCACCATGTCCAATCAAGAAATCACACTCTTCACGATGAGATGTCAAAACACAAGAAGATCTCTTCCATTCTGAATCAAGGATAATTTCTTCCCCAATTGCACCACTATCATCCCTTGATAGCCCACAAGGAGTATCAACAATCTTTTCTCCTTTGATCATAGTTTGAGCCTTCATTGCAACTTCTTCACTAAGAGGTTGCTCCTCAACAAAGGCTGGTCAAAAAGAAGCATCCAACTGAAAATTACAAGTATCTTCTTCATGGTTACAAACTAAATCCTATGAAGATCCTCCATCCCCTCTACTATGTGTTTAATTTCTACCATTCTTGCATTATTTTCCTCTTCCTTAGGTGTGGCTGCAAAAAATGATTGAATGTCTAATTCCGATGATGAAGAATGTATCAAGCTCAACTCCAAACAAGGCTCATCAACTTGATTTACTGATTCTTGAAAGGCCATTTGAGTACTCTTCAAGGAATCCATAGTAAGCTAAGCTCATAGGTAAAGCTTACCAACTTCATCTTCTTTTCTTCTTAATGCATCAAAATATATCTCATCAAGCTAGAGGAGATATATCTATCCGAAAGCAAGTGTAGGTAATCTGATTTCATCACAACCAAAGCTTCTTTGAGTACCTGTAAGTCTGCAAGAGATGGTTCTCCTTCAAGGCATTTGTGCCTCCCTTGAGTCTTCGAACAATAATCTACCATCATTTTATGAGTACCATCAAAGTGAGTTAGGGTTGCAATAATCATATCCTCATTTACCTTCAACTGACCTTTTGCATGATGCAACTCACGGGGCCTATTATCTTCATAAAACTTTTCTGATTTTTCTTCATAATAATGCCTCTTCAAATCAGCTTCCTTCATGACATCTTCTACACAATATCCATGTTTGGAAGCTTGGTCACCATCACGCTCAGTCAAGGGATCACCATCATAATAGAAAGTAGAACCATTTACATCATGCTCTTTTTCAATTGCTAATACAAAATCAGACTGTAAGGAATCTGAATTTTCAACTTTCACCCCATACTTATCAAACCACTCTTGAGTGTCCTCAATGCAAGGCTCATGAGATAACAAAAGACTGCTGGTCAAATTTAGAAAAATAGAATCATGTTCACACCTCTTCAAAGTGTCTTTGTTGTCCTTTATTGCATCTTCTTCCAATACAGGTTGCTTCTTCATAAGTGCTGGTCTATGAGAGGTGTCCAGCTGAAAGTCACACATTCTCCCAGGCTCCAGCTGCCTTAGCTGACATTAAACTGATCCATACCTGCACCTCCTTACCTGTTATGTTTTTTGCCTCCAACCAACTCCATAGTGAAGTATCAGTGACAAACCAAACATTATCAAACTGAAGGACCTTCTTGTTAGGCAATTTCTTAGTCTCTACAATCAGATCTCTAAGACAATATGCCTAATGTATTCTTCCAACGTAATCAGATGTACAAACAAGGGAAATCAATCCCACTATGAGCTGTCATACCTTGCATGTAGCAGGAATCTGAAGATTGGATTGATTCTTGCTTGTCCATATCTTCATGTGACTGAAGTGAACTTGTGAATGTGGCTTCATGCTCCTTAAGGCTTCCACCTATTTGGCTAGGAGTCCAAACTTCTAGACACGTTGACTGATTTTTGTATTTTCCATGATCATTTGTAGGCTGCAACTCACAAGCAATTAATTCCTCTTTCTTTTCCATCCTTTCTTCAATGGTGACTTCTGAGTTTTCTTCTTTCAAGAACATTCCTACTGGCTTCAGCTCTTTACTCTTCTCATTCATTTCAATTTTCTCCGTCCAACTTGTCTTTAAGACAATACTCTGATTCATCATACTCAGAACCTGTGTCTTTAGTAAAATCCTCAAGCCTTTTAACCTTTCCATCTCCACAAGCATCAAGTCCTCCTTGACCAGACACAATTTGACCTTCTTTTGACTTTGATTGGGATTCTGATTCTGATTCAAAATTCATTTCTTCTTTCCTTTTTCTTATGTAGTACTTGTCAAAAGATTTGATGGCTTTGATATTCTCAGGTTAACCTGAGTATTGATCAAGAACTCTGATAATCTCCTCATTCACGGGTATAATATTTCCTGTCAGACTTAGATATTCTTGGAAGGTTAAAAGATCATTATACTTTTGATAACTTTTGTACCATCTAGCGATTTTAGAAGCTGCAATTTCATTGTCCTTTTCTTCCATTCCCGTGATCAATCTAAGTACCCCACAGGCTGGCATAATTCTAGCTTTGATACCACTGAAATATCCCTGGCTTACTTTGTAACAGATTTTTTTGACAATATATTTATAAGCAATATATGTGCTATAATGTACTACAGAACATTTAATTAGATATGGTAACTCAAATCATCACCACTTCAGGAAAATTAAGATAAGGCTAGTTGTAATCAGATGACATTCAATTAAATTGTTCTATTTACTGCTAAACCGGAGAATCACATCTTCAATTAACATTGTTTATAATAGCTTACAGATCAGACTATTGAGACTCCTTGTGAATGCCTATTGTACACTCTTCTAATATAGAACCATCAATCCGAAACTTAATCACATTGTCGCCAATCCTTATGAATGCAATTCAGATATCTAACCTCTAGCAGAAATATTCAATATTGCTTGTGTTAGGAAGTGTAAGCATAAGCTTTGTTGTAGTTCACGAACCTTGTGCAAACTATCAATACCCTGGCACACACAACCTCTTGTGGCGCTTCAATGGATTGTCAATGCTTTACAATTTTTAGTCGTCCACATCTTTCCTAGTCTATATAGTTGTATTTCCGTCTGCTCAATGTTGTCACCTGAGCCCTGTCGAAGACAAAGGCGAAGGCGATATCTGCTCCTAGATTGGCTTGTCGGTCTTCCCGTGGTATCTAACTGAACTTTACAAACCTCTACTACTCTCAAGTAATGACCGCTATAGAAAGCCCACAATATACATGACAACCATGGCTACAACAATAACTGCCCAATATGGATATTTACTAATTGCAAGTATTGCCCATGGATGTTGAATAAGACTTGGGGCCACACAATAATATCACACTGACAATATTAGTCTTGCTCTTATTCTTCGAATGACAATATATAACTGAACTCAGTAGAATGAATACTTGGGCCAACAAAGATATGAGCACTTTAATAACCGTTAAGATTATTACCTTCACAAGACCCTTACGCCAGCTTTAGTCATACAGACCAAATAGAATAGAATTCAACTCCCATATATTTATGCCAAACTCGGAAATAAACTCAAAAGCAAACACTATATGAATACTAAATCTAATAGTAAAACTTATTTGCGAATGTGTCTCTAATAGAGACTTCGCAAATTTGGCTCAGATGTAAACTCCGTCACGAATCCACCCCTTTGGAAGAATTAGGGTTTAATCTAGCCCTTCTATCAAACTCCTGAAGGTTTTTGTCTCCAGAATTCATAAATTGTTTTTTAAATCCTCAGCATGCCTCCTACAATCCTAGGAACCTCCTTATAAAGACCTCCAAGAAATGTCTAGAAGCTTAGGCCAACTAGAGACTTTATTTAATAAGTGGCTTATTTTATTATTTTATTATTTTCACATTATTTTATAATTAAATTAATTAATTAAAGTTATCCTTATGAAATACAGATTTATTTTGGACAACTTAATCAATTAATTTGAGTAAGTCACTTTCTTAAAGGTTGGGGACATTACATGTTATATGGTTAGAGGTTGTTACTCGTTTTTGTATTTGCCAATATTAGTCAGTCTGCTGAGATGAGGATGCAACTCTCTGTTTGGGATCTTATGGATGTACAGATGCCATGCTTTTGCTTGCAACATGATATAATACTCTTTACATAGGTTAAAAACACACATTGCAGATGGAACTAACAATTTAACCTTAATCAAGTACAATAAATTACTTACTTTGCAGCACCAGTGTTACTATCATCAACTACCCGCAAAGGTCGCTTTCTTTGAGGTCTACTTTCTATCTGCCAAGATATAACAGAAATTCTTTTTGAGTCAAACTGCCAATCAGATAAAACATACAATCGTCTAAATGGGAAAGAAAGGCAGCAACCCAAGCTCTTCCCTAAGAGGATCTATTCCCGTTCTCATTTACCAGTTATATCACTTATTGGTTTCTGTAAAATTGTACAAAATATTTAGTGAGACTAGGAAAATTAAATCGTTAAACAGCTAACCAGACTAGAAAGGTGTATTTTATATATCTGAAAATAAAAAACCTTTGTTAGATTGATATTTCTCAGAGCAAATACTGCAAGTGCCTTGAAAAGTACTCCAGGTCCTTCCTCGAGCGTGAACATGATGCTTGTCTAGCAAAGCAAAAGATATACATATTTCAATGCTAGCGAACAAAAGCAGTAAACAAATTGAAACTGTATTTATTATCAGAATGAATATAAATAATCCAATAACACCATAGGAGAAAGTGCACAAGTCAAGAAAAATCACCTTGAATGGCCTGTCAATTCTTGGAATTATTGGTTCTCTGGCCAACATCAAAAAGCGAGTAACATTGTCTGAATCATCCTGCATGGACAATTATATATCAAAAAAAAATGTCTATAGGCAGATGCCTTCCAGTCATATTATGTATCATGTAATATTACTGTTCATTGATAATGACTTGCCTGAATCCCATTGGCAACAATGTCAAGGCCATAAATCTCAGCAGCTCGGGCACTTGCAACAGCCCCCGTGTCTCGGAGATTATTTGCAGCTATGAACTGCAGATTCATGTAAACTAAAACAAAATTAGAACATAAAGTAATTAATGATTCTTTAAGCAAATTATGCAAGGGTATTTTGTTTGATTCTTTACTTAGATTTTGAAAACTGATGAACATATCACACTGTAGTTTTCAAGATCAAAAACAAAAGATTGAAAAGCTTGCAAAATTTAGTTTTCAATTATTCAATAGAACACAATGCCAGTTTCTATCTCTGCAAAGTTCACCAAAGAGTGATGATGGAGAATGATACTACCTGGGCTGCACCTGCTGTATCATCTACTGCTTCACGTATAACACCCAAAGCACTCAGTGTATGCTCACATTGAGAGAGTGCCTGTCAAGAACTTTAGCTGTCAAACTCAAACAGATGATGAAATAAAAAACTAGAAGAAACAAACCCCTTGTAAACCACAAAAGCTTCACCTGTGGATGGCTTAGAACACGCTTGATCTCTTCCTTCTTCACCCCAGAAAGTGCTAAAAGGCAATGATGAACTGCTAGCTGCACTTCACCCACAATATGCAAGCGGTGGCGAAGAAGTAGATCATAATTACGGTGAATGCTGCCTCCAAGGGAATTTTCAATGGGCAACACTGCTCTGTCTACGAGCCACAGTTCAACAGCCTGCCAAAACAGAGAAAAAAATATTAGCTTATGCAATCACAATTTACCATCTTTGTTGGTAAAGAAATTATGACGCAGTAAGAGCCCAGTCCTCTGATCTGCTCCAAAAGAGTTCAAAATAACAAAAAGAAAAGTAGTAAGGTAAGAATGCAGGAACTATAAAGCAATTTGTCTGGGGGAGGGTTCTGAATTCTGTGCAGCTAATAAGGGAGTAAAATTTTGTTCAGTAAAACCCAAACCTAAATGTCAAATACATACAACCACTCCATTAAATGCCAAGATGAGGCATGCAGGGATCTTGAACCCAAAATAACAGTTTAGTTTTGTGCAAATAGCTTTGTGAGACATTGTGCATCCATTCGATAGTTTGCCAAGCTACTTGTAACCGACGAGCTTACTTCAATT
Organism: Cryptomeria japonica; assembly: GCF_030272615.1. Taxonomy (NCBI): domain Eukaryota; kingdom Viridiplantae; phylum Streptophyta; class Pinopsida; order Cupressales; family Cupressaceae; genus Cryptomeria; species Cryptomeria japonica. Next base: position 26,774,020 of record NC_081405.1, on the reverse strand, counting down.
GTCTCCCTCAATTAAGTACCATGTAAACTATGTACACACCTGAAATGCAGCTTCAAACTGTTCACAAGGTACTGCCTCACAGTGTGGATAAGCTTTCATTGCAGCTGCCTCACTGTATGCTCCAGGAACTCCCTAAACTCCAAACAAAACCACAAGTCTCAATACCTTGAAAAATTGATTATGAATAAGAATCATCAGCATAATCTACAGCAATTTTCCAAATCACTGGGCCATAGCTCTTAAACAAGTTGGTCTCGTTAAACCTGAAAAACAAATGCGACCTATAATTCTTGCCAGGCTATTGGTCCAACAGTTCAAAATAGAAAAAAAAATATCTTTAGTTGAAAACCAAACCTATCTTTCTTTAAGTATTACATATTAAAAACCAATTAGTCAAACGTTAGGAGTATTCAACCAAATATTTCCACGGATAGCATTTGTGAGACATTAGGCAAGATTCTCCCAATCCTCGTGGACATAATTTCAGCAAAGAGGATCGATTATGAACCCCTCAAACATACATTGAAATGCCAACCAATATCATCCTCGTCTATGCAATGCATCCTAATCAATTGGATTCATATTGAAAGTTACAATTTTTAGCTGGCGCCCCAAATCAGTTACGCCACAAGGTATATCATAATTTCAGATAAACTATGGCATAGATTACTCCATACCGGAATCCTCTGTCTGTACGACTCCGTATGCACGAAATTCATTAAATTCAACAAAGATAATTTACACACACTAAGCAATAGATCACATCTTACCTGATAGGCCACGCGGACCTGAGATCCATGGCTGGGCGGCGTAGCGAGATCTGTTACAGACAGAGGCCCTGCATAAAACCACAATCTCTGAGAATTGACAGAAACTTCGAAAACTATAAAAAAAGGATTTTTCAGGCCAAAACCGAAATGGGTACAGAAACAAATCATTGAAAACGCAAAAAAATTAACTGGGTAGAGAGACCAAATCTCTAGGAGCTGTCGTCGCCGCCAAATCAACACTCCCATTGTCATTAACGTCAACAGACTGTAAGTCGACAGAAGATGATGGGTTCTGATCCTGGATTTGGATAGTCATCTGGACTGAGAAAACTGAACTGCGACTGTGTTTTGATGACTTCCGTGGCAGATTTCTCCACGATTTCATTGTCTGCCTTGGAATTTCCGTCAATTGACGCAATCTAGGCTTCAGAGAAGCATTGGGGAGTCCCAGAGCGGGAGAAGATTGACACAATTTAGAAGCCATTTTCAATCCAGGATTCCAGTACTGATGCTCCGACACAGTTTAGGACATTTTCACGTCGAATGACGTGATTCAAAAGAGCAGCCTGACGACATTCTTCAGGTACAGGTCTTTCGTTTCCTTTTATTTGAATTCTAGCCTATTTTTAGGTATCTCATTCTTTTCTGTCGTTATGATTAAAAATTAAAAATTAACTGAATTAAATGTTAAAATTTAATTGAAAAGTTATAAATAAAAAATTTGCAATTTACCTATTTCTTTTTGTAAGGGTTTATATCAAATTTAATTGTACTACTAAAAAAGATTTTTGTGGGTTTATTTAAAATCTATTGATACATTTTATTTTTGAAAATGATTGGGGAAGAGTACCGGAATCATGGTCCAATTCACTCCTTTTTCCTTCAATTCTTTAATTATCAACTTTAAAGAAATTAAATAAATGATAACTAAAAGTTCATTTATGAATTTCACATGTACTAATGGCATTTTAATCCCACTAGGTAGTTAGAATTTTTGGACTTTAATTAGAGGAGTTGAGCAAATTTATTGATACTCATATGACACTACTATTGGGACATATATGCATAAATATCGGTCATTTTTGAGGTGGTTGTAGTGCACATTTATTGGAGCATCTTTAAGTAGGTGTGGGGCCACACTTTGAAATCTGATGTACCATTTAGAATCTATGAATGCATGAAATTAAGTGTGATTTATTTTTTATAAATTATTTTTTAATTTAAAAAAATTAAATATATATATTGTAATTAGAAGTGAATTTACAAAATATTATAATATGATAATAAAAAATAGAATTTATAAAATGTTGAATATGATTTAAATACAAAAGAAAAAAAAAGTGAAAAATATATTATTTTTTAATTTTAAAAATTATAAATAAAATAAAAAATAAATTATATATTATGGAATGCAAAAGGTAGCTAGGGTTTGCAGGAGGCGGCAATTTTCATTCACGAGACTGGGAGAATGGCCCCAGATGGGTGGAAAACAAGCGGCCATGGCGCCCACCGTGTACAAACCAGTGGCAGTGGCAGGACGTGGGACGGAGGAGGAGGGAGGGAGCTAGTTCTGGTGAAACTAGATTCCCTTTTGAGCATGACAAAACCAAATGGGGGTACTCTCGGGTTCTGAACTTTCTGAAGTGGAGTAAGCAAGAGACGGAGGATAGATTGAGGAAGAAGTTTCAAGCACCTTCAAATAACCAGACCATTGGCGGGGTACTGGTAACGTCTGAAAAAAGAACTATCAGTATTTGTATCGACTCGGAGGCTTGGAAGGAATCGGTACAAGTCTTGAGAGCCAGAGCTTTCTTCATGAAGTGGGGAGGGGATTGGTCGGCCTTTGCTAAGATTAGGAGTTGGGTCGACGAAGAGTGGGGGAGCCACTTTGAGATCAAAACCCTAACAAATGGGTTTTTCCTTATTATAGTTGGGACAGCCGAGGAGAAAATCAAGAGGATAAACATTGGGTCATTCTTGATGATGGGAGTAGGGTTTTACATAAAGGATTAGACCCCCAATTTTGACCCTCGACAAGCCACTGTTGAGGAAATACCTGTTTGGATTAGACTATATAATCTCCCGCATGAATATTGGAAGGAGGAAGTTTTTAAGAGTATTGGTGATAAGTTAGGGAAATTCATCAAGTCGGATGAAGCGGTTGATAAGCTAAATTCATGCATGTATGCCCGTATCTGTATCATGTGGAAACCACACCCAAGGCTTCCAAAGGCCGTCGAGATTAGATCACCAGAGGGCATATGGAGACAAGAGATTGAAGTTGAAGAAATCATGATGCAGTGTAAGTCCTGCAAAGAATGGGGACATGAGGATCATGATTGCAAGGTAGGTCAGAAGGGCAAGGGAAGGGCAGATAGAGCTTTGGAGGAGCAGTTGTTAGCAGGATCGGAGGTGTCAAAGCAGCTATTGGGTCACACAAAGGCGAATCTAGGCTTTGATCCGACCGTTTCGATAGCTGGGAAACATCACCAGAGACCTGAAGTTTTAGGTGGGGTTGAAGTGACCTTGGATTCTTGCCCTGCTCAAGAGGCGTTGTTGAAGGCTTCTGGTCCTACTGGGGATGAGATTGTTGCGGTAGCGAATGGCTCGTTGGGTGAGACTTATGTGGATGGTCTTCAGACTTTGACAGGCTGTGCGGATGGGGTGCATGTGCGTCATGCAAATAGCGAAGTTTGTGGGAACGTTTGCCTCCAAAATGATGGATTAGCAACAGAGTTTGGTCACAGGTCTATTCTCCATGATTTTGTAGTAAGAGGGGGGATCCCCTCTTAGCACAGGTTTTTCTCTACTTCTGAGTCTGGGTTGGAGGACCTGGAGAAGGGGTTAAATGTCAAGACACTGGAGAACCAGAATTCAGGCATTATTATAGGGATTGCAGAGGAAAGATCAAATAGCTTTAAAGACATCCACATGTCCCCAGGCAAGGTGGATTATGGCATCACAACAGAGTTGGAATCCGATGAGGAGGATGGGTTTAGCGATGATTCTTTGGGGCTGTTTGTTGAGGTAGGGGAGACATAGGTTGGGACTATTAACATACCAAAACAAACTCCTCTAAGCCCAAAGGGAATTTGAGGGGTAGAAAAAATAGGCAGAAGTTGCTTGAGGAAGCAAGCAACACGAAAGGTCAGACAAGATTGCTTAGATCCGGGAGAGACCTGTTCTCTCCTAGGTAGCAATGACGTTCCTAACGTGGAATGTCAAGGGTTGCAATGCCCCTGACAAGGGACGCCTGATCAAAAGAGGAATTGATCAGGCTAAGCCAGAAGTTATTTTCATTCAGGAAACTAAGTTGGGAAGAGAAGATGCAGCTAGAGTTTTTGGTGTCAGACAGAGGTGGTCTGGTTTCTTTGTGGAATCAGAAGGGGCTTCAGGAGGGTTAGGCATTTTGTGGAATCTATTGGTTGTTCAGGTGGATGTTGTCGCAAGCTCTAAACATTGGCAGATGGTAAAGGTGAATTCAAAGATTATGAAATTTTCTTGTTTTCTAATCAACGTCTATGGTCCTACTTTAGCTGTGGAGAAGTGTCGGTTGTGGAAGGATATTACCAAGCTATTAGAGGAGGTGAGGCCAACCTTAGTTATTATTGTTGGGGATTTCAACACCACTCTTTCCTTCTCAGAAAAGCGTGGAGGGGTGAGAAGGATGTGTAGGACACAATCTGACTTTCAAACATTTGTGGACTCCAATGCCCTGTTTGAAGTGGCTACTAAAGGAGGGAGTTTCGCTTGGACCAATAGATGGCAAGGCTTTTCCAACATTGCTGAGAAACTAGATAGGTTCTTCCTTGCAGGGGATTGGAACTTGGCTCCCCTAGTCTTTGAGGCTGAAGTTTTAGCTATTTCAGGTTCAGACCACTTCTTGGTCTCTTTAGCTGTGCAGAAAGATGGAGTTCCGCTCAGGTGTCCCTTCAAGGTGGAAAAGATGTAATTAAGGGAGCTGGGATTTAGAGACCAGGTGGTTGCTTGGTGGAAGGAGGCCCCGGTGGTGGAAGGCTTCTTGGCCTTCCAGTTCTTTAAAAAGCTAAGTTATGTGAAACAAAAACTGAAATCTTGGAACAGGGATGTGTTTGGTAATATCTTTGATGAAAAAAGTAGGATTGAAGGGGATATGGGGGCTTTGAATGCAAAAGTCTTGGCTGAAGGGATGGATGAAGTGGATTATCTCACAAAGAAAGACTTGCTTAGTAGATATGCAGAAGTTTTGCAGAGGGAGGAGATTTACTGGAAACAAAAATCGTGAGAGAATTGGCTTAAAGTCGGTGATAGAAACACAAAAATTTTCCATAGCTCAATGAAGGCAAAGAGAAGCCTCAATAGAATCCTTTCTCTACGACAAGTGGATGGAACATCTACAGAGGACCCAGATCGTATTATTAAGGAGGCAGTGGATTTCTTTGGGAATCTATGGAGGAAGAGCGGGTCTAGTCAGGACTGTTTGTAGGTCGAGTTTATGGAGTTCATTCCTCCCTTAGTCTATAGGGATGATAATAGGATGCTTGAGGAACTAGTCTCATTGAAGGAAGTGAAAGTTGTTGTTTTTGGGTTGGATGCGGAGAAAGCACCGGTCCCAGACGGGTTTCAAGCTTTCTTTTATCAGTTCTTTTGGGATTTGCTTGGTGGGGAGTTGCTAGAAGTGGTCGAAGAGTCAAGGTCAAGGGGATTTGTTTTGAAGGAATTCAATTGTACTTTGGTGGTGCTTATTCCTAAGAAAGACAAGCCAAAGGGTTTTGAGGAGTTTTGTCCGATCTCGTTGTGTAATACCATCTACAAAATCATAACAAAAGGTGCTGCTAATAGGCTTAAATTGATTTTAGATAAGTTGATTTCTTGTGAACGGAGTGGATTTACCCCAAGGAGGAACATTGTGGACGAGGTTATTGTGGCTCACGAGGTGATTCACACGGTCATGAAGAGAAGAAAGAGAAGAATGATTCTTAAGATAGATATTCGAAAAGCCTATGATAGAGTTGATAGGTCTTTCCTGGTGGTTGTGTTAAATAGGTTTGGGTTTTGCAAGCCTTCGATAAAGTGGGTTTCTAGTATGATTATGCAGTTTTCAACTTCGATTTTAGTCAATGGAGCCTGCAAGGTTTCTTCCCCACCTCACGGGGCATTCGGCAAGGGGATCCAATATCCCCCTTTCTCTCCATTCTAATGGTAGAAGTTCTTGGTCATTTGATTGCTCGAAAGCGTTCTCAGGGGATGTGGAAAGGCATTGAGATAGCTCGAGGGGTGGATTCCACAACTCATTCTCAGTTTGTTGATGATACTTGTCTTTTCAGAGTGGCCTCCATGCATGAAGCAACGGTAATGGAGAAAGTGTTGGACAAATTTAGTTGGGCTTCTGGGCAGGAAATAAATTGGAATAAGTCGGAGATTTTTTTCTTCCACACTGAAGTTGGGTCTCAAAGGGCTATAGTCAGATTGTTTGGGATCCGGATTGGACAGCTTCCTGGGAAATTCCTTGGAATGTTGCTCTTTGTTGGAGCTGGGAAGACAAAAATTTGGAAAGGGTTGCTAGATGGAAGAAAAAATGGAGGGTTGGAAGAGCAAATGGCTCACTTTGGCTGGTCATCTTCTAATGCTGAAGATAGTTGTATCAACTATGCCTATTTTCCCAATGGCTTGTTTTAAATTCCGAGGCTCAGTCATAAAGAATATACAACAGAAGATGAGAAAGTTTTTGTGGAATGGAAATCAGGAGCAGGACAAAATCCCGCTAATTATCTGGGATAGAGTATGCAAACCCAAAGGTCGAGGAGGTGTGGGGCTTCGCGATTGGAATCTAATCAATGAGGCTATGGGGGCTAAGTCAGTGTGGAAAATGTATAGCAAGTTGGAGTAGAGGTGGGTCCATATTCTACAAGCTAAGTATTTGGATAGTGGGAAAAGCGTGCTTCTGGCAGGATTCCTGGGATGGACGTCCATCGCTGGATTCCCAGGTCCCCCAACAAATTAAGGATAAGACTACTCAGATTTGGGGTTCCAAGGTGTGCAAATTTTTTACTCAAGAAACTTTTGAGTTGGGCCAATGTTTGAATTGGAAGGATCCTCATAATTTAAACTTGGGGGAGGCAGATGAACGATTGTTGAGGAATGTCCTAGACAACAAAGAGGTGTCGAGCTCTAGGGATGAGGATGAGATAGTTTGGTGTGGAGCCAAGAGTGGCAGCTACTCAGTTAAGTTGGGGTATACTCTTTTGGAGATAGAGGGCAGAATGAAAGAATGGGATGCTAAGCTATGCTGGAACAAAGAGTGTTTACTGAAGGTGGGTGCCTTCTCCTGGCTTGCTGGCAATAAGCAGATTCTGTCAGGAGATCGACTCAAGAAAATGGGGTTTGCAGGTCCATTCCGCTATGTACTATGTGAGAAGGAGGAGGAAGATGTGGACCACCTTCTGCTCAATTACGAGTTCACCCAGGAAGCTTGGCGTTTTGGGTTGCAGAGACTAAACTGGAAGGGACCAATGGCAGGGAATTTGTGCGATTGGTTGGAATCTTGGCCTGTGTTGGGCAAGTCTTCAATCTTTGATGTCATTTGGAAGATTTTGTGGTCTACAGTTCTATGGGAACTCTGGAAAGAACGAAACCGAAGATTGTTTGAAGATAAAGCAGAAATTAGGGATCGCTTTCTGATCAGATTGGAGAAGGCAATCTCAGAATTAGTCACCAATGTTGCTTCACAGGTGAACTTAGCAAAGTCTCCTTTCACTCTGTTTGATGCTAAATTTTTGGTGAGCTGGCCTTTGATAAAATTTAGGCCTGCTAATGGGATTTTGAGGGCTAATCCTCAGAGGGTGGGTGAAGTAAGATAGGAGTGGAGGCTGCCAGATAAGGGTTGGACAAAGGTCAATTTTGATGGCGCTTGAAGGGGAAATCTCGGGGTCTCTGGTGTTGGGGTCATAGCCCGAGATGATTGGGGCAACATCATAGCCATTGGAGCTAAAAGATTGGTGGATGGGTCGAACAATGTTGTTGAATGTCAAGTGGCTTTAGAAGCCATTCTAATGGCTAAGAAATTGGGAGTGAAGAAACTCCACCTGGAGGGAGACTCTCAAATTGTGGTAAACGGGATAGCTAGAGGTCAAATGGAGGCGTGGCATCTAGACAAACACATTAGAAGAATGAAATTGCTTCTATGTGGGTTCGAAGACTTTAAGGTGACACATGTTCTCAAGGAAGCAAATGTCGAGGCTGACAAGCTTTTGAATATGGGAGCGAATGGTTCATTGGATAACAACTTTAGCTTATTTGAGGACTTTCAAAATATATGTTCTCATGAATTTGGTTGAATTGCTTAAAGAAAGGGAAGAGAACCCGAGTTGTTTTTGATGTGTTTGATTTTGACACTGGACTTGTGGGAAGTAATGTCCCTCGTGGATTGTGATCTACGAATGTGTTGCAAGTGGCATTGGAGGTGATGGAGTGATGATGGAGGCTATCAACGAGCTGTCCTGGTGATGATGCGTGGTTTGATGCGCTTCGTGTGGAGTAATTATGTCATGTGATGGCGCTGGCTTTTTAAAGGCCTTGGATTTTAGTTCCCTGGCATTTCAAAGTTGTTGGTTTTTGGTTAGTTAGCGTGTGCAGGTTTTGGAGAGGAGGAGAGGCTGAATGGAGGCAAATTTTTCCTTGTCGATTGACGGTCAGATGCCAGCTTTCCGTGGCCTAATTTCGAGTAATAAAATGATGAATGTGTTCAGGGTGGATGGGGAGGTATTTTGGACGGTAGTGCGGTTGATGGTCAGGGAGGAATTTTTGGTGTCTAATTGTCATCCTCGAACTAACCTTGACATCTCATCATTATTTGTTTCTTTGGCCTTGTCAGTGGTAGGGTCGTTGGAGGAAGTGCAGCGAGTTACGTCCTTAGTGATGGGATGGGGTTTAGGATAGACTAGCCTAGTCTATGCTCTTGGATCCTTTCCTTGGATCACCTGGTGTTCTCTACACACCCTAGGGTCTCTAGGACTTCCCTTTGCTCGAGGAATCCCCTGACCATGCCCAATCCACCCACCAATGAGTTGCAATGCTGCTCCTAAGATCTCACCTACTCATGAGACTCAAAACCCCTTACTATGGCTAATAAGGGCTAAGGCTTGTTCCACACTTTCCAAGGTCTTAGCAAGGTTAAATCAGGTTTTAAACCATGTTTTACATCCATCCTTGTGCCCCCAAGAAGTTGCTACCTTCATCCTTTCTACTGATTTCACTGTTTTGTGTTTTTGCTTACAAAACAGGGCTACAAGGATTAGGACCAATTAGGCCTCCTAACCGGTCTTCTACGGCTCCCTCTCACAAACGATGCACAAACAACCCTAACTCCCAAAATGGACTGCCATTCAATTGGCAAGGGCTCAAGGATTTTCTAGGTTTTGGGCCTCCAAGTGGTCGTACAGTGCCTAGGGCGATTTTTTGGGGTTTTTAAGGGTTTTGTGAGGGTTTTGTGGTCTGCCTGGGTCATAGTGAAGGTTTTGTGTGTTAGCCACCTTTTTTGGATTGGTGGAGGCTCCTCCTTCACACCAATGATGCTTCTAACACTCCTCTACACCTCCTTGAAAGGATGTACTCTCCTCTATCTAACCTTGCTCTCCAAGACCTCTGCAATCTAACCTCTCCTAACTGGGCACTGTCCAGTCTCGCCTAGGAGTAGGTCTTTTCTTGGCCTTCCTGCATTTTGAAGGGCCCTTCTTGCTTGGGACTATAGTACAGGGTCTTCACATCCATTCCCCATGGTTTCATGGTGGTTCCACAATGCGGAATGGAGTTAAGACTTCATTTACACAATCCTGTCCAAAACTGGACAGTGAGAAGACAATTTACAGACTATTTACACACACACTCAATCTGCAAGTAAAAACCTAAACTAATTGCTTGAAATGAAAGTATTTACACCATGAAAAACAAACCACATAGTTTTGGACGTATCTCAATCCATTAACTTGCTTGTTTCCTTCATTCAAACTAACTAGTAATAATTTTGCAGTCTCGGTCTAATATTTTTGCTAGGGTCATACAATGTCTAACATCCAACCCATGAATTTAGGGTTTGCAAGTACTTATACTAACTTTGCTTGAGTCTGTGTGCCCAAACCAGGGTTTTCCACGCTAACCTAAAGAACTTGACATCATGGTGGAAAAGTTGTTTGACAACTTTTTAAAGTTGTCATGCAACTTTTGAGCAACTTTCCCAATGTTGCTCTTCATGACTCCTAGACCCACAATGGGCCAACCTAAGGACACCACCATGATGTGAAGGACCCCTAAACACCTCTAGGACACACATACCCTCCATTGTCAAGAAAATCACAATCTTGACTTATGACCCCTAAGATCTCCACTAGGACCCTAACTAGGACCTATGAGCACATGGCTCATTATTTTATGTACAATGGCTTCATAAGAAGCATAACACCAACAAAACAAGAAAGAGAAAGAGTTTGGAAGGGTGCTCTTGTACCACTTAGTGTTGCGACCTAAATGGTCAGGTGGTTTGGATGGCGTGGTGGCTCGAGTTGTTGTTGGTGAAGGGCTGAGGATGCTGGAAGAACCATGGCAGAGGATTGGCGTGGAAATGGGGGGGCTATAGCCATTCGTGATTTGGTCGGCTTCTTGACCTATCAAGATTCAACTTGAGAACGCAAGGAAGGGTTGGAGGGATGTGGTGAATTTTGTGCGAGAGTTGGGGTCATTTGAGAGAGTGAGGATACGTGGGAAGAAGGCCCCAATTCAGTCTGAAGCTCCTCTAGATGAGGAAGGGAGGCCTCTGATTCACCATCAGATTCCATGGAAGCACGTGAAGGTGGTGGAGTGCAGTTCGTTGCGTGGTGGTAGACCAGGTACGGTGCCAGGTGGAGGGAGGGAGTCACATGTTGCAGGCCCCAGCCAGGGCATTCCGAACTTCTCAAGGGAAGAGGCCTTGGGATGGTTTCGTTAGACAGGTCTTTTGGGCTTGTCGAGTTTTGTGGGGGTTTTGTGTATGCATGGTTGGTTTTTTGTGGTGGCTGGTCTTGTAGGTCTGGTGTCTTATTCGGGTTCAGATGGTTTTGTAGGGGCGAGACCCCATGCAGTGGTAGGCTGATTAACAACCTTTTGGATGTAACTTTCCTTTTTTAAGCAATATAATATCATGGTTATCGATCAAAAAATAAATAAAAAATTATATATTGTAATTAAAGAAAAAAAATTATAAAATCTAAGTAATATGATTTTAAAAATTATAAAATGTTTCAATCTGATTTTTAAAAAAAAGAGAAAAAAAATTAAAAAATAAAATTATTACTTTTTAATTTAAAAAGTTATAAATAAAACTATATATCATAATTAAAGAGAAATGAATTTACAAATTATTATAATATGATAAAAAAAAAAAATTTATAAAATATTGTCATGTACAAAGAGGAGAAATATAGGTGAAAAAATCAAACCTTAGACATGTTTGCTCATTGGTATATGTTTAAAAAGTTTTGTATAAATGTGAAGTAGAGAAACAAATATCCAGACTTCACCTAACAATAAGTGGGGACAAGAAAATTTAGGTTGACTTTCAATTAATGTGTCCCTCACCAATATAATTCACCTTATATATTTTCATAATTGAGCAAAGTACATTTTGTGTCTAGGCATCACCACCTACTTCCACTAGTTATGCATAATGAGTTCATTAGGGCATTAGAGTGGTTAGATTTTTTTTTTTTTTTTTAATTTTTGAAAAAATAATAAGTGATTATAATAAAATGAGTCAATTAATCGCAAAAAGAATTAAATTACAATTGATGTGGATCACATTAAGAAGTGATTATATTTATCAAATGGTTCATATCGATTGTAAAAGCATTCATAGTTTAATCCAAAAAACATTTGCAATTAATCGTGAACTATGAAAAAATTATACCATTTAGAAATCAATTAATATTTTTTTAAGAATCGAAGTTTTTAACATGATTAAGTAAGAATAAGTACATAAATATTATTCAATTAATTGCAATAGTTAAAGAAAAATGCTATTAAGTTTGTACTATAGTGCATGTTTACTTTTGTTAAAAAGGTATTATAGTGGTTTAGTCATCATTCATAACAAGTTTGCACTTGTAACTTCGATAGTAGGGAGAAGCATTTGTTCAACTCATATATGTAAGTGACTTCATTAATGTGTGTTTATTTGTGAGATAGCATAGTTTCTATAATATCATTGATATCTCATATATTGACAATAGATAATTCATAAAATATAATGTAGATTGTATATGTATAATTGTGCAATTCTCCCCTGTACTAAAATCTATTTAGTTTTTCTTTAATTTGAGGGAAAAAATTATTGTGAAGTTGGACGCATTCTGCTATACTTTCATCCATCCATGTATATGCATATCCATGTGCACATAACCCTATACTATCCTCGTACACACGTCTATGTGTTTGCCTTGTCCACTTATTTATCACATTCGTTTATGCACCTAACTTCATTTATCTATTAGTTCCCTACATCTAATGTTTTGTCCATACTAGGACACTCCACAATCATGCAGGTGACCCCATATTTGTAGACTTGTCCTCTTCCTTTTTAAAATTTAAAATATAAAATTAACCAATTGGCCTCATTCAATGTCCTGCCCTTAATTGACTAAACACAAGTTTAGTGCAATTTGGTGTTGTATGCTAGTATTTAAAGATAATGTATTCATTATAATAATCTCAAAATCTTCAAGTACACGTATTCTCACTCATTAAATGAATAATAAACCTTGGAAACAAATATGTATGCAATGACATTATGAACTCTAACACCCCCATAAGCATGACTTAAGTAGGTAATGATGCACTACTCCTTAAGTGATACATAGGGAGAAAACTAAAACTAAAATATTTAAAGATCCATGGATGGTCTTGACAAGGCCTAATAAGACTTACTCGTGTATAATAAAATCTCTCACAAATAGAAAAAGGAGAAATTTAGTGGGAAAAATGCATTTAAAAAAAAAAGAGAATGAGAAGGACAGATAAACCTCCTAAAATTAAGTCCTTAAAAGAAAGGAACATGGAATGATATAAAAAATTAAGGTTGGATAATTGTGGCAAGAAAGCAATGAGGGGACTATGCAGTCATGTGAGCTAGGGGAAACCCTAGCTGCGCTTTATCTCTAACTATGTGTGCACTTGGATTGTGTGAGGGGTGGTTTGGAGTGCGTGAGCTTGGGTTAGGGGTGGAGCTTGTGGGAGTTGCATGTTGTTTGTTTTTTGTGGGATTTTTGAAGATTTTTTTGGGTTTTTGTCTCCCTCCTGGTTGTGAGGTGAGGATTTATTGGGATTTCTTTTTGTAATTTGAGGTACTCTGGTTTTCTTTTGGTTTGGGTTTGTTATTGTACTAAATTTGGTGGAGTTGATGGCCCCTTATTTGGGTTTGTTTCTTTTGGTCTTGTGTTTGTAATGGAGAAGCGAGATCCATCCTTGTGTTCAGTGATTTCCTAAGCCATAGATATAGTAGATCCTTCTTCCTCTTTGCATGCAAAGGCCATGGTGCACTTGAGTTTTGGGGGAGCAACATTTTGCATATTATTTCTCTTTTGCTTGGAAAATCAATTGCTTTGGCTCAACAAACTCTAGATCGGAAGGTAATCACATTTTACCCAAATTTGTGTTGAAATTGATTTGAATAACCCTTTGCAAGCTTTTGTGGAAAAATGCCTTGGATTCTCTTCTTAGATTCAATAGCTCGACTATGAAACTATTCCTTTTAGATGTTGAATCTAACATGAGTATGGTCATCTGCAAAAGAAATATCCTCGATTCAATCAAGTGATTTTTGTAGCTAATGCTCCCTCCAACTCTTCTCCTAAGATTGATAAGGAGAAGACCCCTATGTCTAATGGGATTGCAAATAAAGAGGGTTTTATTCTTGTAAATCACCACAATAAGGGAAGAGGTTGGAAGAGAACGCTCGAGGACAAACAAAATGATGGGATCTTCAATCAGTTTGATGCTTTGGAAGACCTAGTTCAAGAAGAGGGGATTCTAGTTGAGCTACCCTCTGGTGTTGGGTCCTTGAAAGTGGCCTTCTCAAAATACAAAGAGAACGAAAAAAAAAACTTTTCTTTGGTTGATTTGCAAGATGGTCAGATGGATACAGATTTACCCTCTTGGATACCAATTATTTCAAAACCAATTGGGATTTTAGTTTTGAATGATGTTGGGTTGCTCTAGTTTCTCCTTAGGTAAAAGAGGCTCTAGATCTTGGGAAAAGTAATGGGTCTTTGCATGCCTTAGGTTTCCAACAAAAGACTCTAAAAAATGGGCCTCCAAAGACATCTTCTAAAGTGGGATGTAAGAAAGATCAAGAGAAGGTAAAATTAATTGGTGAGATGTTGATGGAATCTGGGTTAGTGAAAACCATTGATTCCCACTTCTCCCACTCTCATAAATGATAGTTATCTCATGGAATGTGAGGGTTGTGAATAGAATCCCTAGACAAAAGGCTATTCGTGAGTTGATTGGTACTCATTCTCTTGATATTGTCTTTATTTATGAAAATAAATTGATAGTGGATGGTATATTGAATAGAGCTCCTAGAATTTGGACTCAAGGTTTTTGTTAGTGTTGAGGCCCATGGGAGTCTTGATGGTGTGGCTTATTTTTGGGATCCAAGGAAGGTTTCTCCTCTTTGGTGGATCTCAAGTCACTCTTCTATTTATATGGTTGCTTCTAGTTTGGATTCTAGTGAAGCTTGTCTTTTCACTAACCTGTATGCTCATACTTATCTTCTTAGAAAATCTCAACTTTGGTCTCATGTTAGATACGTCTAGTCTCTTTCTCTCTTTCTTCCTTGGATCATGGTTGGTGGCTTTAATGTTGTTGTTATCTTGGAGGAAAAGAAGGATAGCATAGTCAGGCTTGAGCCATCTGCTAACTTCCTAAGGGACAATATTGATCTCTTGAATTTAGTTGATGTGAAGCTAAATAATGGCGTCTTCACTTGGAACAAAAAAAGAAGTAGTGAAGATTCTATTTCATAGAGGCTTGAAAAATTCATTATCTCTTGTTATTGGATTGGGGATAGGTGGACTACCATCTTAGAGATCTTGGATTAGAGAGATTATAAACACTAGCTAGTTAAATTCTTAGTTTTTTTTTGTTTGTTTTTTTTGGGGGGGGGGCTCTTTTTAAGTTTCAACTTATTTGGTTGAAAGATATTTCACTCTAGGACTTAATGAATGAATGGTGGCACAAAGGGGGCCCTATTTATGGTAGGGCTATGTATTCCTTTGCTAAACTATTGTGGTTTGTGAAACATAAGCTTAAGAAGTGGAATAGGTAGTGCTTTGACAACCTTCTCTACAATAAAATGATAGCTCAATCCCAACTGGTTACTATCACTTTCCAAATATAGGTTCATGGTCTTTTACAAGATTTGGGTAGAGAGGAGACAATAGTTGCTAAGGAGTTGGAGTAATGGGAGTTACATGAGAAGATTTTTTGGAAGAAAAATTATCGTATTGATTAGCTCTGGGAAGGGGATAGAAATATTGCCTTTTTCATAACTTTGCTAAAGATAAAAGGAACGAAAATCTTATTACCTCTCTTGTGTCCTTGTAGGGGGTTCAAAATTCCTCACTAGGATAGATTTCTCATGAGGCTTCTCAATTATTCTCGGCTCTATTCATGGAGAACTCTCCCTCTATGAGTGAATATGATAACTCTCTTTTAAACTACATTCCCTCTTTAGTTTATAGTAAGATGAATGTGCCCCTCATTCAACCCATCTCATTGTAGGAATTGGAGGAGGTTGTGTCTCAAATGAAAAAGGGAAAATCCCTAAGATCTGTGGTTTTCCAATAGAATTCTTCTAGGAGTTTTAGGAAATTATCAAATTGGATCTCTTAAAGGTGTTGTGTTGGCATTGCACGAAGATTGCATTAATGAAGTATAAGTGTTGTCATTGATGTCAATTGTAACCAGTAATAGAGTTGTATTGCAACCGGTATTACTATTGAAGCAGTGAGATCAACTGGTAACCCTAACCCGTTGATATGTTGAACCCTAATCGATGGAGCTTGGTGAATCAGTTGTGTTGATTTGTGATCGAATGGTGATTGGAGATGGTGATGCCACGTATGCATGATGCATGTGATGAGTTTCAAAGTGGTTTTTGGCGCATAGAGATAATTATTTTATCTTGGGAATGAGCAAGTGCATTGCATGAAGTGGAAACCGCGTGATGAGTTACAAGATCCAATGTGCGGTGATCTAGGAGCGGTCGAGGTTGTCTAGAACAATTTGCAGATGATTACTATGTAATCCAATGGTCATGTTTGAACTGATTTGTTTGTAATCTCTATGAGATCTTAGGTTTTGTGATGTGTTACCGACCTATTGTTTTGCTTATAAGGTCGATGAATTGTTTTGTAATAGTGTTGGCAATTTTGGTTAAGTGTGTCAGTGTGATTGATTGTCGAACCATTAGGAGTATCTACAAAATGTGTGAAGGCAGATAGGAGAATAAAATGATCTGATGAAGCAGAGTAGTGCTATTACCAGATCAACAAGACCATGTTGTTCTCTAACAATTACAATATTTAAATCCCTTAACCAGGTAAACTTTAATAGGCTTGATGTTTTCTAAATCCTCTAACTAGGTGATCCATTAGCTTGGATTTCAAATCCTCTATCGAGGTTACTCCTAACAGGGTATTTCCTTTAACAGGGTATTATAGTCAATCCCTTAACCGAGTGGTCCTTAACTGGATCTGTTCCTAACAGGACATTTTTGTAAAGCTTCTAACAAGGCTTGGCTCCTAACAGGGCGAACTTTAGAAGAGTTCATAATACTTGTGGGTATTCATTCCCACCATGTTTTTTCCCATTTGGGTTTCCACGTCAAAAATCATTGTGTCAAGTGGTGAATGGTTTTGTGGTTATATTTTGATATGGTTAATATGTTTAACTGGTAAAGCCACTTAGACATGTTTAGATGATCGAAAGTGATTTGAAATGTGCTATTACTAATGTTAGTAAAGTGGTTTGATGTTTTGGTTAAATGGTATGTGAGTTTTAGATCTATTACACTATTATAGTGGTATTATAGTCAACCGGAAAACTTGACAGTGCAGTTGCAGTTATTGGTACAGTGTTTAAACCGGTTAGTTTAGTGATTGATTTATGAGTTGGGTTTAAGTTTGGTGAAATTTTAGTTTGTTTTCTATCTACTGATTCACCTCCCCTCTAAGTAGTTGACCGAATCCTTATTGATTCATCATATCATCATGTTGTACAACTCACAAAGAATTAAATAAATGTCAAGAACCTTGAATTCCACTTTTTTGGCTCTTATTCCTAAAAGATTAAGTTGCTAATTGTTTGGATTTTAGATCCATTTCTCTATGCAAATGTATTTATAAAATCACTACTAAATTGATTGTAGAAAGGATTATACCTCGGATCAATTCCTTGATTTTTGAATAGTAGGGTAGATTTGTTGATGGTAGACAAATTCTTGATGGGATTGTGACTACTACATCATTCATTTTGTGGTGACCTATAAGGAGAAAACCATGCTCATCAAACTTGACATGGAAAAATCTTATGACAAGGTCAAACGGGGCTTCTTGAGGAAATTTATTTTGCCTTTTGGATTTGGCAATGATTGTGTTAATTGGATCATGAGCTATGTAACTTATACTTCCTTCTTTGTTCTTATCAATGGTGGGATCATGATTTATTTAGAGCATCTAGAGGTTTTTAGCAAGGGGATCCCCTATCTCCTTATTTTTTCATTACTATGGTTGAAGGGCTCATAAGATTTATCAATTCTCATATTAGACAAGGGTTAATTCAAGGTTGGAGTTAGAGCAATAGTTTTCCTCCACATTCCCACCTTTAGTTCGTGGATGTTACGAATTTGATGGGTATGGCTAGAATCAACGAAGTATAGAATTTAACAACTTTGGACACTTACTTGGTTGTCTTCAGTCAAAAGATCAATAAGGACAAGTGATCTATTTAATTCTTTAATACTCCTCATCTTATTCAAAGCAAGATTGCTTGAAGTCTTAGATTTCAAATTGGTTCTCTTCCTTTATTTTATCTTGGGAATCCCCTTGATGTGGGCGTAGACATCTAAAATTAATTAAATTAATATTTAATTAATTTAAGCTTGTCCACATAATTAATTAATTTAATTGTGTTGGTCCCTTTCTTCTTAAAATTAATTAAATGTAATTTAATTAATTTTATCACTATAGCCTTATAATTAATTTATCAAAATTATTCATTCCTTATTCTTCAAAATCATCCCAACCTTCATTATTTCTCCCATACCTAGATTAGTTAGTTATTTTCAATTAACTAAAGTAATTGTTTGATTCCTACAAATCACCCTTCCTAATCCTATCATCTACCCTAGTTAATCATTCCCTAACCATGCTTATCATTTCTCTCAATTTCATATTCCTCCACTCATTCTCTCTCCTCATATCACATCCTCCTAACTTTCCCACTTGCATTCTAATCCTTCAGTAAGCCACCTAATTTGTCCTCTTAACCACTTGCACATTCCTAATCACCTTGATTAGGAATTTGTCAACTCTTTGCTATAAATGGCTTTCTTCTCTCACCCTCCAAACCTTAAATGCACCAACTTTGTCTCTTCCAAGGAATGTCAGATCCGTGCACATTCACATGCCCCCTCTTCCCAAGTAATTTTTAAATCCTTCATTTCTTTATCTTCCCCACACAATCTTCTATTTTGGAATTTTTAATTACTCCTCCCTTCCCCCAAGGAATTTTATATTCCTTTTTATCTTCCCAATGTAATTGGGGAACTCTTGCCCATGTACTTGTGGGGTGTGGAGACAGAAAAAAATGCCTTTATGTCATATCTCTTGGATCTCCCACCTTGTCCTCTCAATCTTCCTCCACCTTTTTTTGAAATCCTATCCCTCCATTTCAAATCAATATTCGCCCTCCATTTTGGCCCTCTCCAATCTATAAATTGAAGTCTCCTCTCCTCACAAATAATCCATCTTTCATGCATTTTCTTGTCGCTCATTTGAGAATCAAAATCCTCCATTATACCATCCTAATGCCAAAATCTTATCATAACCAATCCACTATATCCCCCTTCAAAGAGCCAATCAAATCAATTGGAGAAAGGGTGCATCTTCCACTTCATCAAGATCAATCAGAGGAAGAAGTGAGCAATCAAGGTATAATGGTTTAATTTTTTATTTAAAGGCATTGTTGTTATGTGTTTTATTTTAATTATACACTAGCTAGTAGGCCTAGATTTTTTCCCTCTTTAGTGGGATCTCGGCTTCGAGAGTTTGGTAGGATGTTATGGATAAGTTTCACAAGAGGGTAAGCCATTGGAATTGTAGATGGATTTCATCCATTGGGGGATTAATTCTTTTGAAGTCAGTGATTGAGGCCCTCCCCATTTACATGTGCTTTGTGCAGGTTGCCCCTTCAAGATTTGTTAAGGAGTTTGATGACCTTTCTTATCTATTCCTATGTGCGAGAAAATTTCTCTCTTTGAAGTGGAGCTTAGTAAATTGGGAATTTATTTGCAGGATAAAGTAGGAGGGAGATCTAGGGCTTAGGATTGTGAGTTTGATTAGTCGAGTCTTAGATACCAAATTATATTGGCAATGGTGTACTTGTGAGGATCAATACTAAGATAGAATTCTTACTCATAAGTACCTCTAGGGGTGAACAATTCTGATGTTCCTTGGTGTATCCTTTTGGGGAAGAGATCTGTGATTTGGAACACTCTTAAAAGAGGGGAAAATCTCATCAAAGAGGGTATTTTTTGGATTTGTAATAAAGGATTTGATGCTCTTTTCTAGTATGATTCTTGGGATGGTTATCCCCTCTATAATATCAATGTTTTCTCATTTATAGGTCCTCTGTAATAATTTACTTGAAGCTGGTTGGAGTAAGGTGAATGAATTTAAAACTATTCATATTTTGGGTCAGGTGGAGGTGACTTGTTGGAAGGATCCTTAGGAGTAGCCGTTGGGAGGTACTATGGAATCTCGTCAAGAGCTACCTAATAATTTGGTTGGTAGATTGTGCAACTCCCTTAAAGGAATGGATATTCTAGCTTGGGGTCTTGACTTGAAGAGAAAATTCTTGGTTGCTTCATGTTACTTGGAGTTGGATATACAATTGTACGAGAAGGTTGGCATTCCTTGGTGGAAGCAAGCATGGAAAATTATTTCTTGACCCAAATGTAACTTCTTCTTATGGTTTATGATGCAAAATAGGTGCCTTACTAGGGAGCATTTCTACAAGAGAGGTTTACAGGGTCCTTCAATCTGTGTTCTTTGTAATAGTAGTGAACAATTGTGCTTCACATCTCTTCTTCATGCGTCCTTATTCTAGGGAGATTTAGCAACTCTGGTGGTGGCATGGAATCATGCTTGTGTTCATGCCACAACTTTGGTTAAGTTATGGGAAATTTTGAGTAGACCTCCATCTAAGATCTCTTTTCTTCAAGTATATTGGCTCATTGACCCTACTTTCATTATTTGGTATCTTTGGTTAGAAAGAAATCAAAGGATCTTTCAAGATTTGAAAATGGTGGTGGCACATTTGTGGTGAAATATAATCAACAAGCTTCAAGAGACTATTTCAGGAAAATGTAATCTTTTGGTTACAATGGATCCTAATGACTTGGCCTTGAATGGCCAAAAAGAAGATTCACTAGGAGGGTTGGAGGCTTCCTCCTCTTGCTCGAGGATTTTTGAATGTAAATAGAGATGGCTCTTCCAAGATGAATCTTAGGCATGTGAGGGTTTGTGGTATTTGTTGGTATGTGGTGTCTGATCATGAAAGTACTGTACACTTGTAATGTATTATTGTCGAGGCTCAAGGCTGGGTCGGGCCCCGAGTGGGGGTTTAGGGGCGCAGCCCCTAAGGAATTTTTTTTGCTAAAAAGGCTGACTTTGTATGTTGTCCTAAAAAAATTGCATGTTATAAGCGATTGAAATGTAAAGGGCATTGTAACGGTGTTGTATTGTTTTATTGGATAATAAGAAAAGATTGGATGACTCTGTTCCGTGGATGTATCCTATCTTGGGTGTGAACCACGTTAAATATCTATATTATTTGTGTTGTGTATTTTACTTCATCTTTGTGTATTCAAATCTGCATATAATTTTAAATTTGTATTTGCTTCGGATCTACCAAAATCCTAACAGTATTGGTAGGGATAGTGCTGGAGGTGTTGCATTTTTCTTCTCTATCTATAAAGGGTAGCAAACTAATAACCTTATGGAGTCCCTTGCTATTCTTTATGTAGTAGAAAGAAGTTTCTCCCTTATATGGAAAATATTATTTGTGAATCTGATTCATAGATTATGGTGGATATGCTAAATAAGCAATGGTTGGATGCACCTAATTGACATTTGGCCTTAATGGTTAAACAAATTTTGAATCTAAGCTGCTCTTTGGAGTATATTTTCTTTTGTCATATACCTAGAGAGTGGATCAAAGTGGCATATTGCCTAGCTAAATGAACTTTTGAGCATTTAGAGAGATGGGACATTGGTGATTGGGGAATCTCATCCCTAGAATATTCTCAAGCTTTGGAAACGTTAATTATGGAGGACAAGAATATGTAGTTATATGGAGTTCCTCTTGAGACTTTTTTTGTTGATTGTTGGTTGTCATCTGGTGAGCCTATGGCCTT
Organism: Cryptomeria japonica; assembly: GCF_030272615.1. Lineage (NCBI taxonomy): Eukaryota > Viridiplantae > Streptophyta > Pinopsida > Cupressales > Cupressaceae > Cryptomeria > Cryptomeria japonica. The sequence goes on along the minus strand of NC_081405.1, from coordinate 26,752,546 downwards.
TTGTTTTGTGATCTTTCTTTGAGTTTAATAAAATTTTACCCCCTTTTTTGGGACAAAGGAAGAGGAAAGGAACATGAAGAACTCTTGGAGCATGTAAAAGCACTATAAACTTTATTGAAAAAGAACACGTTTCTATTTGAATAATAGAACCCTCAAATGAATATCGATTAGGATAAATGAGACATAGAATACCACACAAGTACCTTAATTACATTTCTCAACCATTTATGCATAGGTGGCAGAAGAAAAAATAATCTATCAAGTTGAAAATGCAAATGTTAGTATGGTCAAGTAGACACAAAAACATCACACAAGTGACCCCATTGAAACTACTATATGTGCATGTGGTGTACTACATAAGTAATAATCTAATAAATGGTAATCAATTGAATAAGGTAGAAGGTTACCTCTTTACTCCGCTAAAACAAAAAAATATATTAGCATAGACATGTGATTATACCTCTCATAATGTTGACAAAGGTATTCAAAGAGATACAACATCACACCTAATATGATGTATAAGTTCAAAAATGGTGTGCAAGAGCAAGGCACACATGCACGGGGCTATAGTATTGAATTATCTACAGTTGTGGACAAAGGTATTCAAAGAGATACAACATCACACCTAATATGATGTATAAGTTCAAAAATGGTGTGCAAGAGCAAGGCACACATGCACGGGGCTATAGTATTGAATTATCTACAGTTGTGGACAAACACTCACTTGACAAAGTTGTGATGACAAATAAGAAGGCACACATACAACCCCCAATACACTTTAGAGGCGGTGCAAGTACAAAAGAGCACAATACAATGCACAAGAATCCCTCAAAACATAAAATGTAATGGTGTCACTTTATTTCAAAATATTTATAAAATAAAAAATATATGTTATAGATTCCTACAATGTCCAAAAAAAAGACCACATGCTAAAAATAGTATTTTGCTACAAAATGAGAGGAAACCAATGGAAGCACTTTGAAGTATGTTTAAAAAATGCACTTTCGATAAAAATAGACCCATAAAGGAGTCCATATGAAAAAGATATGGCTTGTCAAAGTTCTCAAAATGATAACTACACAAAGATATTTAGTAACTTATTTTCTGGAAATAATAAAAAATTCTAAACTAAAATGTTTACCCCATCATAAAGAGCATAAGATTTTGTCCCATTTAAAAGAAAATAGTTTGTAAAACACCTTTATATGGTCAAGTTAGATGACTCTAAAGTCATCATCCTAAAATGAAAAACACATTGGAGAGAGGTTTATACCCTTGGTGGATACTAGGTGGCCCATATGTTGAGTCGTTAATGGAGGTGGTGGCAAGAAAAGTTGGGGTAGAGGTGCAACAATATGAAATTTTGTTTTATTAAAAATAATAGTTTATTATATTTTTTAAAACATTAAAAAATATTTGTTTATGTGTAATGGGGTACTCACCCCTTGAATCTCCCAAGGGGGGTTGCAAATATGGCATCCCCCATGCCCCTCTTAAAAGAGGTGGCAGGGGCACGTGGGGCCCCATGCCTATCACCTCCCCATCATGGCATGGGGTATGGGGTATCCCAAACCCGAATTTTCTTTCTAATTTAAAATGATTTTTCCTTTTCAACACTTGGTCACAATATACAAGTGCCCAAATTATTTATTTTTTAAATAAAGTACTAAAAATTAGTTTCTTTTCACATAATGCGATATAGCTTGTATGCCCATACAAGCTACAAAAAAATGTCTTCACTACACCTACTCCAATTTTTGATGATTTGACAGTCAATTTAGGGGTTCCTAACTCCAAATGCAACAACACCATTTGTTCAACCCCAAAGTGCTAAAAAAGTTGTTCGATCATAGAAAAAGGCAAACCATAAAAAATAAATAAAAAATACAAGCACAGACAAAAATTGGTAACTAAAATCCTCCCCAAGGTTCCTAGACATTTCCAATGCAATAGAAGTTTCAAAATCATGAAATGCACCAATATGATCCTCTTGAAGTCTATGTTCTTCTAAGGACATGAATTATATACTTCTCACCTTATGGCTCTAATGTCATGTTGGAATCACTTCAAAGACTCATACAAGCCATGATCTAGATGATTGAAGCATGCCACAATGGTGAATGCATTTCTCAAATAATAAAAAATAATACAAATATAAATATGTAGAATAAGAATAATGGATTCCATAAGTGCAAGCTTACAATGCATATAGGATCATTTATAAATAAGATGAGTTCTTATAAGAAATACTAAAGTGATTCATATCACATGATAATTAAGTGATTTATTGTGAAGGATACCAAGTAAATCATGACTTGCTAAATATTAAAGATTCTTTTATGAATGTGATATGTGTGGGTTAGAGAAAATTCTCCTCCCATTGTCACATAAGTAAGCTTGTACTATGCATAATGAACCTAGGATAATAAAATAGATATATGCAACAATTGTTAAAATTTGGGTGCCATCTACCTTGTAAACCTTATGACATGGTTCCAACATCTTTGGAAAGTTTCATATGGCACTTATGGTATAGGAGGAAAATATATTTGTAATTGTAGACGTATAAAAATGACCACTTTCCTAAATGAATATTTAATGTTCATTTTATTCTCTTTCCTCTATTTAATTAAATTCAGTTTAAATAAATCATCCATATTCATCTATTTGATTAAATAAGTTATTTAATTTATTTAATTAAATTCACCTAGACCTTTCATATCATTTAATTGAATAAACCACTTTATTTAATTAAAATCCCCTTTCTACTCTTTTTAATTAAATTTACATTTAATTAAATGGTTCACTTCAAATAAACAAATCTAATTTAAATCCTCCACTTGCATCTATTTTGTTGAAATAAAGCAATTTATTTTAAATGAAATTACCCTCCATCCACTTGCATTCTCCTACATCTCCCACTTGCCTCCCTAAACCCCCTTCTAGATTATTCTAATCACTTCTAATTTAGCCTAATCCATCTCCTAAACACTGTCACATCCCTAAACAAAGGGAAGTCACTTCTCAAACCTTTAAAGTCTTCAATAACCATTAAAGGTTTTATGTCCTCAACAAGTTAACCATTTAAGCCTCTTACATAACCATTAATAGTTAACTCAACCTTCTTATATGGTTGGAGAATTTTGCCTAACTCAACCCTCATCTAACCCAGGGGTCTCATCAAGCATTCATTGCTTTGACCATGGTTATTCCTTTAACCCTTGCACAAGAGTTTATCCTTTGGGTAAGAGCTTTATCCAATGAGTTTTCTTAATCTAACCTTAACATTTACCTTCTAAGGTAACCATGAGGTCTTCTCAAGCATTTAATGCTTCTGGCATCTCCTCTCAACCAGTCTCTTGTTGACAATTGTCACCTTTTCATTGGTGAGAATTGAGTGCATGGATTGATAACTTTCAATCCTAGCCCTTAATAAGATCATCCAATTTTGACCCTTCATTGCCCTATTTTTCCTATAAATACATCCCTCGTTCTCTCATTCTAGGATCCAATTTTTTAGCATCACACTTATACTCATTTTTATCAAGTATTTCAATCCCTCTTTGAATAGAAATAATCTAATAAGCATTTTAGAAGCATTTCTCTTTATCATAATAATCATATTAAGCTAGTATATCATGTTAGGATAGTTCTTTTACTAATGTTTTCATCTTATCATCATATACATACTAGTTTAATTCATATTTGTTAATATCATGCATATTTAGGATTGCATTCATGTTAGATTGATCAAAACGTCCCTCATTCTCATCCCTAAGTCACTTTGCTTAATGATCTAAGAGCAAAGGCATTGGCTTAAGGGGTCTTGTGAGATAGAGAACAATGGAACATCCCTTGGGAAGTTGAGTTATTCCATAAAACTCCATAACTTGCACCAAGAGTCCCATTGGTGTGTGGACTAGTCATTATTTCGTAATTTTCGTTTCATCAAGTCGCTTTTCCCACATACATTTCTGGCGCCCACCGTGGGGCATAACCCCATTTATCAGATCATTTTTTATGCAGGACTAACTTTGTAGGTACACAGAAAACTTAAATCAGCTCGTGGCGAGTATCCTCTAGCGCATCCGGTCGGTACTTTAGCGCATTTGGTAGATTGTTTAGCGTGTTTAAACCATCTTTTAGCGCATCAAGACTTAACTTTAGCGCATAGCATTTATGCTATTTCATGTAGGTCTTGACGCTTTAATACATCAGTCTAGCACATCCAGACAACATCTTGGCGCATCTGGGCTTTCAGATAGCGCATTAGTTCCTTTTTGTAGCGCATAGGTTCCATTATGTAGCGCATAACAGACACCGACAGAAAGCAAAATTGTAACAAAGACTTAAGATTAGACTTGTAGAAGTTCACATAAATAAAAAATTTGATTGCTAACTGGTTTTACTGCAGGTAACTAACATTTGTTTGCAGGTTTGGAAGATTGTTTTTCTTTTACTAAAGTTTTAGACGTTGAGTTAAATTTTTTGTATTTCTAACTTTGTTAAGTTAGTTATATAAAAATTTCTCCATTTCCTTATTAGTAAAATGAACTCATTTTTATTTTGGAGTACCTAAAAAGAATAACAAAACAAACTTTCCTTTTTGCAAGTTAGGAAAAACACTTCAGTTTTTGGGCTTAAAAAGAACAAGACAAACTTTGATTTATGCAAAGCTTAAAACAAACCTCACCATCCTTTGGTGTTTAAAAGGATCCATCTTATTTCTTGCATAAGTCAAAGAACCTCGTCTTCAAAATTCTAGATAAGACAAAAGAGGGAAATCTTTCCCCTAATCGATTTCATTTTGTTGACCATCCCAAAATTTTTGCTTTGTTGACCAGGATTTCAATACTTAGATTAAAAAATCATTGATTTAAGAGATAAAGAAAACATTATGCTTGTTTGGAGCAACATCTTCAAATAGAGGTTATAAAATCATTGCCTTTGAAGGTTAAAAAAAAACTTTTGTGCCTTGTCTCGAAAGTGGAAGGTATATGCTCTCCCCTTAATTGGGTGATCAAAAAGCCAAACCACTCTTATGCTTTCAATATTTCAAGCAATAAATCCTTTAGTAGGCCTGCTCTCCCAACAAGCTAAAAACTCTTAAAGCCATTACGGTCGGTGTGAGGGGAACAACCTAAGTGGGAAACAACTTTATTGCCAAGTGTTCCAACCCACTATAATCAAAAGTGGAGGGTGACGAAAGTTCCTTTCAACGGTTTTGCGTAGCGATTAGCCTTCCTCCGATATCTTTACGACACGTAAAGCCTTTGTTCTAAAGGTTGGGAAGCCTCCCGAGGGATTTTATCACTGACAACTGAACAAGAAGCCTGATTACGAACCTTAGCACTAAGGAAAGAATATAAAAAACCACGTGGATTCCCAAATCAAACACTGCATCCTAAAAGAAAAGAAAATTTGGCATCCAAACTTGTTATTCACAAGGATTCCTTCATTCCTCCATCTAAACATCTATCACCTTTCAAACCTATTTGGGTCTATATGTCCCAAAATCCACTATCTTAAATCCTCCATCACCTACTTCATCCATTTTGGGTCGTTATGTGCTGAAATCCACATCCACTCCTCCCTTGGAATCTCAAAATTAAAAATCCACTTGTCCTCTATCACTCCACCACCCCTCAAGGTGTGTGGCAATATTGATCTTGAAGACATTTCCATCCACCCATGCAAAAATTTTCCATCATCTTATCCATTATCCAACACCAATTTTCCACCCTTTCATACCTCCCATCTAATCCTTTACATAAATCCTTTTTCCATTCCATCTTATCATCTATTTCATTTCCCTTTATCATCACCCTACCAATGTCTTTAATCATACCTTCAATAGCCATGGTCCATTGTAGCACATCTTTTAAGGGAAACATCTAGAGAACGAGATGCTTGAGTCCTTCCACCATCTCCTATCATGCAGCCATTGTCTTCCAAAAACTTAAAAATCCCCCAAAAAAAGTGAAAAAATCATCATTTTGACAAAAACTTGGAAAACATGCATCTCGTGTGACATAAAAAAAGAAGTAAAGAGAAAAAAATTATCCATTACTGAAAACCACTTTTTATAGTGTATTCAAAGAGTACCATAATTAAAACATGGCAAATAGGCATCATGTGTAATCCATCATCCCCTTGCACTCTACACTTGGAGGCATGTATCATCCTGATGCAGGAGCACCAATCTAGTTCTTACCGATTGAGCAATTTTCAGTGGAATTGCTTGAGATCACAACATTTCTTCTTATTTGAGAGTTTAGCATTGTGGTTTTGGATTTATTCCCTTGTGTTCGTAGTCTTGTTCGTGTTTGAGTTTCATGGCTTTTGGATTTAATCTCAGTGAGTTATCAATTTCGGTATTGGTTGATATGTTCTTACTGGTTATTCTGGCAGTGTGTTGAGCGAATTTGGATTGGGTTACGGTTGATCTCCTTGACTTGCAGATCGTGGATTTATGTTTCCTATGCCATGTCCGATGTTCCCGGAGGACTACGCATTGTCTTATGCATTTTGGAAGTTGTTCTTAGTGATTTGAGCCGACTTGTTACTGTTGCACGTTTCATGAACCGATTGGTCTTTGGGCCGAATTGATTGTGTTGTAATTGTATATGGTGAAAATGGATAACAATAATGATAATATTGAAAGACTAAATGAATTCAACCACAAAACCCTAGCCTAACAACAACAAAGATCCACCATAACATATGAAGATTACCTAAGACAATGCAAATCAAATGAAATCACAAAGATTATACCATCACATGTCCAATAGGGTTTTGGATCTCCATTCTTCCTATCTCCATTGATCTTGCTTGATATATTTGCTCTTAGATTTTATGTGCGCAAGAGCTCAACAAAGAACGAAATGTGGTTGCAAGTAGGATCGTAGTGTAGTCAATTTGTATAAATTGATTAGAATGATTGATTAGGGTTTGATAATGAAGGAAACATCTCCTTATATAGAAGACACTATATGAAATGGAGGGATAAGATTGAGAGGTGTAAAAGGAGGCCGGCTATGATTAGAGGGTAGGTAAAAGAAATAATAAAATAATGAAAGGGGTAGGTAGTGTATGAATTAAGAGATGAATGGCATGTGTCATGGGTAGAAAAAGGTAATGAATTAATTAAATAAATAAAGATTTATTTAATTAATAGAAGAAGTGGGATAATTAAATAAATAAGATATTTATTTAATTTAGAAAAAGGATCATTTAAATAAATAAAGGTATTTATTTAAATGAGAAATAAGGCTAGAAGAGGATAAATGAATTAATTAAATAAATAAATATTTATTTAATTAATAGAAAAATTAGGCTAAAGTAATTAAATAAATAAAATATTTATTTAATTAGATTGGACAATTTTAGGTGTCTACATTTTGCCCCTTTTTGAGACGATGCGGCTTGTCGCGTTGTTTCAAAAAAGATAATGTGAACTGATACAGAGTTGCCCCAAGATGGGAATGATATGCCCCCTCGAGAGATTGGATGAAAATGTGTGAAAAGATTGTAGACAATCTCTCGATAAGAAAGAAAGGCTAGAATGGACTGACCAGATAAAGTGACAGAGTCACGGGATAAAGAAGACTGACTCGGGAAACGAGGGCGAGGGCTAGGGTAGGCTATAAGATAGACCACGGGGGGAAAATACATCCTCATTGTCATCTACACATCCACAAGAGCAGATTGCAGAGCGAAAAAAAGAACAACAGCAGTCAGCAGCGATGGCCTTCATTCATAGATTCGACCGCGTTCGCCGATTTCAGAGGCCAGTAGAGGCAGGAGAGCCGGTAAGTACCACCAAACCTCCTCGTACTTTGACGCATTTAATTTTCTCATAAATGCATGGTAAGTAGAGAAATAAATGCGCTTAGAGTAGGGTCCCAAAAATGTCAAAAAAATGTTTAAGCGCGTCTGTGCTCGCGAGGCACATCTGTGTTTGTGTCAGGCGCGTCTGCGTTTGAATCCGCGTCTGTGCCAAATGCGGCCGCGTTTGTGATGGTTAGTCGTGTCTGTGCCAAGAAGGCACGTCTGTGTCACCCAGGTGCATCTGTGTAGAGCATAGGCACGTCTGTGTTTGTCAGGTGCGTCTGTGCAGTCTTTAAGCGCGTTTATGTCAGGTAAGCGCGTTTGTGTTTTAAAAAGTGTGAAATTGCATCTTCTAGGTCAAATCGGCAATTCTGTGATGAACATACACTGTCGATTGGATAAGCTGCTAAGAGGATACACTCAAGCAGGTCCTCTAGGGAAGACTAGTGTATATGGTGAAAATGGATAGCAATAAACAACAATATTGAAAGACTAAAATGGATTCAACCACCAAACCCTAGCCTAACAATGAACAAAGATCCACCATAACATATGAAGATAACCTAAGACAATGCAAAATAACTCAAAAATCACAAAGATTATACCATCACATGTCCACTAGGGTTTTGATCTCCATTCTTCCTATCTCCATTGATCTTGTTTAATATGCTTGCTCTCAGATTTTTATATGCACAAGAGCTCAACAAAGAACGGAATGTGGTTGCAAGTAGAATTGTAGTGTAGTTAAGTCCTCCAAAATTAGTCATTAGTCATTAGGCATTAGGGTTTGTCAATGAAGAAAGCATCTCCTTAAATAGAAGACACAATAAGAAATGGAGGGTTAAGATTGAGAGGTGTAAAAAAGGAGGTCGGCTAGGATTAGAGGGTAGGTATAAGAAATACCAAAATAATGAAAGGGGTAGGTAGTGTAGGAAATAAGAGATGAATGACATGTGTTATGTGTAGAAAAGGTTAATGAATTAATTAAATAAATAAAGATTTATTTAATTAATAGAAGAAGTAGGACAATTAAATAAATAAAATATTTATTTAATTTAGGAAAGGGATAATTTAAATAAATAAATGTATTTATTTAAATGAGAAATAAGGCTAGAAGAGGATAAATGAATTAATTAAATAAATAAAGATTTATTTAATTAATAGAAGAATTAGGCTTAGATAATTAAATAAATAAAATATTTATTTAATTAGACATGACAATTTTGGGTGTCTACATTTTGCCCCTCTTTGAGACAATGCGGCTTGTCGCGTTGTTTCAAAGAAGATAAGATGAACTGATACAGAGTTGCCCCAGGATGGGAATGATATGCCCCCTCGAGAGATTGGATGAAAAAGTCTGGAAAGATTGCAGACAATCTCTCGATAAGAAAGATGGGATAGAATGGACTGATCAGATAAAGTGACAAAGTCACGGGATGAGGAAGACTGACTCGGGAAATGAAGACGAGGGCTAGGCTAGGCTATAAGATAGACCACGGGCAAAAGACATCCTCATTGTCATCTACACCCTTACGAGATCACAGTGCAGAGCGAGAAAAGAGCAGCAGCAGTCAGCAGCGATGGCATTCATTCATAGATTCGACCGTGTCCGCCGATTCCAGCGACCAGTCGATGCAGGAGAGCCGGTAAGTACCCGAAAACCTCCTCGTACTTTCACGCATTTCGAGTTTTTGTCATAAATGCATGTTTAGGAGCAATAAATGCGCTAGAAATAGGATAGTGTAAAAGTGCAAAAACGCGCAACCGCATCTGTGTCAGCGCCAGGCGCGTCTGTGTCCAACAGGCGCGTCTGTGTCGGGTCCAGGCGCGTCTGTGCCTGGAACCGCGTTTGTGTTGATTGCGGACGCGTTTGTGAAATGTAGTAGCGTCTGTGCTTTTGAATAGCGTTTATGTCATGCAGGGACGTCTGTGTTCCCTGGTCGCGTTTGTGTCTGGCATAGGCACGTTTGTGTTCAGAAAGCGCGTCTGTGTTGCAGAGGCGCGTTTATGCAGTCTATAAGTGCGTTTATGAGTTAAAAGCGCGTGTGTGTTGAAACAGTGCGTTTGTGTGTTTAAATGCATGATTTTAGTCCTTTAGGTCAAATCGGCAGTTCTGTGATGAACATACGCTGTCGATTGGATAAGCTGCTGAGAGGATACACTCAAGCAGGTCCTCTAGGAAGATTAGGATAGATCAAGGCACTTTGTGATGAACAGGGAGCACCAGGATAGACAACACTTTGTGATGAACAGGGAGTGCGAATGTGAGTGACACTTTGTGATGAACAGGGAATGTCACACACGTAGTACTTTGTGATGAACAGTGAGCACTACTAGGATAAATAGCAACACTTTGTGATGAACAGTGAGTGTCACTAGGGTAGATAGCCATATGCATTTAGGTAGCAAGTAGCATTTTGTGATAAACAGTGAATGCCACGATAACTGACAAGATTGATTTGCTTGACTGCAGGAGTATTTGCCGATGTTGGAGTCACGGGAGAGATTCCCATCGACTCAGAGGTTGCGACCAGAGTTGTCTATCCAGGACATGATTTCCGTTGAGGAGATGGGCCTCACACATATGTTCTATGTGCCCGAGTTTCGGGCAAACATGGGGTTGCTGACTGCGTTGGCCGAGAGATGGCACTCAGAGACATGCACGTTTCACCTGCCGATGGGTGAGATGACAGTGACACTGGAGGATGTATACAGGATATTACATGTTCCCATTGATGGAGAGTTGATCCCCTACGACCGTGACGGTGACAGGGAGGCCTTGAGATGGGTCTTTCAGGATCCTGAGTTGGAGATGCGAGCAGGCCATGTAGCCTGGGACACCATGACTGCCACAGGATTAGCATTGTCGGCAGTTGTTGGGGGAGTTATCAGTGGATACTTGTGTCCAGACAGGGCCACACGAGGATTGGCAGTGGGCTGGGGAGGGGCCTTGGAGACGCTGATGGCAGAGCACACTAGGTATGCATGGGGGCCATGTGTCCTAGCACATTTGTATTATGAGCTGCATCAGTTTGTATACCATGGATCAGTGGGTTTGGGCTGCGGTGTGACTCTCTTGCAGGTGTGGGCCTATGAGCATCTTCCCATCACACGGCCTATTCATTTCAGAGGCAGAGGACAGGGACAGAGTTTTGTGCACCTATATGCGATGATTACATCCCAGCCTCGGATTGGGAGATTGGAGCACTGGAGGAGAGTCATTGATGACATTGACATGGTGGTCTGGAGGCCGTACCTGGGGTGCGAGGAGTGGGAGGACGATGCACTGGAGCTGCCCTACACCTTCCGGAGCAGGTACCTGATTGGGCGGACGCCCTATATATTAGAGAGACAGCTGGTGGACAGGGTATGCAGGCAGTATGGCAGGATTCAGAGGATGCCCCGAGGCTCGGGCATGTATGCCCGTACGGTCAGAGATCAGGTGCAGTTTGGCCCACTGTTATCCTATGATCAGGCAGTGATGCAGCTAGCGGAGATGATGCCGATGCCCTGGGACATGTGACCAGAGGTAGATGATGCAGGGATGGACGTAGAGTACTCTGCGTACTGGGCAGAGCATCCATTTCCTAGGTTGACAGATCCAGCGGAGCCAGTGGATGGAGAGGGTGGAGGAGATGATGATGATGGAGGAGGGGATGGAGGTAGGGGCCGGCGGAGGCGGAGGGGAGTGGTGGGAGAGAGACGGGTAGCACCTCGGAGGGAGGGAGGTCAGGAGAGAGCAGCTCCAGTGGTGAGAGGACGGGGTGGACTGCCCCTACAGGTGCCAGCAGCACAGGGTCCCAGAGAGGGACAGAGACAGGTGCAGCCAGAGGGACAGAGACAGGTACAGCCACAGGTACCTATACAGGCACAGGGACAGGTGCAGGCAGAGGCACAGGGACAGGCACCTGTAGAGGAGGAGCCACAGGCAGGGACGGAGAGCGGAGACTCCGAGGAGGATGAGGTGCTTAGGCTGCGGGAGATCTGCCAGGGCCAGGCAGATGAGATTGAGGATTTGGTTCGAGAGAGGAACCACCTCAGGATCAGGGTCCGAGATACAGAGCGGGAGAGGGATCAGGCCATCCAGAGATATACCGAGGCCGAGACAGCTCTGAGGGCAGGTAGGCGGGCAGCAGAGGATGCAGGGGCAGGCTACGCATATGTTTTGCGAGCCGGAGAGGAGATCGCCTACTGGAGGGATCTATATTATGCAGCCGTGCCGGCAGAGCAGCGGGCTAGGAGCTTCCAGAGGTCGTCGCGCACAGCGACGGCTACGGGAGGGAGCCGCAGGAGACAGGCATCCAGCAGTGGGGTTATGGGGCCTCCACCACCACCAGAGGGACAGGGGGATCCTGGGGCGGGTCCATCTATAGCTCAGACTCCGTCGAGGCGAGGCGGCTCCGAGGGAGGGAGTTCCTCATAGCTATAGTGGGCTCCCATTGTATCAGTAGATGTATCATTGTTGTATTGTAGACACCTGCGGGTGATTCTTTTGTAGCCATATGATTCTTTTGACATCATTGTATTATGACACATTTGATTATATATATGAGATGATTCATCTTTTGCGGCAGCTATATGCATGTGTACCTTATGTGATGAGATGTTCTTATGTGATGCATGTTTTATGATATGGATGCTTATATGATGCAATGCCATATATTTTTGTTTTTTTATGTTGTATATGTGATGCATGATGCAAATGAAAATGTATGTGATGCAAATGAATATGATAATGCAAATGTTTATTTACATAATGAAAATGTGAGATGTGCTAACATGTGTTGTATGCAGGATGTGATGCAATTATAATATCTATATGTATGAAATGCTTATATGTGGTGATGCAGGTGCAACTATATGAAATGCAAATGTTTTTGGTGTGTCATTATACTCAGTCATGTGATAGCGGGCTACGCGGACTCGAGAAGGACAATGGAAGTCAATCAAGAACGGGGGATGGAAGACAGAAGATATGAACATGAAAGAGCTTCTTGTGCGTTATCATCATTGAGCTTTATTATGGCAGAATAGGTTATGACAATCGAGGCATATGTTCGACCCAGAAAGTCATTGTACCTGTTTGCATGGAGATAATGACAGTCACAAACAAGGAATGCCCCAGTTCATACTAGACTCACAGTGTCCTCATATCCTTGGACAAGTCATAGCATTACTAAAAGACAATCCACAGATAGCAAATGCAAGTAGGTGACGATACCCCATCCTCGCCTTTCTAGTCAAAGACATCCTGGAGATAGAATCTCTAGTCAAAGACATCCTGGAAAAGCTAAAAGACATGTCACCAAAAAGATAAAACCAAAAGAAAACCAAGACTCGACACCAACATCCACTGTAGTCCTCAAGTTTGGTGTCTCTTGTCACTTGTTTAAGTCAAATTTTGATTGTGGTCACAATGTTTACTTTCACAAAAAGGATAGATAGCACTGAACCATATGTTGTCTGAGTCTGTTGAAAGATTTGATTTTGTTGAAGCTCATTGTTGCTGCTGTGTCTCATCTGAAACTGACTGAATCCATGAAACTGATACTTTATTGTGGAAAAGACGAAACCTTATTGCGGATTTGCGATGCAAATGTTGCTTTATTGCGGATTGCGCGCGGGTAGACTCGAAGGAAACTAGAAGAAACTGTACTCCTCGAAACATATGATGTTCTCAGTTCCACACCCATTACTAGACGTAGGAATTGGCCATAGTCACAGATAGGAGCCGATTTATTATGGATTGAAAGGGAGTGAAAAGGGAGGGTTTATTATGAATGGCTAACCAATCTTGGGTAGAGCAATAACAAGCCATGATGGGAATGGGTAAGTTTATTGTGAGTGAATTGGTCGTGAGTGTGTGCGAAGTGAAAGGATGAAAGTGAATCCTGAAGGAGGGAGGAGCAAAGTCTCTACGCATGGCGCTGGTGACCCAGTTTTCACCATGGTACTTGCCCAGGGCGCCACCGAAGTGGTTTTCACCGTTGGACGAAATTATTTCTCTTTACTTTTCTCGATTTTTCAATTTTTTTGTTGTCACAAGGTGCCTGTTTGCCAGGTTTTCACCAAGTAACGATTTTTTTGTTTTATAATTTTTTTTGTATTTTTGAATTTTTTGATTTTTTTGTATTTTTGCATTAGGATACTCAAAAAGAGCTTATGTGTAGAACCTGCGAAGGTGCATGTTGTTGATAGGATCCTCCAAAGATTCCCCTTCTATAGTTGAGAGCTGATATGCCCCAGATCCATATACTGCTGTGATGATGTAAGGACCAAGCCAGTTGGGTTCAAATTTGCCCTTCTTTTCTCTCTCTTGCTGATTCTTGGGGTTCTCTCTGAGGACTAAGTCACCTACCTCAAATGTGCGAGGCTTGATCTTGTGATTGTAACTGCGACTCATTCGTTGTTGGTAAGCCTTGAGATGATTAAAAGCAGTGTGTCGTCGTTCCTCCAGCAGTTCTAGTTCTTGTAAGCGAGAGACCCTGTAGTCTTCATCGTTGATTATGTTTCTCAAGGAGACCCGTAAAGAAGGTAACTCAACCTCAATAGGCAAGATGGCTTCAGCACCGTAGACAAGTGAGTAAGGTGTAGCCCCTGTAGGTGTGCGGACACTGGTACGATAGGCCCAAAGTGCGGGATTGAGTTGGACATGCCAGTTACGGCCAGCGTCGTCGACTGTCTTTTTAAGTATTTTGAGAATTGTTTTGTTAGACGCCTCAGCTTGGCCATTACCTTGGGGGTAATATGGTGTGGAGAAACGATGAGAGATATGGAAGCGCTCACAGAGTTCACGAACATCCTGGTTCTTGAAAGGACGCCCGTTGTCAGTAATAATGGAAGTAGGGATCCCGTATCGGCAAATGATGTAGTTCAGGATGAAAGTAGCGATTTGTTTCCCAGTAACTTGTGTGAGAGGCACGGCTTCAATCCACTTTGTGAAATACTCTGTGGCTGTGATAATGAATTTATGTCCATTGGAAGAAGGAGGGTGAATCTTGCCTATGAGATCGAGTCCCCACTGACAAAAGGGCCAAGGAGATGCAAGTGGCTGTAGTTCTTGTGCTGGTGCGTGTATGAGGTCTCCATGAATTTGACACTGCTTACACTTCTTGACAAACTGATATGCATCTTTTTCCATAGTAGGCTAGTAATATCCAGTCCTGATGAGTTTCTTGGCCAAGGTAGGACCACTAGTATGCGGACCACATATCCCTTCGTGCACTTCTCGTAACGCAATCTGAGCTTCGTCACTCTCTAAACATCTAAGGAGGGTGCCATCTAGACCTTGTCGGTATAGGATATCAGCTAGGATAACGTATCGGGAGGATTGGCGGATGAAAGTGCGGCGTTGGTTGTTCGATAAATCGGGAGGTAAGATGTTGTCGCGAAGGTATGTGAATATGGAACCATATAACTGGGATTCAGGACCAACAACACATATCATTTCTGTAAGAGTGATCTCATATGACGGAATCAGCAGGTTGTCAACCAGGAACTCATAGCAGGTCTCATTTTGCGGTAGGTCAATGAGTGAAGCAATTGTAGCCATGGCATCAGCAGCGCGATTTTGTTCTCTTGGTATCTGCTCAAACTCTATCTTTGCAAAGTGTTGTTTCAGATCATCTACCAGTTGTTTGTAAGGCATTAGCTTTTCATCTTTTGTTTGATAATCATCAGTTGCTTGACGGATGACAAGTTGAGAATCCCCAAAAACCCGAAGTTCTTGGATCTTCCACTGAACTGCAATTCTTAACCCAGTTGTTAATGCCTCGTATTCCGCTATATTGTTGGTACAAGGAAATGATAAGCGGTATGACTTTGGTATAGAATCACCTTGGGGAGTTATAAAGAGTATACCCGCTCCTGCCCCATGCTGTGTGTATGAGCCATCAAAGTATAGTTGCCATGGCTTTGCAGGTGATATTGTTAGAATGGACTCATCTGGAAATTCTGACTGTAGAGGAACATCATCTATCATGGGAGCATCTGCCAGTTGATCTGCAATGGCTTGTCCTTTTATGGCTTTTCTGTCCACTATTCAATGTCGAATTCACTCAAAATCATTACCCACTTGGCCAGTCGCCCAGTAAGTGTAGCTTTGTTGAGCAGATATTTTAGTGGATCAATTCTGGCAATCAACTTGGTCTTGTGAGTAAGCATATAATGTCGTAATTTTTGTGAAGCGAAGACCACAGCGAGACATGCACGCTCAATTGGTGTGTAGTTCAGCTCATATCCCACCAATGTGCGACTGATATAGTAGACTGCTTTTTCCTTGCCGTCAGGTATTTGCTGTGCTAGTAGTGCCCCCAGTGCTGTTGGAGTAGCTGATATGTAAAGTAGCAATGGTTGATCCGGAATTGGTGGCATCAAAACTGGCGGGTTCAAAAGATAGTCTTTAAGTGCCCGAAAAGCCTGT
Organism: Cryptomeria japonica; assembly: GCF_030272615.1. Taxonomy (NCBI): domain Eukaryota; kingdom Viridiplantae; phylum Streptophyta; class Pinopsida; order Cupressales; family Cupressaceae; genus Cryptomeria; species Cryptomeria japonica. Next base: position 26,736,294 of record NC_081405.1, on the reverse strand, counting down.
TGACAGTTCTCGTCCCATTTGAACTTAATGTTTTTGTGTAGCAGGTGCTGGAAAGGATTGCACTTATCTGCAAGTTGTGCTATGAATCTTCGTATGGACTGGAGTCTCCCTTGTAAAGATCGAAGTTGACTGATATTCTTGGGTGGCGGCATGTCCAAGATAGCCTTGACTTTTGCTGGATCCGCTTCTATTCCTCTTTTAGACACAATGAATCCTAGGAGCTTCCCGGAGGTTAATCCAAAGACACATTTCTTTGGATTTAATCTTACCTTGTATTTTTCCAGCCTATCAAAAGCAACTGAAAGTATGTCCAAGTGTGTATTTCTGTCTATTGATTTAACCAAAAGGTCGTCGACATAATCTTCCACCTTTACATGCATGAGATCATGGAAGATAGTAGTCATGGCTCGTTGATACGTGGCACCTGCATTTTTCAGCCCAAAGGGCATGACATTCCAGCAGAAGGTTCCCCAGGGACAAGTGAATGATGTTTTATGTTGATCTTCAGGTGCAATCCTGATCTGATTATATCCAGAGAATCCGTCCATTAAAGATAACATCTCATGGCCTGCTGTGAGATCAACAATTAAATCAATGTTTGGTAATGGGAAATCGTCCTTCGGACAAGCCTTGTTGATATCCCTGAAGTCTGTACATATTCGGATGCTGTGATCTGGTTTGCTAATAGGTACTAAGTTGGAAATCCATTCGGGATAATCAATTGGGCGTATGAATCCGACATCTAGTAATTTCTCCAGCTCTGCCTTGACTAGCAATGCCACCTGTGGATGCATTTTCCTCAATTTCTGTTTTACTGGTTTTGCCCCCGGTTTGACTGTTAAATGATGCATTACTAAGTCGGGGTCTAGTCCAGGCATATCAGCATAAGACCATGCGAAGTTGACTTGTCGTTCCTTAAAGAAGCTTATGAACCTTGCTTTCTCAGCCTCTGTCAATGATTGAGCCAAAAATATGTTGTGTGGAACCTCTGCTGTACCAATGTTTGTCTTTATAGTCTCTTCTACCAACATGGATGATTTTTCTTCGTATGATGCTGGGAGAATGTCAAGCCTTCCATCTTCGGGCGCCTCAAAGAGGTTTTCACCCTCAGATACGTCCTTTCTTTTTACTTTTTTAGAGTCAGAGAGCGCCACAGTGTGGTTTTCGCCATAAGACCCTTGTTTTGTCTTTATTTTCACATTTTTGCGACTAGAAGGCCCGACACCCTCACCAAAGTATGCCATGTTATTTAGCTCTATGGCGTATCCTGCTTTATGGTCTCCAAGAGGAAGATCATCGCGAATGCCAAGATAATCAACAATAGCTTCGTCATTTTGAAATGTATCAATCTGTGGTGGTCCATCCTGATCCCAGTCAATGAGTTGGGGGTGAACGAGGGGAAGGTCTTTAGTGTTTTTAGAGTCCGCAAGGCTAATAGTGAAGATGTGGTTATATTCAGGTATGTCAAGATAGTCATCGAGGTCGTCAATGGCACTCTCCTCATCAGTGTCGATCGTGAGTGAGTCCAAATTATCATCACTAGTAGCACCCTCAGGGACAGGTGTCCTCATCCTATGTGATCCTGACCTAGGGCCCTGAAACGAAGCTTGTGTGGGATCCTTATAGGTCGGTTCTTGACCAACTCTGAATTTCTTGTAAAACTCCTCCTCCTCTGTAGGTTCATCTGGCTCTCTAAATGTCTCATTAAGTTTATAGTCGCTGGAGGATTTGTCTGAACCCCATTCCCACTCATTGGAGTCTGTGGAATAATTATCCTCTTGTTGAACTTCAGCCACTTTGACTCGCCATATCTGTTTTGTTCTCTTGTTTTGAATCTTGGGATTTAGAAAACCAAGCCCCTTAGAGCGTTCCCTTCTTGTAATTAGCTCAGGTTGTAGAGGCTCCATGACACCTTCTTTGCGTAGTCCGAGAGGACTTTTTCCATCATACCCGAATCTCTGCAGAATTTTGAAACCTTTACCATAGTTTTCACAGGGTATTATAATTTGATCATGTGTATCATCTTCAGCGTCCTTATATAGCATTTTATATAAACTTTCCTCCTCTAGTTCGCCCCATTTTTGAAAGACGGTAGGATCCCATTTGAGGAGCATGATGGAGATTTGCTTATTAGGATGTGGTCTCCCATATTCCTTGGGGGAGTTCATGACTTGTCGTAAGAACATTGTTTGATTCAGAGTGTATTCTCCCATGCCTTTGTCTTGAAACTTGGCTCTAAGTTCACCTTGTTTGGATGTCGAGGGCTTTAATGACTCAGGATCAATATATGCTGAAGAAGGAGTAGCCTCACGATTGCTGGGAATGATAATCTCAGTATGTGATCTCAAGTTATTGCAATATATGAATGGATTTGGATCACCATTGACCGTTACCTCGACTCCATTATGAGGAAATTTTATGCACTGATGGTACGTTGATGGGACTGCCCTCATTTCATGAATCCACGGACGTCCTAGCAATATGTTATACGTGAGGTCTAGATCCAGGACTTGACAAATCACGTCCTTTGTGACTGGCCCTATTCTTAGTGGTAAGATGACTGTGCCGTTGGACGAACGCTCTTCATCATCATAAGCCTTAATAGTGATTTGGTTTGTAGCATTCACAGCTTTGTCAGAATATCCCAATTGTCTGATGGTGCTCAATGTACAAATATTAAGACCTGCTCCTCCATCTATCAGGACTCATTTTATTCGGTTTTTATGTATGAAGGCTTCAATATGTAGAGGTGCATTGTGAGGCTGACTTATGGAGGCGTCATCGGCTTCTGTGAATGTGAGGGAGTGTGGAACGGATAGGTATCCCACCATGGCTTGAAACTGATCCACGTTTAGATCCGTAGGGACAGCAGTATCTCTCAAGGTTTTGTCAAGGACAGTTTTATGTGCAGGAGATATACGTAAGAGCTCAAGAATAGAGATGAGTGCGGGTGTTTTCCCTAATTGCTCTACAAGATCGTACTCAGGCTTAGTTGACGGAAGATTGGTATTCTTAGCAGAGGTACCTGGCAATGTGATCTTACCTCGACGGGTTGTAACATGACATTCAGAGGTAGATGTGGACGAAGATCCCACACCTTTTAGGACAATTTTAGGTCGCTGAGGAGGATTCTCAGGATTTTTATTTTTGATAGTAATGGTAGAAATATGATTGTCCATTGAGATGTGATTAATAGTGGAATCATAATTGTAAGATGTTCTGGTGTAATTGGCTTGATCATCTGTGACTTTGCCTTTTCCCTTGTCATGTTTCGGGAATGGTTCCTTAAACACCTCATGCTCTTGGTTAGATGAATGTCCCTCAATCTCAATATCTCCTCTGTCAATGAGATCTTGTACAATGTTTTTCAATCGATGGCAATTACTTGTCTTGTGACCCTTGCTCTTATGAAATTCACAATATTCATCATCATTCCACCAATTCGGTTTTACCTTTGGTTCATATGGAGGAAAATCTGGGACCGTGATCACTTTGTTTGCTACAAGCTTCTTGAATACTGATTCAAGTGGTTCTCCCAATGGAGTGTACTTCCTTCATGGTTTTGAAGTTGTTTGATTGTTCACTTGATTGTTGGTAGAATTTGATCCAGAAAAGATGAACTTTGGTCTCACTGTGTTAGCATCAACAACACCATCATTAACTGTGTTCTTGTTCTTGTTCCAAAACTTTGGTTTGTCCTTTCCTTTAAAGTCCTCTTTGTTTTCTTTGAATAGTTTGATAACTCCTTGTTCAATCAAGACCTTTTCTGTTGCTAGGCCCTTTTCAATGACATCCTTAAATGTAGACAAACAAGCTTTTCTGAGATCATAACCAATAGCCTTGTTAACATTTTGTGTGAACATTTCCACCATTTGTTTTTGCGGGATTTCACAAGAGCATCTGCTAGCTAAGTTTCTCCATCTTTGTAAAAATGACGCAAAAGATTCTCCTTCTTTTTGTTTCGTATTACACAAGGTAGTAACTGAGACATCTGTTTCAATGTTGTAAGAAAAATGCTGAATGAATGCCTCTGCCAAGTCGCCCCATGACTTAATACCAGGAGGTAATTGAGAAAACCATTCCATCGCTTGATCTCCTAAGCTCTGTGGGAACAACCTCATTAAGTATGTTTCTTCTGCCGCTACCTCAATGCAAGCTGTGAAGAATTGTCTTATGTGTGCCTTGGGGTCTCCTCTCCCTCTATATTTGTCAAATTTCGGTGTTGCAAAGTGCGGAGGAAACGGAGGCATTGGAATGCTCTTATCAAAGGGATAAGGGCATATATCTCTCATAGTATATGTGGGTTTTGATGTGCCCATGTCTTCCACTTTCTTTTGTAGATCTCTAATTTGTTGCTCCAAATTATTTTTGGGAGGAGATGGATTTCTTGTAGCATATCCCATGTTTGAAACACCCATTTGAGGAGGAGCTTGTTGCATATATGGATGATACTGATCGTAGACATGTCCATATGGAGGTCGATATTGTTGCGACATGTATGGAGCACTTGGCATAATTTCTTGTTGAGGGACCCCATATCTGTTTTGTGTATATAAACCATATTCAATGGGCCTTTCATTTTCCATTGTGTTGCCCCCAATTTTGGCATGAGGTCTTCTTGTGTCAAAATTTTGAGGAAGTCCTTGAGTATCCATTTGTCTTGGTTGACCCATATCTTGAGCATGTGTTTGAACATAAGGCCTCCATGATGGTCTTTGAGTGTAAGTATCATGCATTTGAGCTTGTATATGTGGGATTGCTGGTTTCTGAAGTAAAACTGATGGTGACTCAGGCATCATATTATTGGGTCCTCCACTATTAGGTTGAGTTTGTTGTGAAGGTCTACTTTCCATAAGTTGAGATAAGTCAAAATCATGTGGTATTTTAGCTCCACTTTGTGCCATCATGTTTAGAAAGTATTGACGATCTCTCCTCATTATCTCTTCAACCAATCTATTGAATTGAGGATCCATTATAGATTCTTGTATGTCTGCTGATAGTATTGAAGAATTGTCAACATTGTCATTGTGTGTAGCGTTGTGTATAGCGTTTGCGCTTTCCATATTTGGATTGTGTCTATAAACATTCATGTCTGGTAATGCAGTGTGCTCAGGATTGTAGAAGACATCATTGTCATACTCATAAGAACTCATGTTTACGGGCCCTTGAGCTTCTTTAGCTTTTCTCCTAGATTTTTGAAGACGGGTTTCAACCATGAACTAGGTGTTAGACCAATATGTGAGAGACTTAGACGAAAATGACAAGAGTATGTAAGACCAAGAGTTGTATGGAGTGTAAATGAATCTGAAGTTTACTTGCAATGTCCAAAGTGTAAGACCAAGTATGTATGTTGTAGAGTAGGTGTGACTTCCAAAGAGAGGATAGTTTCTCTTGATGAGGTAAGCTGACCTTGACTCTAAGTAAGACCAAATGAGACCCAAAGGTAAGAAACCTTGATGAGGGACCACTTAGCAAAGTGTAGTAATATGTAGTGTTGACAAAGTATAGTGAGGACAAGCAAGTGACCTTTTGACTCAAGTTTAGACAAGTATGAATGTAAAATGAGGTATGAAGTAATGATGGACTGTGTAAGACCTTAGAACAGGCTGAATGCTAGATGAAACCTGAAGAGACAACCTAGGAAGCTCAAGTATGCCGAAACTGATTTCTTTGTTTGCTTGACTGTTAAACTTTTTTGAAATCCTGACACAGACGCCTCTGTATACTTCACAGACGCGGTTTGAAGACACAGACGCTATTCTGTTTGACACAAACGTGATTCTGAGATTTCCTGTTGATGTTTGCTGGGACTGTAACAGTTTTTGCAATTTTGGACACAGACGCGCCTGTATACTTCACAGACGCGATTTCCAGACACAGACGTGTCTCTGTTCGACACAGACGCTGATAAAAACACAGACGCTATTCTGTACTTCACAGACGCGTTTATCAGACACAGACGCGGTTTTAACAGACACAGACGCGTTTCTGTAACCTTAGTGCAATCTTTCCTATCTGTGAATTTGTTTTGCTGTGACCAAATCTGATTTTTCGACTGTTTTTCGTGACAAGAGGACACAGTGTTGATGACCCAATGTTTGCAGACTGTTTAGACTCCAAAAAGTGTGTTGTTTGATGTAAAAAAAAGTTTTTGCATACACTTGAAGACACAAAAGACACAATGTTTTGCTGTTTTGTCTTGATTGTTTGAATGTTTATCATAAGTCAAGCACAATTCTTATGGTTGGCCAGGACAATAATTGTTGATCCCACATGGGGTTTTACCCCCGAGGCTACGCTATTCAGAGCGGATACTTAGATGCTTGACCTCACTGGCTCCACCCTCGGCACTCACTTCTCGGGTCAGCCAAGCATCAGTCCCCATGAAAACTCCCCATGGCGAACTTTGTATCTCTACTAAGAACCGTATGTGTGTGGGCCGCTACCAGAGGTCCGACCTCCTGCCTCAACAACTAGAAGGATTTGGGCATCTAAAACAATGAGGTGCTAGTAAGGGCATCCGCTCGTGTGGCCATACATGCGGCACTTTCAGCTCTGTAAATACAGAAGGCTCCCAGCCGGTAGGGGTTACGCCCTACAAATGATCAAATAAATTTGATCAAACGGGTTTATGGGGAGACATAGTGTCGGTATGAACTAATCAGCACACGTTATTCATAGTTTTCACCATGAATACATTTGATTATAGTGGCTTGGAAGAATATGGCTTTTCTTTTGCTACCACTTGGGTCGTTCTCTTCTCACTAGTAGTCCTAATGACCACACGGGAAGACAGGCCCTCTAAAGAGTAAACAAAAAGAGCCTATTGCTCAAAACACAAAAGACAATGGTTCAATTTTAGTGCACCAATTGAAGTGTTTGCTAAGCTATGAAGACAAGGCACACAAATAAAATTACAAAACCCTAGCTAAGGCCCTGCAACAAAATTGTTAGTAGTTTGGGTTGTTTCAAATGATAACCCCTTCCTGCAAGCACACAAGTTAGGTAAATTTTAAGAAAACCCAAAAAGACTTTGTGAAAAGGGGCCTTCAACAAAAACGTATTTGCCTCCAAAGCAAGCCGCACAAACCAGGTTAGCTAGATCTGCAAAGGTTAGCCAAAAATAAACCAGATCTGAAACCCTAAGTACAAAATCCGAAAACCCGAATCGAAAAACTTGAAAAAATTTTGCAAAACAGAATGCACAGACGCTGTTATACCAGACACAGACGCGTCTGTCCGACACAGACGCGGTTCTGTGATTCGCAGACGTGATTTCAGAACACAGACGCCTCTATATTCTTCAGACGCGATCAGATGGTTCACAGACGCGATTCGAGATCACAGACGCGACTTTCGGAAACCTGCAAAAATAGAAAATGACAGAAACACAGACGCGATCCAAGATATCACAGACGCCTCTGAAATACAAAAACGCGATTCTAACACTCGCAAACGCGGAAAAAAACCTAAAATGTCGTCGAAATCGTCCGATCTGCAACTTCAAAATGCAAAATCTGCAACAAAAATGTTAAATGCAAAGGGACAAAGGTCCCACCGGGCGTGCCAAAATGTATATGGTGAAAATGGATAGCAATAAACAACAATATTGAAAGACTAAAATGGATTCAACCACCAAACCCTAGCCTAACAATGAACAAAGATCCACCATAACATATGAAGATAACCTAAGACAATGCAAAATAACTCAAAAATCACAAAGATTATACCATCACATGTCCACTAGGGTTTTGATCTCCATTTTTCCTATCTCCATTGATCTTGTTTAATATGCTTGCTCTCAGATTTTTATATGCACAAGAGCTCAACAAAGAACGGAATGTGGTTGCAAGTAGAATTGTAGTGTAGTTAAGTCCTCCAAAATTAGTCATTAGTCATTAGGCATTAGGGTTTGTCAATGAAGAAAGCATCTCCTTAAATAGAAGACACAATAAGAAATGGAGGGTTAAGATTGAGAGGTGTAAAAAAGGAGGTCGGCTAGGATTAGAGGGTAGGTATAAGAAATACCAAAATAATGAAAGGGGTAGGTAGTGTAGGAAATAAGAGATGAATGACATGTGTTATGTGTAGAAAAGGTTAATGAATTAATTAAATAAATAAAGATTTATTTAATTAATAGAAGAAGTAGGACAATTAAATAAATAAAATATTTATTTAATTTAGGAAAGGGATAATTTAAATAAATAAATGTATTTATTTAAATGAGAAATAAGGCTAGAAGAGGATAAATGAATTAATTAAATAAATAAAGATTTATTTAATTAATAGAAGAATTAGGCTTAGATAATTAAATAAATAAAATATTTATTTAATTAGACATGACAATTTTGGGTGTCTACAACTAGAATAGATCAAGGCACTTTGTGATGAACAGTGAGTACCAAGATAGAGTACTTTGTGATGAACAGGGAGTATATAAGCAGCACTTTGTGATGAACAAGGAGTGCAAATGTGAGTAACACTTTGTGATGAACAGTGAGTGTCACACACGTAGTACTTTGTGATGAACAGGGAGTACCACTAGGATAGAAGCAACACTTTGTGATGAACAGTGAGTGTCACTAGGGTAGATAGCAATATGCATTTAGATAAAAAGTAGCATTTTGTGATAAACAAGGAATGCCACTATGACTGACATGAGTGATTTGCTTGACTGCAGGAGTATTTGCCGATGCTGGAGTCATGGGAGAGATTCCCGTCTACTCAAAGGTTGCGACCTAAGCTGACAGCCGAGGAGCGAGCTACTATTGAGGAGATGGGATTGAGACATGTTCTATATGTGCCTGAGTTTCAGGCGAACATGGGACTGTTGACTGCGCTGGTGGAGAAATGGCACTTCGAGACCTGTACTTTTCATTTGCCGATGGGTGAGATGATAGTCACCCTTGAGGATGTATATAGGATACTGAGGATACCGATCGATGGGGAGCTGATCCCATACAATCGAGATGGAGATAGGGAAGCCTTGAGACGAGTATTCTAGGACCCAGGACTGGAGATGAGGGCAAGACATGTGGCGTGGGACACTATGACAGCCATAGGGCTAGCGCTGCTAGCAGTGGTAGGAGGAGCGATCAGTGGGTTCCTGTGTCCAGATAGGGCGACACAGGGGTTGGCTATGGGTTGGGGAGGAGCACTGGAAACACTGTTGACACAACACACCAGATATGCTTGGGGACCGTGTGTGCTAGCACACCTCTACTATGAGCTGCATCAGTTCGTATACCATGGATCAGTGGGATTGGGCTGCGGGGTGACATTATTGCAGGTGTGGGCTTATGAGAATCTACCAGTGACGAGGCCAATACACTTCAGAGGCAAGGGTCATGGACGCAGTTTTGTGCACTTGTATGATATGATCACGTCGCAACCACAGATTGACAGGTTGGAGCACTGGCGGCGAGTGATAGATGATATTGATGTGGTCATATGGAGGCCATATCTGGGATACGAGTAGTGGGAGGATGATGCAGTTGAGCTTCCTTACACCTTTCGGAGCAGGTCTCTGATTGGGTAGACGCCCTATGTGCTGGAGAGGCAGCTAGTGGACAGGGTTGGCCGACAGTTTGGCAGGATTCAGAGGATGCCACGGGGCTCAGGCATGTATGCACGGACTATCAGGGCTCAGGCACAGTTTGGGCCCCTATTATCATATGATCAGGCAGTTACACAGCTAGTAGAGATGATGCCCCTACCCTGGGACATGTGGCCAGAGATTGAGGATGTCGGCATGGATGCCGAGTATACAACATACTAGGCGGAGCATCCCTTCCCACGCTTGACAGATCCGGGAGAGCCATTGGATGGAGATGGGGGTGGGGATGATGATGATGGTGGAGGTGATGGGGGCAGAGGCCGACGGAGGAGGAGGGGAGCAGTTGGAGAGAGGAGGGTTGCATTTCGGAGGGAGGGTGGAGAGGAGAGACAGGCTCGGGTGGTGAGGGGTCATGGTGGATTGTCGCTATAGGTGCCAGCAGCACAAGGTCCTAGACAGGTACAGGTATAGGGACAGGGATAGATACAGGGATAGGTACCAGTACAGGTACAGGCATAGGGGCAGGCACCCGTACAGGGGGAGCCATAGGTAGAGGCGGAGGGGGCTGACACAGAGGAGGATGAGCTGATAGAGCTGAGGGAGATCTGCCAGGGCCAGGCAGATGAGATCCAAGAGTTGGAGAGGTAGAGGGATCAGCTCAGGAGGAGGCTCATAGATACTGAGCGGGAGCGGGATCAGGCTATTTAGCGTTATATAGAGGCTGAGATGGCGTTGAGGGCAGGGAGACAGGCAGCGGAGGACACAGGGGCAGGATATGCTTATGTCCTACGGGCAGGGGAGGAGATTGCCTACTGGCGGGATCTCTATTATGGTGCAGTGCCAGCGGATCAGCAGGCGAGGAGCTTCCATAGACCATCGCGTATAGCGACAGCTATGGGAGGGAGCTGAAGGAGACAAGCATCGAGTGGTGGGGTTATGGGTCCTCCACCACCACCAGATAGAGGAGACAGGAGGGATGATCTTGGGGTAGATCCTTCAGGGGCTTAGATTCCGTCGAGGCCAGGCGGCTCCGAGGGAGGGAGTTCATCCTAGCCATAGAGGGCTCCCTATGTATCAGTATTGTACCATTTTTGCATGATGATGTAGACACCTGCGGGTGCTTTTGTAGCCATATGATTTTGACATCATTGTATCATGATGCTTTATGATTATATATATGAGATGATTCATCTTTGTGGTAGCTATATGCATGTGTACCTATGTGATGAGATGTTCTTATGATGTATGCTTATGATATGGATGCAAATATGTACATGATGCAATGCAGTATTTTTGTTCTTTTATGTTTTATATGTTATGCTAATGCAAATGTGAATGTATGTAATGCAAATGTAAATTGTGCTAACAGATGTTATGTGCAGGATGTGATGCAGTTGTGATATCTATATGTATGTATGAAATGCTTATATGTGGTGATGCAGGTGCGACTACATGAAATGCAAATGTTTTTGGTGTGTCATTATACTCAGTCATGTGATAGTAGGCTACACGCACTTGAGAAGGACGATGGAAGTCAATCAAGAAAAGGGGATGAAAGATAGAAGATATGAAAGTGAAAGAGCTTCTTGTGCATTATCATCATTGAGCTTTATTATGGCAAGTAGGTTATGACAATCAAGGCATATGTTCGACCCAGAAAGTCATTGTACCTGTTTGCATGGAGATAAGACAGTTGCAAACAAGGAATGCCCCAGTTCACACTAGACTCTCAGTGTCCTCGTATCCTTGGACAAGTCATAGCATTACTAAGAGACAATCCACAGACAACAAAAGAAAAATAGGTGACGATACCCCATCCTCGCCCTTCTAGTCAAAGACATCCTGGAGATAAAATCTCTAGTCAGAGACATCTTGGAAAAGCTAAAAGACATGTCACCAAAAAGATAAAATCAAAAGAAAACCAAGACTTGACACCAACATCCATTGTAGTCCTCAAGTTTAGTGTCTCTTGTCACTTGTATAAGTCTTATTTGATTGTGGTCACAATGTTTACTTTCATAGAAAGGATAGATAGCACTGAACTATATGTTGTCTGAGTCTGTTGAAAGATTTGATTTGTTGAAGCCCATTGTTGCTGCTGTGTCTCATCTAAAACTGACTGAATCCATAAAACTGATACTTTATTGCTGAGAAGATGAAACTTTATTGCAGATCTATGATGCAAATGTTGTTTTATTGCGAATTGTGCGCGGATAGACTAAAGGAAGCTGGAAGAAACTGTACTCCTCAAAACATGTGATGTTCTCAATTCCACACCCATCACTAGACGTCAGATTTGCCTTAGCCACAAATAGGATCTAATTTATTATGGATGGAAAGGGAAGTGAAAAGGGAGGTTTATTATGAATGGCTAACCAATCTTGGGTAGATCAATAACAAGCCATGATGGGAATGGGTAAGTTTATTATGGATGAATTGGTCGTGAGTGTGTGCAAAGTGAAAGGATGAAAGTGAATCCTGAAGGAGGGAGGAGCAATGTCTCTACGCATGGCACTGGTGACCCAGTTTTCACCATGGTACTTGCCCAGGGCGCCACAGAAGTGGTTTTCACCGTTGGATGAAATTATTTCTCTTTACTTTTTTCGATTTTTCAATGCTTTTTGTGTCACAAGGCGCCTGTTTGCCAGGTTTTCACCAAGTAACGATTTTTTTTGTTTTATGATTTTTTTGTATTGTTGAATTTTTTGAATTTTTTTGTATTTTTGAAATTAGGATACTCTGAAGAGCTATGTGTAAAACCTGCGAAGGTGCATGCTGTTGATAGGATCCTCCAAAGGTTCACCTTCTGTAGTTGAGAGCTGATATGCCCCAGATCCATATGCTGCTGTAATGATGTAAGGACCAAGCCAATTTGGTTCAAACTTGCCCTTCTTCTCTCTATCTTGCTGATTTTTGGGGTTTTCTCTGATAACTAAATCACCTACCTCAAATGTGCGAGGCTTGACCCTGTGATTGTAGCTGCGACTCATTCGTTGTTGATAAGCTTTGAGATGATTAAAAGCAGTTTGTCTTCGTTCATCCAATAATTCAAGCTCTTGTAAGCGAGAGACCCTATAGTCTTCATCACTGATGATGTTTTGCAAAGAAACCCGTAAAGAGGGTAGCTCGACCTCAATAGGCAAGATGGCTTCAGTGCCATAGATAAGTGAATAGGGTGTAGCTCCTGTAGGTGTGCAGACACTTGTGCGGTAGACCCAAAGTGCAGGATTAAGTTGGATATGCCAATTACGACCAGCATCATCGACTGTCTTCTTTAGGATTTTAAGTATTATTTTATTAGACGCCTCAGCTTGACCATTACCTTGGGGGTAATATGGTGTGGAGAAACGATGGGAAATATGGAAGCGGTCACAGAGTTCATGAACATCCTGATTTTTGAAGGGACGCCCGTTATCAGTGATAATGGAAACAGGAATACCGTATAGGCAAATGATATAGTTGAGAATGAATGTAGCAATCTGTTTTCCTGTGACTTGTGTGAGAGACACGGCTTCAATCCATTTTGTAAAATATTCTGTGGCAGTGATAATGAATTTATGACCATTGGAAGAAGGAGGGTGAATCTTGCCTATGAGATTGAGTCCCCACTAACAAAAGGGCCAAGGAGACGCCATTGGTTGAAGTTCTTGTGCTGGTGCATGTATGAGGTCTCCATGAATTTGGCATTGCTTACATTTCTTGACAAACTGATATGAGTCTTTTTCCATATTGGGCCAATAATATCCAGTCCTGATGAGTTTCTTGGCCAAGGTAGGACCACTAGCATGTGGACTACATATCCCTTCATGCACTTCACGTAACGCAATCTGAGCTTCGTCGCTTTCTAAACATCTAATAAGAGTGCCATCTAGACCTCGTCGGTATAAGATATCAGCTAAAATGACATATCGAGAGGATTGACGAATGAAAGTGCGATGTTGGTTATTTGATAGATCAGGAGGTAGAGTATTGTCACGTAGGTATGTAAAAATGGAACCGTATAACTGGGATTCGGGACCGACAACACATATCATCTTAGTAGGCATGATTTCATATGAAGGAACTAAAAGGTTATCCACCAAGAACTCATAGCGGGTCTCGTTTGGAGGTCAATCAATCAGTGAAGCAATTGTAGCCATGGCATCTGCGGCGCGATTCTGCTCTCTTGGTATCTGCTCAAAGTCTATCTTTGTGAAGTGTTGTTTCAGGTCATCCACCATTTGTTTATAAGGCATTAATTTTTCATCTTTTGTTTGGTAATCATCAGTTGCTTGACGAATGACAAGTTGGGAGTCCCCAAAAATACGAAGTTCCTGGATCTTCCATTGAACTGCAATTTGCAATCCTGTTGTTAATGCCTCATATTCCGCTATATTGTTAGTGCAAGGAAATGATAAGCAGTATGATTTTGGTATAGAATCCCCTTGAGGAGTTATAAAGAGGATGCCAGCTCCTGCCCCATGTTGTGTGTATGAGCCGTCGAAGTACAGTTGCCATGGCTTTGCATATGACATTGTCAAAATGGATTCATCTGGAAATTCTGAACTTAGAGGAACATCATCTATCATGGGAGCATCTGCTAATTGATCTGCAATGGCTTGTCTTTTTATTTCTTTTCTGTCCACATACTTGATGTCGAATTCACTCAGGATCATTACCCATTTGGCCAGTCACCCAGTAAGTGTGGCTTTATTGAGAAGGTATTTCAATGGGTCTATCCTTGCAACTAACTTAGTCTTATGAGTAAGCATGTAATGTTGTAATTTCTTTGAAGCAAAGACCACGGCGAGACATGCATGCTCAATTGGTGTGTAGTTTAGCTCATATCCTACCAATGTGCGACTGATATAGTATACTGCTTTTTTTTTGCCCTCAGCAATTTGTTGTGCTAAGAGTGCCCCCAGTGCTATTGGAGTAGCTGATATGTATAGTAACAGTGGTTGATCTGGAACTGGTGGGATCAGAACTGACGGATTTAGAAGATAATCTTTGAGCGTCTGGAAAGCCTGTTGACAATTATCATCCCATTTGAATTTGATGTTTTTATGTAGTAGGTGCTGAAAAGGATTACACTTATCTGCCAGTTGTGCTATGAATCGTCGGATGGATTGGAGTCTACCTTGTAAAGATCGAAGTTGACTGATATTTCTTGGTGGTTGCATCTCCAAGATGGCCTTGACTTTTGCTGGATTGGCTTCATTTTGGATACAATGAATCCTAGGAGCTTCCCAGAGGTTACTCCAAAGACACATTTCTTGGGGTTTAATCTTACTTTGTATTTTTCCAACCGATCAAAGATGACTGAAAGTATATCCAAATGTGTATTTCTATCTATTGATTTGCCCAAGGGGTCGTCAACATAATCTTCCACGGTTACGTGCATGAGATCATGAAAGATAGTAGTCATGGCTCTTTGATATGTAGCACCTGCATTCTTTAGCCTGAAAGGCATGACATTCCAGCAGAAAGTTCCCCACGGACAAGTAAATGATGTTTTGTGTTAATCCTCGGGCGCGATCCTTATTTGATTATAACCAGAGAATCCATCCATCAATGATAACATTTCATGACCTGCGGTGAGATCAATAATCAAATCAATATTTGGTAATGGAAAGTCATCCTTTGGACAAGCTTTGTTGATGTCTCTAAAATCTATGCAAATTCCGATGCTGCGATCTGGTTTACTGACAAGTACTAAGTTGGAGATCCATTCAGGATAATCGATTGGGCATATGAATCCGACATCCAATAACTTCTCAAGTTCCGCTTTGACTAGTAATGCCACTTGTGGATGCATTTTTCTTAATTTCTGTTTTACTGGTTTTGCCCCTAGTTTGACTGTCAGATGATGCATTACCAAATCCGAATCCAATCCAGGCATATCAGCGTATGACCAGGCGAAGTTGATTTGTCGTTTTTTGAAGAAACTTATGAATTTTGACCTTTCGGACTCTGTCAATGATTGAGCTAGGAATATGTTGTGTGGAACCTCTTCTGTACCAATGTTTGTTTTGATAGTCTCCTCTACCAACATGGATGACTTTTCCTCATATGATGCCGGGAGAATGTCGAGCCTTCCATCTTTGGGTGCCTCAGAGAGGTTTTCGCCCTCAGATACGTCCTTTCTTTTTATTTTTTTGGGGTCAGACAGCGCCACAGTGTGGTTTTCGCCATAAGACCCTTGATTTGTTCTTATTTTCACATTTTTGCGACTGGAAGGTCCGACACCCTCACCAAAATATGCCTCGCTGTTGAGTTCTATAGTGTATCTCGCTTTATGGTCCCCAGGAGGAAGATCATCTCGTATCCCCAGATAGTCAATAAAAGCTTCATCGTTTTGGAATGTGTCAAACTGTGCAGGTCCTTCATGATCCCAGTCAATGAGTTGGTGGTGAACAAGGGGAAGGCCGTTAATGTCTTCGAAGTTAGCGGAGCTAAGAGTGAAGATGCAGTTATATTCGGGTATGTCAAGGTAATTATCGAGGTCATCGATGGCACTCTCCCCATCAGTCTCGATCGCGAGCGAATCCAAATTATCATCACTAGTAGCGCATTCTGGGACAGGTGTTCTCATCCTATGTGATTTCAACCTAGAACCTTGAGACAAGGACTGTGTGGAATCCTCATGGGTTGTTTCTTGACCGACTCTGAACTTGTTATAAAATTCCTCTTCTTTTGTTGGTTCATCTGGCTCTCTGAATATCTTGGTGAGCTCGTAGTCACTGGAAGACTTGTCGGAACCCCATTCCCATTCGTTGGAATCTGTGGAATAGCGATCCTCTTGTTGAATTTTGGCAGCTTTGATTTGTAAGGCTTCTTCTGTCCTTTTGGTGTGGACATTTGAAGTTAAGAAACCAAGTCCTTTCGAGCATTCCTTTTTGAAAGTTCATTCAGGTTGTAAAGGTTCAATGATGCCTTCCTTTCGTAACCCAAGAGGGCTTTTTCCATCATACTTGAATTTTTGTAGAATTTTGAAGCCTTTGCCATATTTCTCACATGGTAGACTAATGTGATCTTGTGTGTTGTCTTCATTGTCTCTGAAAAGCATTTGGTATAAATCTTCCTCTTCTAGTTCACCCCATCTTTGAAAGGTAGTAGGGTCCCATTTGAGTATCATGATGGATACTTGCTTGTTAGGATGTGGTCTTCCATATTCTTTTGGGGAACTCATGACTTGTCGTAAGTACATGGTCTAATTTAAAGTATATTCCCCCATGCCCTTGTCTTGAAACTTGCCTTTAAGCTCACCTTGTTTTGATGTCAAAGGTTTTAATGACTCGGGATCAATGTATGTCGACGAGGGAACAACCTCACGATTACTGGGAATGATGGTCTCAGTCTTTGATTTTAGGTTATTGCAGTATATGAATGGATTAGGATCACTGTTAACTATTACTTCCACTCCATTATGAGGAAACTTAATGCATTGGTGATATGTGGATGGGACTGCCCTCATTTCATGAATCCAAGGGCATCTTAGCAATATGTTATAAGTGAGATCTAAATCCAGGACTTGACAAACCACATCCTTTCTAATTGGCCCAACTTTGAGAGGTAAGGTGACTATGCCCTTGGATGAACGCTCTTCGTCATCATATGCCTTAATGGTAATTTTGTTTGTAGAATTCACAGCTTTATCAGAATATCCCAATTATGTAATAGTGTTCAATGTGCAAATGTTCAAACCTGCTCCTCCATCTATCAGGACTCTTTTTATTCGATGTTTGTGTATGAAGGCTTCAGTGTGTAATGGTGCATTATGTGGCTGACTTACGGAGGCATCATCGGCTTCTGTGAAAGTAAGGGAATGTGGAATGGAAAGGTATCCCACCATGGCTTGAAATTGGTCCACGTTCAGATCAGTAGGAACAGCAGTATCTCTCAAGATTTTGTCAAGAATGGCTTTATGTGCGGGTGATATGCATAATAACTCAAGGATTGAAATGAGCGTCGGTGTCTTCCCTAATTGTTCTACAAGGTCATACTCAGGTTTGGTTGATGAAGAAGCGGTGTTTTTAGTTGGAGCACCTTGCAAAGTGATTTTACCTCGGCAGGTTGTAACATGACATTCAGAGGTAGGTTCAGAAGAAGATCCAACACCTTTTAGGACAATCCTGGGTCTCCGAGTAGAATTTTTAGACGCTTTGTCCTTGATGATAATGGTAGAGACATAATTGTCCATTGAGATGTGATTGATGGTTGAATCATAGTTGTAAGATGCTCTTGTATAGTTGGTTTGATCATCTATGGCTTTAGCTTTTCCCTTGTCATGCTTTGGGAATGGTTCCTTAAACATCTCATGTTCTTGATTGGATGAGTGTCCCTCAATCTCAATGTCACCTCTATCAATGAGATCTTGTATGATGTTCTTTAGTTGATGACAATTTCTTGTCTTATGACCCTTGCTCTTATGAAATTCACAATACTCATCATCGTTCCACCAATTTGGTTTAACCTTTGGTTCATATGGAGGAAAATCTGGAATAGTGATTACCTTGTTTGCCACTAGCTTCTTGAAGACTGACTCAAGTGGTTCTCCCAATGGGGTGTACTTCCTTCATGATCTGGAAGTTGTTTGAGTATTCACTTGATTGTTTGTAGAACTTGATCCTGAAAAAATGAATTTGGGTCGCACTGTGTTGGCATCAACAACACCATCATTGACTATGTTCTTGTTTTTATTCCAAAATCTTGGCTTATCTTTTCCTTTAAAGTCATCCTTGTTTTCCTTGAATATCTTAATGACTCCTTGGTCAATTAGGACCTTTTCTGTTGCTAAGCCTTTTTCAATGATGTCCTTGAAGGTGGACAAACAAGCTTTCCTTAAGTCATAACCAATCTCTTTGTTAACATTTTGGGTGAACATTTCTACCATTTGTTTTTGTGGAATTTCACAAGAGCATCTGCTGGCTAAATTCCTCCATCTTTGTAAAAATGATGCAAAAGAATCTCCCTCTTTTTGCTTGGTGTTGCACAAAGTAATGACTGATATGTTTGTCTCTATGTTGTAGGAGAAATGTTGGATGAATGCCTCTGCTAAGTCACCCCATGACTTAATTCCAGGTGGAAGTTGGGAGAACCATTCCATATCTTGATCACCTAAGCTCTGTGGGAATAATCTCATCAAATATGTCTCTTCTACTGCTATCTTAATGCAAGCTGTGAAAAACTATCTTATGTGTGCCTTAGGATCCCCTTTTCCTCTATACTTATCAAATTTAGGCGTCACAAAGTGTGTAGGAAATGGAGGCATTGGAATGCTCTTGTCAAATGGATAAGGACATATGTCTCTCATTGTGTATGTTGGCTTTGGTGTATTTATGTCCTCCATTTTATTTTGTAAGTCCCTGATTTATTGTTCCAAATTGCTCTTAGGTGGAGATCGACTTCTTGGACCATACCCCATGCTTGAGGCACCAATTGGAGGAGCAACATGTTGCATATATGGATGATATTGATCATACACATGTTCATATGGAGGAGGTCTATAGTGATGCTGCATATATGAACCACTTGGTATAGATTCATGTTGAGGAACACCATATCTATTTTGTGCATGTATACCATACTCTACAGGCATGTCATGTTCTAATGTGTTGCCCCCAAATTTGATGTGGGGTTTCCTTGTGTCCAAATTTTGAGCATGCCTTTGAATATCCAATTGCTTTGGTGGTTGATCCTTAGCATTGGGGGCATATCTGTCTACATAAGACTTCCATAACGGTCTACGAAGGTGAGTATCATATGCTTGACCATGTGTATGTGGGACCTCTGGTTTTTGAAGCAAAGCTGATGGTGATGCAGGTACCATATGTGGTCCTCTATTTCCTCCACTATTAGGCCTTCTTTGATCTATGTTGGAGTGAGGTTGTTGCAAAGGTCGATTTTCCATTATTTGAGACATGTCAAAATCATGAGGTATCTTGGCTCCACTTTGTGCCATCATTTGTAAGAAGTATTGTCTATCCCTCATTATTTCCTCAACCAATCGATTGAAATGGGGATTCATAATGGATTCTTCCACATCTGCTGAATGTACGAAAAAGTTGTCCATATTGTCATTGTGTGTAGAATTATTGTTTGTAGTGTCCATATTCTCAACATTTGGAATATTTCTATAGGCATCCATGTCAGGTAATGTAGTATGATCAGAATTGAAAAAGATATCATTGTCATACTCATAAGAACTCATGTTTGCAGACTCTTGAGCCTCTTTAGTTTCTCTCCTAGATTTTTGAAGGTGGGTTTCAACCATGAACTAGGTATTGACCAAGATGTGTGAGACTAGATGAAAATGGAAAAAGTATGGAAGACCAAGAGTTGGATGGAATGTAAATGAATATGAGGTGTACTTGTAATGTCCAAAGTGTAAGACCAAGTATGTATGTAGTAGAGTAGGTGTGACTTCCAAAGAGAGGATAGTTTCTCTTGATGAGGTAAGTTGACCTTGACTCTAAGTAAGACCAAATGAGACCCAAAGGTAAGAAACCTTGATGAGGGACCACTTAGCAAAGTGTTGTTGTATGTAGTGTGTTGACAAAGTATGATGAGGACAAGCAAGTGACCTTTTGACTCAAGTTTAGACAAATGTGCATGTAATGTAAGGTGTGAAGCAATGATGGACTTTGTGAGACCCAAAGACAGGTTGACTGCTAAAAGAAGTCTTGGAGAAATGACCTAAGAAGCTCAAGAATTCTGAAACTGACTGTGTTTGTTTGCTGGACTGTAATAGTTTTTTCAATTCTGAACATAGACGTGCCTGTATACTTCATAGACGCGGTTTCCTGATGCAGACGCGGCTCTATTTAACACAGATGCATTTTTGAGATTTTTTGCAAAGTGTAATGTTGATTCTGTAAACACAGATGCGTTTTTGCCCTTCACAGACGCGGTTATACAACACAGACGCTATTATGTCCGACATAGATGCATTTCTATAAAATTTGTGCAATTTTTTCCAATCTGTGAAGTCATTTTGTTGTGACCAAATTTGACTGTTTGACTGATTTTCGTGACACAGTGTTGATGAGGACTCAATGTTTGCAAGTGTCTAGACTCAAAAATGACTCCAAAAAAAAGTGTGTTGTTTGATGTAAAAATGTTTTGCATACACTTGAAGACACAAAAGACACAATGTTTTGCTATTTGGTCTTGAATGTTTTGAATGTTTAAAATAAGTCAAGCACAATTCTTATGGCTGGCCAAGACAATAGTTGTTGATCCCACATGGGGTTTTACCCCTGAGGCTATGCTATTCAAAGCGGATACTTAGATGCTTGACCTCACTGTCTCCACCCTCGGCACTCACTTCTCGGGTCAGCCAAGCATCAATCCCCATGAAAACTCCCCGTGGCGAACTTTGTATCTCTACTAAGAACCGTATGTGTGTGGGCCGCTACCAGAGGTCCGACCTCCTGCCTCAACAACTAGAAGGATTTTGGCTTTTAAAACAAAAAGGTGCTAGTAAGGGCATCCATTCGTGTGGCCATACATGCGGCACTTTCAGCTCTGTAAATACAGAAGGCTCCCAGCCGGTAGGGGTTACACCCTACAACTGATCAAATAAATTTGATCAAATGGGTTTATGGGGAGACATAGTGTCGGTATGAACTAATCAGCACACGTTATCCATAGTTTTCACCATGAATACATTTGTTTATAGTGGTTTGGAAGAGGTGGGTTTTCCTCGCTACCACTTGGGTCGTTCTCTTCTCACTAGTAGTCCTAATGACCACATGGGAAGACAGACCCTCTAAAGATTAAACAAAAAAAGAGCCTATTGCTCAAGACACAAAAGACAATGATTCAATTTTAGTGCACCAATTGAAGTGTTTGCTAGTCTATGAAAACAAGACACACAATAAAAATCCAAAAACCCTTGCCAAGGACCTGCAACAAAGATTTATTAGTAGTTTGGATTGTTTTAAATGATTACCCCTTCCTGCAAGCACACAAGTTAAGTAAATTTTAAACCCAAAAGACTTTGTGAAAATAGGGGCCTTCAACCAAACGATTTAGCTTTCAAGACAAGCTGCACCAATTTCGTTAGCTAGATCTGAAAATGTTAGCTAGATCTGAAAATGTTAGCTCAAAATAAACCAGATTTGAAAC
The DNA here is from genome assembly GCF_030272615.1 of Cryptomeria japonica. NCBI lineage: Eukaryota > Viridiplantae > Streptophyta > Pinopsida > Cupressales > Cupressaceae > Cryptomeria > Cryptomeria japonica. The sequence goes on along the minus strand of NC_081405.1, from coordinate 26,714,627 downwards.
CCTAAATGCAAAATCTGTAAACTGAATCAATAAAAACCCAAAATTTGAAACTAGTGAACATAGACGCGATTACCCTCAACACAGACGCGACTGGGTGACACAGACGCGGTTCTGTGAGACACAGACGCGACTAAAAACAGCGCAGACATGATTTTATAACACAAATGCGCTTTCTTGGAACCTGCAAAATAGAATATTGCCAATAACACAGACGCGACTCCAGATGTCTCAAACGCGCCAGAAAATAAAAAACGCGATCCGAAAGTGCGGAGACGCGAAAATATCAAAATGCTGCCGAAAACGTCAGATTTGCAACTTCAAAATACAAAATCTGCAAGAAGGATGTTAAATGCAAAAAGGACAAGAGTCCCATCGGGCATGCCAAAATGTATATGGTGAAAATGGATAACAATAATGATAATATTGAAAGACTAAATGAATTCAACCACAAAACCCTAGCCTAACAACAACAAAGATCCACCATAACACATGAAGATTACCTAAGACAATGCAAATCAAATGAAATCACAAAGATTATACCATCACATGTCCAATAGGGTTTTGGATCTCCATTCTTCCTATCTCCATTGATCTTGCTTGATATATTTGCTCTTAGATTTTATGTGCACAAGAGCTCAACAAAGAACGGAATGTGGTTGCAAGTAGGATCGTAGTGTAGTCAATTTGCATAAATTGATTAGAATGATTGATTAGGGTTTGATAATGAAGGAAGCATCTCCTTATATAGAAGACACTATATGAAATAGAGGGATAAGATTGAGAGGTGTAAAAGGAGGTCGGCTATGATTAAAGGGTAGGTAAAAGAAATAATAAAATAATGAAAGGGGTAGGTAGTGTATGAATTAAGAGATGAATGGCATGTGTCATGGGTAGAAAAAGGTAATGAATTAATTAAATAAATAAAGATTTATTTAATTAATAGAAGTGGGATAATTAAATAAATAAGATATTTATTTAATTTAGAAAAAAGGATAATTTAAATAAATAAAGGTATTTATTTAAATGAGAAATAAGGCTAGAAGAGGATAAATGAATTAATTAAATAAATAAATATTTATTTAATTAATAGAAAAATTAGGCTAAAGTAATTAAATAAATAAAATATTTATTTAATTAGATTGGACAATTTTAGGTGTCTACAGTAATTATTTGTGGCCAGTATAAATAGAGGTTTGAAAATCATTTGAGAAGACAAAAGACTGAAGATTGAAGACAAAGTTTAGAGATTGAGCGAAGATGTAGATCCAACAAGATTCAGAATTGACAGATTGTTTCCGGAGGCCGATTTGATATGTGGATCATCTGTGGATCTTGTAATTGTGTTGTAAGCATTATTTGTATCCTGGACAACAATCCAACACGTGGCATGTGTAATCCTTTAGATTGTAATAAGATTTATTCATACTGTTTACCGGTTATGTGTTCTATTATGTTATCGGTTGTTCTTTCTGCTATTTTTAGCATTATATTACCAATTACTGATATATTTGGCATGGTCTATGTGTTAGGCTACAAGGTTGGGCCGTCCTTCATTGGATCTCCCTACCTTGACTACACCAAGTGGTATTAGAGTTGGTTTGTGAACTTGTTGTTGGACAAAGTGTTGATTGTGCACCGGTTGGTTGGAGAGAAAGTTGAGGCAACTTGTGGACTTGTTTAGATCGCCGATCGTGAGGTAGAGCAAGGTTTGTAGGTAGATCACCGATCCTAGAGCTCGAGCTTGAGGCAATTAGTGGGTGGAGACTTGAACAGATCGTCGATCGAGGCAGGCTACAGTTTTGATCAGTAGATCATTGTGGAGAGGCAACCGAAAGCTATAGACAGATCGTCGAACCCCCCTAAGGTAGTTGCAAGTACCTACTGACAGATTGCCGAACCAAATCAAGTGATGTGACTCACTTTTCAATTAACCCCAAGAGTGTGATGCAGGAGCACCAGTCTACTTCTTACTAGTTGAGCAATTTTTAGTGGAGTTGCTTGAGATAGTGTCATCTCTTCTTATTTGAGAGTTTAGCATTATGGTTTTGGGTTTATTCCCTTGTGTTTGTAGTCTTGTTCGTGTTCAAGTTTCATGGCTTTTGGATTTAATCCTGGTGAGTTATCGATTTCGGTATTGGCCCGGTTGATATATTCTTACCAGTTATTCTGGCAGTGTGTTGAGCGAAGTTGGATTGGGTTGCGGTTGATCTTCGTGACTTGTGGATCGTGGATTTATGTTTCTTGTGCCATGTCCGATGTTCCTAGAGGACCACACATTGTCTTATGCATTTTGGAAGTTGTTCTTAGTGATTTGAGCCAACTTGTTGTCGTTGCACGTTTCATGAACCGGTTGGTGTTTGGGTCGACTTGATTGAGTTGTAATCATTTGCTGATGATATAAATGGAGGTTTGTGAATTATTTGAGGACAAAAGACTGAAGATTGAAGACAAAGTTTAGAGATTGAGCGAAGATGTAGATCTAGCGAGATTCTGAACCGGTGGACTAAGGCCAGAAAGCTGAGGTCCGGATTCGGGTTGAATCGACAAACTGTTTCCAAAGACCGATCTGATATGTGGATGATCTGTAGATCTTATAATTGTGTTGTAAGCATTATTTGTATCCTGGACTGCGATCCAACATATGGCATGTGTAATCCTTCAGATTGTAATAAGATTTATTTATACTATTTACCGATTATGTGTTTTGTTATGTTACTAGTTCTTTCTACTTTTTCTAGTATTGTATTACTAGTTACCAGTATATTTGGTATGGTTTATGTGTTAGGCTGCAAGGTTGGGCCATCCTTAATTGGATCTCCCTTCCTTGACTGCACCACATCCACTCTATCCTACCTACCAAATCTCCCATTATCCTTCATCCACTATCCATCACCCTATCTATGTCCATATCCCATTTTCCACCTTTGATCTTGACAAGGCTAATGATCTCCATAAGCATCACATATCCTATCAGCTTCACATTATTCATACCTTGCACTCTGTACCCCTTATCTTATCCACTTCTTACTTCCATCATCCATTATCCCCTTTGATTGTGTGTCCCCTATCCATATCCTATCTATCCAAATCCATGCCTTGATCTTGATCAAAACTAAGGACATAAATTGCAAAATATGTTTTCAAGATCCTCTTAACATGTCCATTCTTATGGACCTCATACGATTCAATTCACCATGCTAATATCGTACATTGTCATACAAATCCCTTAGATTGGATACACATGTAGTCCCATCATGAGATAGTCCTTGGAAACCAAATTAGTTCTGATTCCATAATAAGCTACCTCCATCTTTCACCTATCCATTTCCATCCTGCTAGTTCATTCATCCATTCATAATGTTCTATGCCTTTCTAGACATTGGGACAAATAAATACGTCTTTCTTGAGAGTAAATCCTGACATATGTCCTTTACCTTAATCAGTGTTCTAGACATCTTTCAAAAATTCAAAAATTAAAAAAAAACCAAAATGAAAAAAATAAAAGTAAAAATTCAAACATCCTAAAAAATCCAAATCTCAAAAGTCCAAAAATATCAAATAATTTTGGAAAACCCTAAAAATAAAATAATAATAAAACACAAAAAACAATCAATCAATCATGGTTCACAATAAAGTACTCTTTCCAAAGACACCAACACTTTGAGAAAACACAATTAGAATATCAACAAAACAATGAGCTTAACAAATAATGCATCAACAAACAAACTACTAAGCTAGCCTACAACCTATCTGATCAAATGCCTATCAATTTTTATCATTGTTATCAAACAACATGCCTTTATGGATATATTGTTCCTAGAATATGCGCCCTATTAGATATCATGTCCTAACAGATATATCTTTCCTACAATGGATATCTTATCAAACATCATCCTATCAAGAAATATTTATCCTTGGCAAGAAGATTAGTATGGTTGTTAACTCATTTGGTCTAGTGAGTCTTATCTTTTATTTGATTTTTCTTTACATCACATTTCTATGATACTCAAGGATATCCACAAGCGATTAGAGGAGCCAGGATGGGGCATGATTTTTATCATTTAATTTTTGTTTGTAGTTTGTCTTGATAGTATTGCTAGGACAACTAAGTTCCTTGTGTGTGATTGAGGTTCCATTTGGCATAATCAAAATATTCTATGTAAGTCAAAGGTCATCTAACACTTTCTTGCATCAAGATTAACATGCTTTGTGTTTACTTCCTCACATATTTTGATAGGGATCTATTGTTACTAGTATGATTGAGGGCATTCCTTGTTTGCAACATGTCTATTAGCAATAAGGGATAGTTTGCACCTTGGTATTTCTATACCCTAGTGCAATATATCCACTTCTCACTTAATAAGATTCAATGATGATATTGTTGGACACCAATAAAAGCACAATAAGTGTTCAAGACTGTGGTATCATCTATCAAGATTAAACAAAATTCGATCTTGATCAACCCTTGTCTACCATCAACTAATGTTCTTCACCTCTTAATTAATCATTCTTCACTTTCATCATATTTCATCTTTCATCCAACATTCATATATCATTTGCCTTATACAAGATGTGTCCTTCCTAAAACCAAACATGATCTTTACCAATAATCCAATTAATCCAATCAATTTGATTAGCCAACAAATCTTCAAATCACTCCAAGCATCTCTTCTATCCAATCAAACCCATACATGTCATCAAATAACCATTCTCCAATCTCTCATATTACATTCTTCTTCTTTAGAGAGACCATTCATGCCTTTAACATAAAAAATATCTCAAGGGAGCATCTTACCTCCATCCATTGACCTGCTGGGACAATTTTTTTGCAATTATTCTTTGAAATAAGGCTCAAAACCGCATTGTCTCAAAGAGGGGCAAATGTAGACACCTAAAATTGTCCCGCACTTGCGAATGCCAAATTCACTAATTGTTCTCTTTCTTAATTAAATGTTTAATTGTTTAATTAATCTAACTTAATTCTACTGAGCTAATATTTCAAATTCATAATTCAAATTTCCGTCTAATTCATAATCAACTAATCATCTCCCTCCTATTTTTTTTTGATCGGTAACAAGTATTACAATTTCAGTTGCTCTGCAGCATTCCACTAACTTAAGACAATATGGGGTCTCGTCCCTACAATATAGTCGCTTTTGACTGGAGCTATGAACTAGTGGGGTCTCATGCAGTATATCGATCCTTCATATCCATAGTACTCCTTATATCTCCCTTCTCCTTATCTCTCCACAATACTCCTTATATCTACCGCTCCTTATCTCTTCACATCTCCTTATCTCTCCACACGACTCCTTATGCCTCCCTCCTTATCTCTCCACACGACTCCTTATGCCTCCCTCCTTATCTCTCCAAACACCTTATATCTCCCTCTCCTTATCTCTCCATAACCAACTCCTTATCGCTCCATAGCCAGCTCCTTATCACTCCACAACAACTCCTTATCGCTCTGCCTCAACTCCTTATCACTTCACATCAATAACCTCCAAATCACACCGTTGGTCTACAACTAAGCTAAGTCATGGTGTCTGGCAGCAATGCCCATGAGCTCATGCGGGGAGTACAACCTATTGTAGACACCCAAAATTGTCATGTCTAATTAAATAAATATTTTATTTATTTAATTATCTAAGCCTAATTCTTCTATTAATTAAATAAATCTTTATTTATTTAATTAATTCATTTATCCTCTTCTAGCCTTATTTCTCATTTAAATAAATATATTTATTTATTTAAATTATCCTTTTCCTAAATTAAATAAATATTCTTATTTATTTAATTATCCTACTTCTTCTATTAATTAAATAAATCTTTATTTATTTAATTAATTCATTAGCCTTTTCTACCTATGACACATGTCATTCATCTCTTAATTCATACACTACCTACCCCTTTCATTATTTTATTATTTCTTCTACCTACCCTCTAATCATAGCCGACCTCCTTTTACACCTCTCAATCTTATCCCTCCATTTCATATTGTGTCTTCTATTTAAGGAGATGCCTTCTTCATTATCAAACCCTAATCGACAATTTGGAGGACTTGACTACACTACGATCCTACTTGCAACCACATTTCGTTCTTTGTTGAGCTCTTGTGCATATAAAATCTGAGAGCAAATATATCAAGCAAGATCAATGGAGATAGGAAGAATGGAGATCAAAACCCTATTGGACATGTGATGGTATAATCTTTGTGATTTTATGTGATTTGCATTGTCTTAGGTAATCTTCATATGTTATGGTGGATCTTTGTTGATTGTTAGGCTAGGGTTTTGTGGTTGAATCTATTTAGCCTTTCAAATTTGTTATTATTGTTATCCATTTTCACCATATACACCTGTCACCCATCGTCTGCCACCAACGCGAAGGCCTGCAAGAGACTCGAACCATTGACCTCCCCATTCAGAGGCTCATGACTTTACCGTCATGTTGCGGGGTGAACCCAATCATCTCCCTCCTATTATTAATTAAATAATCTTATTATTTAATTAATCTAAATTATTTACTTTAATTAAGCGATCTCTATTGTTTAATTAATTTCAATTTCCATCATATTCCCATAATTAAACAATATCTTTACATTATTTAATTTGATAATGACACCTTCTTAATTAAATAAATTCCCAACTTTATTTAATGTCACTTATCCTTCATTTTGAATGAATTTCAATTTCCCTCCAAATTCGAATTAATTTCATTTCTTTCTCATTCCAATTTAATTTCATGTTTTAAAAAATCCAAATTCATCTAAATGCGAATTTCACTTCAATTTCCTACAACACATGTTGAAAATCCTTACTACCTCTAACTTTTAGTTTCATTGCCACTGACTCTCAGTGACTCATTAATCACCTTTTTGTAACTAATCCATCAATTATCCTAACTGATCAACAATCCAATCTTCGAATCAATCAAATCAGAACTTAACAATTCAATCAATCATTTTAACTCTCAATCAATTTAATCGAACTAAATCATGCAATTAGTTCTACATCGTAATTATCTCCCACCAGTTTGTCTCATGAATTCTAAACCATTGATCATCTTTGTTCAAAATCCGTTGAGTCAAAATCTACGAAATCTATAAATTCAAGCTTAATCTCTAATGTCAATAACAACTATCTTTGTATTCTTGTGCATCTATTTTGGAGAGTATGATTATGAGAGTCATACTTCAACACAAAAAAGAGAAGGACAATGAAGGCCAAGTGCTTGAGCATCAACATGAGTTTGATTGTTTCATGATTATTTCATTTTGTTGATTTCTCTTAAATATTCCTTCATTTTTAATTTTTGTTCCTTCATTATTTCATGATTATTTTGTTTTGTTGATTTTTCTCAAATATTCCTTCATTCTGTTATGTTTGGACTTTGTTATCAAATTTAAGGTTTAGTGGTTGTCTTATCTAGTCTAATTAGCATACTGATTTTTCCTTGTATACAGTTTTAACTCCCTTTCAATTATTCTTTTCAATGTGAGAGAAGATTTTGTATTAAAGATGCTACAAAATATAGCTGTTGACTAGAAATTAATATTAAATCTCATTTGTGTATATCTCAATACATAGATTGAGCAATTTTAGAAATATTATTTAAGGAAACAAAATAATTTAAAAATCAACAATGTAATTCTATTAAATTTAATATTTATTTTCATATTAATTTATCCTTCCACCTCATACATACATACATACATACACCCGCCATAGCTTTGTAATAATATCTCTCAATTTTTTTAGCTAAACATACTTAAAATATTTAATTTAATTTATATTGAAAAACAATTTTATTTTACACATTATTACATTATATCCTATTGAGAGGTATTTTGCTTATTTTGCTTTTCAATAACAATGTATTTTGCTTTCCCATAACAACATAATAACAAATAATAATTTGACCATGCTCCAAGTTTTAAAAAAGTGAGAAAAGAAGATATTTGCTTATATATCAAAAAAGAGAGATTAGAAAAAGATAACAATTTATTTTAATATTACTTAAAATTATATATACTCATTTTATTTATTATTAATTAAAAAAAAGGGACATTATCCTTGAATTTATATATAGCTTCTACATAATGGATAAGGAGGCGATCTATATCCACTTGTACCTAATACATATAGTTGTTAATATTATTATTAATTATTAATAAAACAATGAAAGAGTTAGGCAATCACATGCATTGGACTATACAATTCCAATTACCACTACTCACTTTTCACTTACGCCAACATATTTCTTTAGTTTGGAATTTTGGTTGGAAAGGCCTTTTAAAAAAAAAATTATTTCTTTATTTTTTAATATAGTTTTATATTAAGGTTTTTTGAAACGTTTTTTGAATCGATGAGGTTCTAATCGGAGGATCTCATTTTCAATGAGAATACTCAACAATGATATTTTAGTAGAGATTTGAATTTTGGTGAGACGAATCACAAAACCATAATAATATGATCACAATGTACTATTATCGGTAATTTTTTTATTGTTATAATAAAAACAAGGTTTAAAAAAAAATGAGTATAAAATATAGAAGAGAAAATTGTATTTTTTCTTTTGATTTATCTATATTATTATTATAAATATAGTTTGAATATTCAATTATTCTATTTTATGTATAAATTGATTGAAAATTTGAAGGATTCAATCTATTTTATCCTCAAATGATATGAGCAATACACTTCACAAAAATTTATATATCTTGAGTTTGTTCTTGTGTATGGATTTGTCCTCTAAATGAAACCACCCTCATGATCTTCTCTTCGTAATTCATAACTCTTTTTTTTCTTTCTCAAGTTGATTCTTTCAAATAATTTAACCATTTCCTATTACATTGTGTGGCAAATATTTTGAATACATGGCAAATGATCTTGTCTTTAAAGACAAACCTTAGATCATTAGGTCATCAAAAAAGGAACAAATAGATTAGTACACCAAACATTATTCACCACATACAAATCTACAACTTGCATCATAGATACTACATCTCGATTCCTCATCTAGGCATCTTGCATCAATTACTCGAGATGTCTTTCTATCTTGCTTATCCCAATGAGGATTGTCTACAATCAAGGAATTCAAAAGGATTTCCCTCCATCTATAATAGGCTCCTAATGTTGCTTCTTAGAATCACCTAGTTTTAGTCATAGGTGAAAGTGTAGGCACACACACATACTAACTAATAAAAGATCCAATGACATAACCGTGTAAGAGAAGAAAATATTTTATTTAATTAATTCATTATCCTTTTCTTTATAATTAAATATATATATTTCATTTATTTAAAGGTCCATCCCTCTTTTCCAAATTAAATAAATATTTTATTTAATTAATTTATGTGGTCTTTCTTCTATTGATGTAGGAGCATCCCCGGTCAATGGGAAATCTTGCATCAACCAAAAATATTTGTTTTCAGTTTTGTTCCTGTTCAGTTTTGTGTTGCAGCTTCTGTGGTTCTTTCAATAGTCTTCGGTAGTTGTTCATTTTCCATTGCAGATCATATTTTTGGCTTCCAAACTTGTTCTTGTTCCTTGTTCTAGATTTCCAGTTGATTTGGACCCTTTTTCGACAAGTTATTGCTTGTAGATTGTCCATTTCTTGGTTCCTGGAGTAGATTGAGCTTATCGGCTAGTTGGAAATTTCTTCTCTTGCGGAGCATTTTCTTGACTTGCGGATCCAATTGGCACCACAACGATGTTCCCAGGCCCTTCGCCGACCTTCCTTGGGGGTCCGCACTTCATTCTTGTCCTTGGCGGAGGAGATCTTCACACTTTGGGTCTGATCTATTTTTACACGTTTCATTTTCATGTCTTGGAGAATGTAATCTTTTGTGGCAGACCCAGATGTGTTATGGATGCTATATAGATTGTTGCATTTGATTCTTTGGGATGGGGGGAAGAGATACGAGGACGTTGATTCTTGATTTGTAATTAGAACACCTCTTGGAGGTTCAGATGGATTGTAATCTAGAATTTATTTTGTAACTAGACCTGTAAGGCTGCATGTTTGCTCACATGTTGCTAGTTAATTTATGATGAATCCATGATATTGCAGATGTTTGATCTAGCAGTTTTTCTATTCTATGTTGGTGCTTCCATGGTGTTACTCTTGTTGCATGATTTGGATTGTTCTCCTTGAGGACCCTCTGGACCATGGCTGCATCAAATGGTATTAGAGTAGGTTGCAAGCCTTGAGGCATCCATTTGGGTGAAAAGATCACCGATTTGAGGCAGGCTGCAAGAGTGGATCACCAACTGTGAGGCAATTGGAACTTTGTAGTCAGATCACCGAGCTGAAGCAGTTGCACTGGATCAAGGGAGGAGATGCCCCCGAGAAGGATGAACCCTAGAAGAGTAGATGGAGGACTCTTGAAATGAGATGAGGAATGAGATCCGAAACACACTGGTTGGTTTGTAGAGGAATCTAGAATCAGAGGAAGAGTATGAAGAGGCAAGGGAAGAGTTGGAGGTCGAAGAGGTTAAAGGATCGACAGACGAAGGAGAAGATAGATTTCTTAGAGCGGTGAAACAATTGAGTAAAATTCATAAAGTTGAGGTTTCTAACTTTTCAGGTACAATGAATCTGGAAGACTTGATAGATTGGATTGAAGAGTTGGAGGGCTACTTTAAGTTTGAAGATATTAAAGATCCACAAAGGGTTAGGTTAGCACAAACTAACTTGAAAGGGCATGTTGCTTTATGGTGGAGAGAGTTGTAGAGGGATAGAATGGAGAATGGTGAGATGAAAATCACATGGTGAAGTCAAATGGTTGCAAGATTGAAGGCTAAATTCATTCCAAGAGACTATGAGTTGAAATTGTTCAAGAAGTTGCAAAACTTGAAGCAGAGGGACATGAGTGTGAAAGAGTATACTGAGGAATTTTACAATATGATGATCAGATTTGGACACTGAGAGATGGATGGGGAGAAGGTGGCTAGATACATAAATTGGCTCGGATTTAACATTCAGGATGAGATAAGTATGCTAAAGATTTCTACAATTGAGGAGGCTTACCAATATGCTATGAAGGTAGAAGGTATAGTGAAAAGTGTTAATCCTATGAGGATCCGATTAATACTGAGAGGGGGGGTGAATCAATATTAAGACCAATTCAACTTAAACTCAAAATTAAACTTATTTCAGCTTATCTCATATTTGAAAATATCTCAACTTCTATAATCAGATCTAATAACCTCTTTACCAGATTTGCTTAACACATTAATCAAATCATTTACCAATACTTTCACCATCAAAGTAATCATATAAACTTGATCAATTACCAATTCATTAACCTTATCAATAAGATCAAAAAAATTCTCAAACAACTTCTTATCAGTACCGATAACCTCTGATAAACTTCTGATAAAACATCATAACCAATTTCTCATAAATAATGCATGAAATGAAATATAAACAAGAACATCACATGAAAAACATTCCACAAATGAACACCATAAGTTTTTGACATGGAAACCCAAATAGGTAAAAAACCATGGTGGGAGTTGGCACCCACAAATATTTGTACTCTTTCGAAGTACGCCTTGTTAGATGCTTACAATACGCCCGATTAAGAGAAGACCCTGTCAAGAGTCACTCGATTAGGAGCTTGATGATCTATTAGTATCAACCTCACGAGAGGATTTAACACTCTTTTGAGAGCTTCCCTATTAGGGGACTTAAATGATTAAGACATGTTAGAACCTACTCGGTCAAGGGATTTAACCTGCTACAACTGTTAGGGAACAACATTAAGAAATTGATCCGTTTTCTTGCACTTCTTTGCTTGCTTGATCAGATCTAGTTATACACATCACTCTGCAACTCTCAGGCATATTACACACTTCACTTAGATGGCTTAACACATTCTCTAAGACCACCAACTCAGTAAACATCAATTGTATCTACATAAATAGCCATCTAAACTATTAGATAGTTCAAATAACCAAAAGACAACTTAGAGGGTGGGGTGGGGGTTGAATCAGTTGTATCAGATTACCGATACCTTAAGCAATTAAAACTTTAATACCAGAACCCAAAACATTAATACCGGAATGCTTAAACAGATTACCAAAATAGAAGATAAACCAATTATCGAAATAGCAGATAAACCAATTAAGCATAAACAACAATCAGAGAATAAATACCATCCACATAACATCAAGATTTGTACGTGGAAAACCCGATAAAGGGAAATGTTGGCATTTTTTATGTTTATGTTGTGATTGTCATTGATGGACACACACTTGTATTGAGATCCCCTTTATATGTATGAGCTAGAGCTCAACCGGTATTTGTTCCAACCGACATGTTGTATTCTAGTCTTTAGACTAATGATTTTGTAGAATGTGTTTCCCGGTCTAAAGCGGCATGACGACCCCAAGCGGTTCGTGGATCTCAATCGGTACAAGGGAGCAAAGCAGCATAACACATTCTTACCAATCTTCATTTTTGCCAAACTAGCAACCGGTATTTTGTATGAACCCGTAATACTCTGTGATGAGTTACCAACCGACATTTTGTGATGAGTTACCAACCCACTGATTGATTGACGGTGCCGACACACTGACGGTGCTTTTTGTATCGTGTTACTGAGTATGTCTAGATTCATTGAACCTAGGAAATTGTAATGTAATCCTAATGGACCGACATGAAATCAGATTCCTTTAAAAGGACATCATGTCTAGGGTTTTGAGTTGTTGTAACTGTAGCTGAAAGGGTTTATGTTGTGGTTAGGGTTTAAGGTGGTAGTTGAGTTGTTGTAAGAGCGATCTTATCTGAGAAGATCGAGTTGTAAAACAGAAAGAGATAGAGAAGACTGAAGTAATGCTAAAATGTATTAGCAGTGAGCTATACTAGATCTAATCAAGCAGTTTGTGCTATTAGATAGATCAAATACTTGTTGATTACTCACATCTTCGACAAGTTTGTAGCCCTTAAACCGGGTAGGCCCAAAAGCCTTTGTAAAATCCTCTAACAAGGTGGTTCACTTCTGTGAATCTAAAATCCTCTAACAAGGTAGTCTTTAATCGAACTTATCTCCTAACAGAGATTGAGATTCCTAACAGGATCTGTTCTGGTGAAGAACATTGTAAGACCTTAACCGGTTTGACCTTAACCGATCTGGTTTCTATTCTACAGATAGTAACTTGTGAGTTCCATCTCACCGTGGTTTTTCCCAGTTGGGTTTCCACGCCAAATATCTTGTGTTATGGTTGTATTGCTTTTGTGGGTGAATGCTTTATTCGCATTTTGGCATGCATGTGTGATAACCGGTCTGTCTATTAGACTGTTTTATCGGTTTATCTTCAGACTGTGTAAGTGTTTAAGTACAAAGATTTTTGGCATACTAATTCACCCCCCCTCTTAGTATTCATCAATTGGTATTAGAGCCTACCTTTCTATAAGTTTAACCACTTGGAAAGAGATATGGGGGAATACACTTTGAGGGAACTTACTAAATGACTCACTAAGTCTGAGCAAGCCTATGATGATCTTATGGTCAAATACAAGGCATCTCAAGCAAAAAGGAGAGAACATGCAAAAAAGCTGATGGAGCTATCTGAAAGTAGTTCTGAAGATGAAGCTAATATGGAAGCCATGATTGCAGAAGTGAATAAGCTGAATGATTCAAACTCCAATCTGAGAAAGGAGTTGGAAGGACTAACTATCCGGTTTAGTCAAGAGCTTGAAAACCGTAGGAAAGCTGAAGATCGGGTAAAGGACAGAGATCATGAGGTCTCCAAGTTGAAACAAGAGATTAGTGCATTGACTGCTCGCCTTCATGAGAGCAGGATGGAAAAGGAAGACATGCAAGGTGAACTGAACATAGCCATCTTTGAAAATGCAAGTCTAATGGAGACAAATACTGCTATTTCCAAAGAACTCTCTGAGTCAAAGGAAATACTTGCTAAGTTTAGCAAAAATACTGTCAAGCTAGAGCAAAAGCTTGAGTCATCTAGACTGGTAAACAATACCAATGGTCTTGGTTTCTTTGGACATGAGGAAGGAGAATCCTCAGGAACAAATGCTGAAGCATCAAAGAAGCAACCAACACTCAAAGGAAAAGGTAAGCAAAAATTCAAACCTGTTTGCTTTAACTGTCTTAAAGAAGGACACACTGCCAATGTATGTAGGAGCAAAGCCTATAATAATTTTCCATATTTTATCAACAAAGTACCTAGATCCAATAAGTTCAATGGTCATTGTTATGCATGCAATAAGTTTGGGCATAGAGCATCTGAATGCAGGTCTGTCATGAACAATATTGGAAGATATCCTCAGAGGACCCAAGGAGCTGGTCCAAAATCTTTTGTAAACCGGAACCCTAACCAGTTTAATACCTACAATTATCAGTCAGGCAACAGTGGTTACCAATCGGCAACTGGATGGAGAGAAAATTGTTGGATTTGTCATGGACATGGACACACTGCGGCTACATGTAGAAGGAAGAATGTAAATATGAACAATGGACCTTGGAGAGCACCTAGATTGGTTTGCTATCACTGCAACAAATCGGGTCACATTGCAAGATTCTGCAGAAGCAGAAAGAGTATATCTAATGATATACCGGTCACTCAGAAAGGAGAAGTTGATGTTGAAAAAGTTCAAGCAGACATGAACAAAACCTGGAGGAAGAAACCAACAATGTTGGAAGAGGAACCGATTTCTGCACCTAGTGTGGAAATATCGGAACCAATAAACTAAGCTTCAAAGAGGCTTAGGGGGAGCAAACGGTGAAATGATTGTGAACCCCCAGTTACATAGGTAAAAGACCTTAACCGGTACGTGATACTTGTCACTCGGCAAAAGACCGGAAACAGTAAAGGAGGCAAATTAGGGTTTTCACCCTAATAGAGGAGCATTAATGGTGGTAGGTGAGAGACATGTATAAAAGCATATTTCAAATCATTTTTCACTATCTGTTTTCGAGCGAAGAAAAGTTTTCAAGTGCAGAGCGAAGAAAAGGCGATTTGAGCTAAGATTTCAAGAAATTGATAAATCTTGAAGGAGATTCAAATCCAGTTTGCAAGCGGTCGTGGAGAACACAAAGCGGTGATTCGGCAACCGACGAAGAGTGGAGTGAAGCAAAATCAGGAAGCCCTAAATTTGCATTGTAAAGGTATTTTTTGTGTTCTTGAAAATACTCAACAATGGCTTCCGCATCTCATACCAGTTCCAATACATCCATTGAGTCAAAAAGTTTTATTTAGAGGAAGTCCAAATATAATGCCTTATCACAAGTTTTGGCTAGAGTCATAGTTGAAGAAGGAATTTCTGATTATATTGATTGCAAAATAGAAGACCTAGGGTCTTTAGCTATTCACACTCAGTTAGGTTTATTTTGCGGCAAGGACAAAAAGATCAAACCTGAGTTTAGTATCTTAGAGAAGAAGAAACTCCATAATGCAGTATACTTTCTAGAAGATTTTACGGAGGATCACATCAGGATCATTTTGAGCAGAGTCCACGGTGACAAGATGTACCTGGAGAGGATGCATGATATCATGTCTCAAGCAATTCATGCAGTCATCGGTTTTTGCAACACAGGGGAAGTGCTAGCCCTAAGAATGGTAAGCAAAACCGAAATGGCCAAGCTCACCAGTTCAACAAGTGACTCACGGGGTATGACAGTTAATCCTATCAAGGATGATCTGGTGAAATACACCTGCATGGTGATAGGCTACATAATATTTTTAGCTAGCAAGATTAATTCTGTATCTGCTGTAGTGGTAAATGCTACTTATCGGATGATTAAAGAGGATGAATCTTTTGACTTATGCACTGGTATGCAGAGGCAACTCCTATTGAATCTAAAGGTGATCAAACAGGACAATGCACTGAGGTTTAAGTTTGGACAACTACTGATAGGGTTGTTCTTCTATTTCCAAGGCTACTTTCCTGGAGTAGGAGATGTCCAATGGTCTCCTGACCAACCGGTAACCAAGCAGATCAAGGAAAGTATACAAGCCATTGGAACCAGTTACCCTAAAGTACTGAACAAATATTTTGATCAGTTCAGAAGAAAGATGAGTCAAAGGGTAAGGATATCAGGTGATATAGTTAAGAAATATGAAGATGACATTTTGTTTCACCATTCAGGTGGACAAATGCTTAATGGAGGCTGTTGAGCCTAGACTGGAGGAAGTGGAGCCAATGGGCTATGAAGTTATGTATGATATGCTGGAAGGGTATGCCTCAACCCTTATTGCCTCGCCTCTTGATCCAAAGGCTAAAAGGACCAGAACCTACTTGGAGAGGATTGCACTGGCTGAAGAACCATCGGTTAAGAAAGGAAAAGAATCAGCAGCAAAGAAAGCCAAAGTAGTGCCTGCAGCATCGACACCAGCTACCACTGCAACTCCAAGAGTGACCAAGCAGTCACTGGCAAAGAAGAAATCGGAGGAGACACCGACAAAAGTATTTGAAAGAAAAAGGAAGACGAAGACAAATGAACTAGACTCTGAAGAGACCGAGTCTGATGAAAAGCCAAAGAAGGCCAAACAGACAAAGAAAATGAAGAAGAATGAACCGGTAGCATCCGCACCGGTAAATATTGACATCTCCTCATACAAACCTTTAACACATTTTCAAATGACAGTTAAGAATATTAGGAGAAAATTACTTCATGATTTAGTAGATTATTATGATGATTTTAGTGATGAGGAAAAGGAAGAAGTATTACAGGAAATCATCATTTATTTGTGTAAAAATGATCAGTCACCATCAAAGATTAAATCTCAGACACTGGATTCTTTATTTAAAGCATTAGATAATAAATGGCACATTGCCATTGAAAAGGAATAGGAGATTAGGGAGAAAGTCTTTACACATTACTTTCCCGACCTCTCAAATTTAGAATTGTTTGATGTGTTGGAACAAAATAAAGGTCTCTTCTTCACAAGGAGAAGAAGACTCTGGTTGTTGGAGGGGAGAATTGATGATGTTGAAAAAGATACTCATCAGCATATAGGTTATGCTATCAACTCTCACAAAGCAAAAATGGCCAACCTCCAAGCGGAAAAAGAACCGGCTGTATCCAAACCGGATGAAGTTTTTGATGAGGAAGGAAACCTGGTTGAAGAACCAATCGACACTATTGATGTCGATGCCCTGGATGTAGAAGATGTCACTCAGGACATACCTTCTGAGGGAACAAAACATGGGCAACAAACCGAAAAGAGTGGTGAGCAAGCTAAGGAGACACAGGAGGCGACTATAGAAGAGGAAGAGAAGAAGAAGAGGGATGAAGATGAGAAAAAGAAAAAAGAGGAAGAGAAGAGAAAAGAGGAAGAGGAGAAACGAAAAGATGAAGAGGAGAAGAAGCAAGAAGAGGAAAGGAAGAAGAAAGAAGAAGAGGACAAGGAAGAAAAGAGGAAGAAAGAAGAGGAAGAAAAGAAGAAGAAGGAAGAGGAAGAAAAGAGGAAGAAAGAAGAGGAAGAAAAGAAGAAGGAAGAGGAAGAAAAGAAAAAGATGGAAGAGGAAGAAAAGAAGAAGGAAGAGAAAGAGAAAGAAGAGGAGAAGAGGAAAGAAGAAGATAGGAAAAAGAAAGAAGAGGAAGACAGGGAACAAGAATAGAAGAAAGAAGCAGAGAAAAGGAAGAAGGCAGAAGCAGACAAGGCAACAAAAGAAATGGAGAGCACACAGATGGAGACTCTGAAGGCAATCGGGAGTCAAGCCAAACTGACTAATATCTCCAGTCCTATCGATCTCCAATCTGCAAGTGAGTCGGAGCTTATGCAAAGCATCAAGGTTGCTCAAGAGCGCCTTGAGATCATTCGCAAGAAAAAGGAACAAGACATAATTCAAGTGGCTGTAGACACCCTTACTGGTTTAATCCCCGGTACCAATCTTCCTGACACTGAATCATCACTAGCACAACTCAAACTTCTATGTACTGTAGTGGATGATCAAGTGCAGAGCTTGGAAGAAGCAGCTGAGGCAAATGTCAAGAAAGAGCACCAAAAGGCTCTTAACATTGCTCTGGTGAAAAAGATGAACAAGCTTCGATCTGAACTGCTAAAAGACCAAAAGGACATAAGGAATGCCTTGGATGAGGGAAACTTGCTACTAAGCAAAATCTGTCAACCTCATCTGTTCTGCGATGATGTGCTAGCCAAGAAGCAAAAGCTTCAAATGGACTTACAGTCCTACTTGGGCACATTTAAGACACCTTATTATTCCTTTGCAACATATGGGCAAACCATTCACCGGTTTCAGATCCAGTCAGCCAAAATAGAGCAAGAGATCAATACACGATCTAAATATTTGTAGGAGCTACAACTGGTTTTACTTCCACGTCTGCAAATTCTTCAGAATTGTTATCTGAACCTGGATGCCTTGACAGTCACACAGGAGCTGAGCACAATTGATGCCATGGAGGAACAGGTATACCAGATGCAAACAGAAAAAGAAGTGGCTACGTCCTTACTTGAGTCCTGGTCTCTATCCATGAAATAATTTTTGCAGGACTATAAATCGGTTTTTGACAAGTATTATTCACTGTTGTCATAAACTTTTTATTTTTTTTGGAAATAGGGTTGTTTAGTGATACTTTGCCATTGTTGGCAAAGGGGGAGAAGTATTTGTTTTTGGTTTTAAAATTTTGATCTTCTGATACAGGGGGAGAAGTACTTTATCTATTTTGAAGACAAATAGGGAGATGCATCTGTTTTTAAAATTTTGATATATGTTTTGATATATGCTATATGCACTGATGTCTCAATGATTATGCTCTGTATGCAAAATTGCTATACATTGTGTTGATTAAAGGATAGTGTATATGCTTAAGGGGAGCAATTTTGTTAATGGCAAGTTTTTGTTGTAAAACACTTAGATGTCAAAATTTTATTTTCCTAAGTGTTGCCATCAATGCCAAAGGGGGAGATTGTTGGCATTTTTGATGTTTATGTTGTGATTGTCATTGATGGACACACACTTGTATTGAGACCCCCTTTATATGTATGAGCTAGAGCTCAACCGATATTTGTTCCAACCGGTATGTTGTATTCTAGTCTTTAGACTAATGATTTTGCAGAATGTGTTTCTTGGTTTGAAGCGGCATAACGACCCCAAGCGGTTCGTGGATCTCAACTAGTACAAGGGAGCAAAGCAGCATAACACATTCTTACCAGTCTTCATTTTTGCCAAAATGGCAACCGGTATTTTGTATGAACCGGCAATACTCTATGATGAGTTACCAACCGACATTTTGTGATGAGTTACCAACCCACCGATTGATTGACAGTGCCGACACACTGACGGTGCTTTTTGTATCGTGTTACTGAGTATGTCTAGATTCATTGAACCTAGGAAATTGTAATGTAATCCTAATGGACCGACATGAAATCAGATTCCTTTAAAGGACATCATGTCTAGGGTTTTGAGTTGTTGTAACTGTTACTGAAAGGGTTTATGTTGTGGCTAGGGTTTAAGGTGGTAGTTGAGTTGTTGTAAGAGCGATCGTATCTGAGAAGATCGAGTTGTAAAACATAAAGAGATAGAGAAGACTGAAGTAATGCTGAAATGCATTAGCAGTGAGCTATACTAGATCTAATCAAGCAGTTTGTGCTATTAGATAGATCAAACACTTGTTGATTACTCACATCTTCGACAAGTCTGTAGCCCTTAAATCGGGTAGGCCCAAAAGCCTTTGTAAAATCCTCTAACAAGGTGGTTCACTTCTGTGAATCTAAAATCCTCTAACAAGATAGTCTTTAATTAAACTTATCTCCTAACAGAGATTGAGATTCCTAATAGGATCTATTCTGGTGAAGAACATTGTAAGACCTCAACCGGTCTGACCTTAACCAGTCTGGTTTCTAGTTTGCAGATAGCAACTTGTGAGTTCCATCTCACCGTGGTTTTTTCCAGTTGGGTTTCCACGTCAAATATCTTGTGTTATGGTTGTATTGCTTTTGTGGGTGAATGCTTTATTCGCATTTTGGTTTGCATGTGTGATAATTGATCTATTTGTTAGACTGTTTTATTGGTTTATCTTTAGACTGTGTATAAGTGTTTAAGTACAAAGATTTTTGGCATACTAATTCACCCCCCCCTCTTAGTATTCATCAGGAAAAACCACGGTGGGAAGCCTACCCACAGTCAGATAATACTTTTGTAGTAAGTATGTCAATTACAATTGAAGGGCCTGCACTTGTAGGAAGGCCAACAACCTAGAGCGTACTGCTCATCACAAAAGGAGTCTCACTAACTACATAGAAATCTAGACTACAATCCAGAGAAATGAATGAATTGCAAAGATAGGATCTCCTATGCCCGAGTACAGTTCCAGTTAAGCTCAATAGCAAAGGACTAAATCCTCTTACATAAGCCCAAATCGATCACCAATGATTGACCAAATCCTCTGCCTGAATGATTATTACATTATTCGCTCATTACATATCCATATCCCTTTCCTATGTTATATTTTACAATGAGATCTTACATCATATATATACAAACCCTCGACCATAAACAATTAGGTCATCCACTAGACAATAAACCAATTACATAATTACAAAACATGTCGGCCTAAGACCAAACAAATAATATTCAACCCGTAAGACATCTTGAAAACACATCGAGAGTTCCAATCCACACATTACATTAAGTCAGCCCATAACCTAGATAAATCGGGACCCAATTTAGGTCCACACACGCTAAAGCAATAATCCCAATCTATTAAGTCTCGAACATGATCACCATCAGTATCCCGAATCTCCACCAGAATCTGCACCAACACCACTTAAACACATCATCAAAGCTCTATCGGTGAAACCCTCGACGGAACCACAAACCAAGCTTGCTAGCAAAATAGGATAGCATTTGATCACCGGAAGAAAACCAACTGACTGAACATGAACCTGAGTAGCATGAATAAGCCAATTCCATAATCAAATCATACCGCAACATACAGGATCATGTCGGATCCAAACCAACTAGAAACCAAACATCTTACCGGGACTAGAAGGATACCAATAAAGCAACCAAAATAGTTAGTGTTGACATCAATGAAAAAACATCAATGCAACACATAATCAACTCCTCCAAATGTCCAACACTAAACTAGGTTGGCCAAAAAAGCTAATTACATCAAGAATTTATAATGAGATCACAAAAGATCATCGTAGATTGTTATCCAGATCATAACTCAAAATTACAATGCAATATCAATCGTTGATTGATCATAACTCATCACTAAAAATACGATCTGTATCTTCAAAACACTCTCCAGAGCATTTCGCTAGTTTCAAAGAAAAGCTTCCTTGAATTGCGCTAAAACAACTATTAAATATTTCACGCGGGTTGTGTAGTGTTACCAACTTTAAGTAGACTGGCTATCAGTCATCGTCATAACATAAATCATTACCGGTTTGAATATTTATTCACCGGTCCTTAAACCCTACTAAAACCTTAGCAAAAATTCATCAGAAATTGAAACACGCCTTCCAATAATTATCACAAGTTCCAGTTCCAATCACATACATCTTTCCATGATACAAGTTCACCATCCAAACCGCAAATCACCAATCATTGCCAATCGATCGATCCAATCAAAACAATTCTGCTTTACTGGTTAAAGTCCTATTTCATAGACTTTAGATCACTGTCGGTAAACCCTATTTTTCAATAAACCAAATCACTTAGATGATAAAACAAAACATCAAGAACACTAGGAACATCAATTGCCAACAATGCCAACACAAATAACTGATCATGTCATCTATTCATAGAATCTCAATCTCTTCATCACAAAAAGACTTCTATCCTTTACCGGTGCAGTCATCCAACTTCAACTACATGACCTGATCTACATCAGTTATGCCAAATGCCAACAATCTCCCCCTTTGGCATTGATGGCAACACTAATCAGATACACAATCAAAATACCACCATCATCATCATCATCATCATCAACTTGCTTGTCGATATCGCATGATCTCTCCTTTACATCTCCCCCTAAACCAATGCTTCACTCAATTTGATCTTCAACTTCTCACATGTCTGGAAAATTTGATTTCTATTAATTTCTTCTCCCCCTTTGACAAAAATGCCAAAGATGTAAATCCATCACTTGTTATTAATTCTGCTGCTGACTCTTTCACCATCTCTACTACATAAATCAGAAAATTATAACAGAGCATTAAATCATAATTTTACATTAGACTTGTATAGGAGTTGAGAAATACAACCCCACAGTAGCTTGAAGATCTTCTGCAAGCTGAATAACCTGTTACAAGGAGAAGCAATGAAGCAAAATCTGAAGAACAAGAAAAAACACAGGAAAAATATTCTCCAAAAAAGAGAGCTCCAATTCACCAGAAAAATGTATATTGAAAAGATGATACAATGAAAAGAAAAATAACCTCTAATAGGTCAAGAAACCCTAAAAAGGGAAAACCCTAGGTTTGCACATAATAATTAATTAAAATAATTAATTATATGCACCTAATGTTAGCTTAAGTGTAAAAAGATAATTGGAAACTTAAAGAATTAAACAAATAATGTTTAATTAATCAAGTAAAGACCCAATTACTCTAACACCCCCCTTAAGCTAGACTTAGGGAGAAGCTAAAACCTAGAACAACTACTGAAAGCATGAAAGATGGGTCCCGACAATAAGGCCTAATCAGGTACCCAAATACAATGAAATCTCTATGAAACGGAGACAAAGGAGAAAACCCAATGAGAAAAAACTCCTCTCCAAAAAGAGATAAAAGAACATGCTGAAAGAAGAAGAAGGAAGGAAGGCCTCATAAAGACCCCCCAAGGACAACTTCCTTCACCCCAAGCATAGAGCGCAATTGAAGATAGCGTGATGATGCAAAAAGTTTCATGAAGATGTCTACAACCTGCTCAGAAATGGGGATGTACTCCAGAATGAGAACACCATCTTGAATCAACTGACGGATGAAATGCATGTGAAGCTCAATGTGCTTCGTCCATTGATGCTCTACCGGGTTGCGGGAAATATGAATAGCACTTTGATTGTCACACCAAAGAACAGTGGGACTATCAGGAGGAAAACCAAACTCAGTCATCAACTGTCGAAGCCATAAGATCTCCTGACTAGCGAGCACAGCAGAGCGGTACTCAGCCTTTGTAGATGATAATGCATGAGCAGTCTGCTTCTTGCAAGATCATGTGATAGGACTAGAGCCAAGACAGAAAACAAAGCCAGAAGTAGACTTCCGATCAGTGACATCACCAGCCCAATCTAAGTCAGTGTAGCCAATAATGTGAGGTTCCCCTGATGTATAATGAATGCCATGAGAACTAGTGCCCTGAATGTACCTCAAAATACGTTTGGAAGCTTGCCAATGACTCTCATGAGGATCATGGGAGAAGCGAGAGACAAGACCAACCGCAAAGGAAATATCAGGATGGGTGTGAGTTAGGTACAACAAACTACCAACCAACTGCCTGTAAAGTGTAGAATCGACTGAAGGAGTGGGACAAGCTATGGTCAAAACAACCCCTGACTGAAATGGTGTGGGAGCAGGCTTGCAATCAAGCATGCCAAAGCGCTAAAGCATGTCAAGAGCATACTTCTGCTGGTAGAGAGAGATCCCATCAGAAGATTGAATCACCTGAAGACCAAGGAAATAGTGCAAGAGACTGAGATCTGTCATCTCAAATTGATCCATCAAGGCACGCTGAATATGCTGAATCATAGAGGATGAGCTACCCGTGATGAGAAGATCATCAACATATAGCACAAGAACCAAAATGTCACCCTCAAGAAGCTGAATGTAGATGGTGTGATCAGAATGACTATGGGAGAACCCAATGGAGAGCAAGAAAGAGTCCATCTTCTCATACCAAGCCTGAGGGGCCTGTTTGAGACCATACAATGAATGTCGAAGTCTACAAACCAAAGAACTATCCTACACAAATCCCTGAGGTTGTTCCATGTAGATTTCCTCTTGTAGATCCCCGTGCAAGAAGACACTCTTCACATCCATCTGAAAAATAGGCCAACGCCGAGAAGCTGCAAGAGAGAGTACAAAGCGAATGGAATTCATCTTGGCTACAGGGGCAAATGTCTCAGAGTAATCAATACCCTCAACCTATGAAAAACCCTTCGTAACAAGACGTGCCTTGTACTTATCAATGGAACCATCACTAGCAAATTTAGTGTGATACAACCAGCGACACCTAACCATCTTTCTGCCCTTAGGAAGAGGACAGAGATCCCATGTATGATTCCTCATCAAAGAAGAATACTCCTCCTCCATAGCACAATCCCACTCAAGGTGACCTGTCGCCTCTGAAAACTTCTGAGGATCATCTGAAATAGCATGACTCAAAAGACTAGAACCCACTATGTGAGAACGAGTGCGACGAGTATGTGAAGGATCACCAGCCAGGGGACCTGCCGCTGCAACAGTAAGGCGAGCCCACTTGGGCATCTGAGGTGGAGCAGGTGGAGGTGGGGATGGTGGGGGTGGGGATGGTGGATCATCAGCACCATCATTGGAATCATCCTCAAAAAGATCCTGAAGTGGTGCAATGGCCGGAGTAGGCAGAGGAGTAGACACCGGAGTCGGGGTAACCACTGTGGGAAGAATCTCATCAAACTGAACATCCCGTCGAAACAGGACCTCTCTGGAATCAGGATCAAACAACTTGTATGCCTTAACATCCTCACAGTAACCAACAAAAATGAGTGGTTGGCTCTTCTACTCCATGGCTTTCCTCTGAGCATCAGGAATAAAGGCCCATGCCTCACTACCAAAGACCCGAAAAAAGAAAACATCAGGCTTGTCATGAGACCAAGCCTCCTCAGGAGTCATATGTCGAATAGCCTTGTGAGGCATCCGATTCTGAATATAGTTGGCACAATTGATTGCCTCAGCCCAAAAAGATGAATCCATGGACCTGGACTGAATCATACAATTCGCCATCTCCCATAAAGTTCTGTTCTTGCGTTCAGCAACACCATTCTGCTGAGGGGTGTAGGGAACAGTAAACTGATGCTGCAAACCATGCTCAGTGCAAAAATCTCTGAAAGCTTGATTCCCATACTCCCCCCCATTATCTGTACGTATCCGTCGAATAGAACAGCCAGATTACTTCTCGACAAATGTCTTGAAGATTCGAAATGAATCAAAGACATTAGACTTGTACTTAAGAAAGTACACCCATGTGCGTCTGGAGAAGTCATCAATAAACGTGAGTACATACTTGGCCCCTGAAAAAGAAGGAGTGGGAAATGACATGAGATCACTGTGAATCAACTCCAAGGGTGCCAAAGCACGAGAGGCTCTCCCTTTCGAAAAGGGATCTCTGTGATGCTTGCCAAGAACACAACCATGACAAACACCATCAGTGCAGGAAATCTATAGGAGCCCAAGAACAAGTGCTTGTGTACTCATCTACTGAAGATATCTGTAATTGACATGGCCCAATCGCTCATGCCAAAGCTTACTCACTGAATCTGCATGTGCTATGAGAGATGAACCTATACCCGAAGAGGGCTCAAATTCGTCAAATCTGTAGAGACGAGATGCAAAATTCACACTACTAGAAGCCACAACCAAATCAGGGTCATGGAGGTCCCGAATAACCACATCAAGTGGTGAGAACTCAACTATCTTACCAGAGCCAGAGTGGCAAATTTGATAAATAGACAAGAGGTTCGTCAAGATGTCAGGGACAACCAGAACATCCTGTAGAGTACCCCCATCCAAAGAGATAGAACCTGAACCCAAGACGGAAAGCTGAACTGAGTCACCCACTGCAATCTGTGAAATACCATAAGAGGTAAGAGAAGTAACCAACTGCTGAGTGTGTGTCATATGGTGAGAAGCACCAGAATCTAGAATCCAAGTGGACCCAGAGGTCGAAGCTCTAGTAGTGAGAGCATGACCTTTCCCTATGGAAGGAGAAGATGCTTGAGGTGAGGAAATGTGATGTTGCTGCATGGCTTCCTCTAAAGCCTCTAATCGTTTCCAACACCTGAAAACTGGATGTCCATCCTTTCCACAAAAACTACAAGTGTCTGATGATTTCTTCTTAGTCTTGGAGGAAGACTCACCGGACTGTGAAGATTTCCCTTGTTTGGGAGGAACTGGTTTTGAATCAGACTTAGGAGCAGGATTGGAGGAATTCTCACTACCTGCAGAAGACTTTTTCTGCTTCGATTTCTGCTTCTGTTTGTCCTTCTCCTTAGAGGACTGAGCAACCAATGCTTCGTTCTTGGAGCCTGAGAGCATATCCAACTGAGAAAGATGAGATTGCTCATGAGACAAGTGCTCACAAAAGACATCAAAGCTGGGCATGGTAAAATTAGTACCCAAACCATCCATGGTGGAGTAGAAAACAGAGGCAAAAAACTGAAAGGGACCCTGAAGCTTCGAAAGAATCAAATGAATGCACTCTGTATCGGTCTTGTTCTTTCCACATCCCTAAAGAACAGATCTGGTAGTCTTGAATTTGTTCAAAAAATCCTCAATAGTGGGAAAGGTATCAGGTAACAATGAAGTCAACTCTGCTTCAATCTATAATGCCCAAATCTCATTGACCCTCCCGAAGAGAGAATCAAACTTCAACCACATATCCTGAGGAGTAAGCAACTCATCAAGGTGAAACAGAAGATTGTCGGAGACATGCAAAGCGATCAAACCCATGGCCTCATCCAGCTTGTTCCGGTACATAAGAACCTCATAAGGACGGTGAAGGTCTGGCTGAACCTCATCCAATGTAGCCCACAACCCTGATGACCTGAGAAGCCTTGTGATGCGGGGCTTCCAGGTGTGATAGTTGTGTGAAGTCAACAACTCAACTGAAAGATCTGCCATGAGAACAAAGAAAAGAACTCTGCACCTGCACCTGCTTGTTGGTTGTTTTAATTATGTGATCTTTCAGAATAGACAAAAGATGCAAAAGGGTTTGTTTGTTTTGAGAGTTTAGGTGTTCTTGATTTCTGAGATAAATGACAGAAAGCGAGAAAAAAAAAACCCCCCCACAATGGAGAAACCCAAACCCTAGTACATAGTACTGAGAAGGAAGTAGTGCATAAGCAAAAAAACTTCAAATTGATATCTCATGTACCTGGTGAAAATTTTGAGAAAAAAGATCACAAATCTGAATAGAGCATGCTGAGAGCTTTCCAACGCCTATTCATTTTCAAAAAATAGAGTCCGTTTGCCCATTCTATGGCCCCGGAAGTGCAAAAAAGAAGCCCAACTTTGACTGGTAAAAAACATAGTCAAACAACAAATCGAAGAAAAAAGTCTACCACCATGAGGTCCGACTCGGAATCACCTTTTCAACGCCTATTCGTTCGCCAAAATCTGACTCTGGATGCACGATCTAGGCCCAAAAAACCAACCCCCTCTCAAAAGGACTAGAGAGGAGGGGCTGGTGGTGCTCCGGGCGGAGGTGGGGCTCGGGCCGGGCGGAGGTGGCGCACGGGCCGGGCACAGGTGGCACAGAGGTGGAGCGGTGCTCAGGCCGAGCGGAGGTGGCGCGACCCGGTGGAGGTGGCAGAGCCCGGTGGTGGTGGCTCACCGGCGGGGCGGGAGCGGCAGGTCACGGAGTGGCCGGAAAAAGCCGGCGGGAGCTGGAGCTGGTGCTTGAGCCGGAGGCCGGCAGCGCCTGTGGGGTCGGCCTGACAGGTCCGTACGGCGCCGGACTGTCAGGTCCTGTACCCTAAAAGGTGGGTTAAAAAAACTTTTTTTTTAATGCGTTTTTTTTTTTATTTGATTGATTTTTTTTGTAAATTTTTTTGAAAAATCAAAACAATTCTGCCTGCATGTCGTAAAAAGGCAATTTTTTTTTGTGCAATTTTTTTTATCGATTTGCGTGCCAGGGCCGTACGGCCTGGCTAGGAGAAAAAAAATCACCCAGATGCTTAGGGGTAAAAAATGGAAAAATTTTATATGACTATAGGGGTTTTTGGGTGTTCTGAGCACAATGGTGAGGTCCGTTTAGGTCCAAAGTGCTTAGAAAAAAAACCTGAACCCTAAGCACACAAAAAATGTCTGAAACCCCAGATCTGCTTCAAATGCAAAATTCTCAAAAAACAGGAACAGGTAGCTGCAGATCTGAGCTCTGATACCATATAGGAGTTGAGAAATACAACCCCATAGTAGCCTGAAGATCTTCTACAAGTTGAATAACCTGTTATAAGGAGAAGCAATGAAGCAAAATCTAAAGATCAAGAAAAAACACAGGAAAAATATTCTCCAAAAAAGAGAGCTCCAATTCACCAGAAAAATGTATATTGAAAAGATGATACAATGAAAAGAAAAATAACCTCTAATAGGTCAAGAAACCCTAAAAAGGGAAAACCCTAGGTTTGCACATAATAATTAATTAAAATAATTAATTATATGCACCTAATGTTAGCTTAAGTGTAAAAAGATAATTGGAAACTTAAAGAATTAAACAAATAATGTTTAATTAATCAAGTAAAGACCCAATTACTCTAACAACTTGCTCCCTAAAGGAGTAGCATGTACCTGCATCAATCCTTAGTGTAAAATAAACATGAAATCCACAGGATTTATGGATCTCCATTATTCTAGTTCTTTCGATGTAGAGGTCTAACCCCTAGTTTACCTCTAAGAAACTCAAAAGTAGTCTTCGGTAAGGGTTTAGTAAAGATATCAACCAACTAATCTATACTCTTCACACATTATATCTTCACTTCCTTATCTTGAACTCTTTCCCTTATGGAATGATACTTCAATTCAATGTGCTTGGTTCTAGAATGCAACACAGGATTTTTAGAAATATTGATTGCACTTGTATTATCACAATAGATAGTCATCAGTTCTGACATATCTATCTTGAATCCTTCTAGCACACGTCTCATCCATATTGCCTACGTGCAATTCATGGATACAACAACATACTCAGCTTCGTTTGTAGATTGAGAAACACAAGTTTGTTTCTTGCTCGTCCATGCCACTAATCTTCCTCCAAGTAGAAAAGCTCCACCGGTTGTGCTTTTCCGATCATCAACATTACCTGCCAATCAACATCAATAAAGACATTCAAAGTAAAATCACCTTTATAGAGATACCATAAACCATAGTCTACCATGCCTTTGAGATATCGAAAAATTCTCTTCACAACCACCATGTGACTTTCTTTAGGATCTTTTTGAAATCTTGCAACTAATCCAACAACATGAGCAATATCTAGTCTGCTATGGATAACATAATGTAGCTTTCCAATCATAGATCTGTACTCTTTTTCACTAATAGCAGGGGAATCATCTTCTTTTGACAACTTGCAACCAGTCACCATCGGTGTACCTACCGGTTTGTAGTCTTCCATGCCGAAAGTCTTCAACACCTCTTTGATATACTTGATCTAACAAATAAGGATACCACCATCCAATTGCTGGACCTATAAACCAATAAAGAGCTTAATTTCACTGATTAGAGACATTTCAAATTCCTTTTTCATTATATCAGCAAAGTCCATACACATATCATCATTGCCACCAAAAATTATATCATCAACAAACACTTCTACTATCAACATCTTGTCTCCATCAGTCTTCAAATAAATATTATTGTCCTCACTGGTACGTTAGAATCTAATCTTGATCAAATGTGCATGTAATCTCTCATACCATGCTCTCGGTGCCTGATTAAGACCATACAAGGCTTTGTGTAATTTACACACCATGTCTTTATCATCGGTCAAGGAAAACCCATTAGGCTACTCAATATATACTTCTTCTTCTAGAATCCCATTTAAAAAAGCTGACTTGACATCATTTGGTAGACTTTGAGATAGAACCTTTATCTTTCACCATGCAAGGAGAGTTGTTTCCAAATCTAACAACACCTCCATAAAATTCATTAAGGGTTATGAATTTACTTTTGTCTCCGGTCATGTGGTGTGAGCAGCCGTTGTCTATAATCCAATCATCACTATTTTCCATATGAGATACTAGTGCCTTTTTATCAGACAATTCCTCCTTCACAGCTACAAACATAATTTATTCATTATCATCTTCTTCTTCCGACTCCTCATCGGTCACACCTTCATCTACTGCAACATAACAATGTTTCTTGCCCTTTCCTTTGAATCTTCTAAACTTTTCTTTCTTATTGGTGTTAGGGCAGTTAGCAACAATATGACCAATTTTATTACAAGAGAAAGACTTCAAAGGTAGCTTTCCTCTATATTTACCAATTCCTCTTGGAAATCTCTTTTCTAACAATGCTTCAAGTTCCATCACTTGATCTTCACTGACTTCGTCTCCCCGGTTACTTCCATGACTTATCCTGAACTCATGATTTTGATATATATCTTTTACTTTTCTAGCAGATGAACCGATAACAATAGCTTTAAAGGCAAATTCAGTAGATTTTGTCACACTATTGTCAAAACTATTTAATTAAAAAGCTGTAAGATTACCAATAAATGAATCAATAGTTACCTTATCCTTTGCAATAGAGTTCTTGGATTGCTGATACTCTAATAGCATATTGAGGTTGAAGAGTTCTGAGAATTTTACTTACTATTGTATCATCTTCTATTTTACCTCCAACACTCTTAATGCCACCAACAACTTCTTTGATTCTCTGACCATACTGTCTAATATTCTCTCTTTCAATCATTCTCATGTCATCAAACTTTCCTCTCAAGCTTTTCTCCTTATCTCTTTAAACATGCTCATCTCCTCCATAGATTATCTCTAACTTTTCCCAAGCCTCACCTACAGTTTCCAATCCTTGTACATCAATATATTCTGAATTGGATAAAGTACTCACAATAGCTTCTAGTGATTGCATGTTATCTTGTTGTTCTCTGAGTTCATCCGGTGTCAAGGGAGTAGTGGTAGGAGCAACATATGTTGTTTCAACTTGCTTCCAATATTGTGCACCAAGACCTTTAATGTAGATCTTCAACACGTCCTTCCAGATCTTGTAGTTATCCTTGTTGAACTTGGGACCCTCTTTCTTCATCATCTTGAATTCCTCAGAATCTTTTCCTCAAGCGGTTAGGCTTTCTGCACACAGAGGATTAAAGATCTGATACCAACTATTAATCCTATGAGGATCCGATTAATACTGAGAGGGGGGTGAATCAGTATTAAGACCATTTCAATGTAAACTCAAAATCAAACTTATTTTAGCTTATCTTAGATCTAAAAATATCTCAACTTCTGTAATCAGATCTAATAACCTCTTCACCAGATTTGCTTAACACATTAATCAAATCATTTACCAATACTTTCACCATCAAAGTAATCATATAAACTTGATCAATTACCAATTCATTAACCTTATTGATAAGATGAAAAAAATTCTCAAACAACTTCTTATCAGTACCAGTAACCTCTGATAAACTTATGATAAAATATCATAACCGGTTTCTCATAAATAATGCATGAAATGAAATATAAACAAGAACATCACATGAAAAACATTCCACACATGAACACCATAATTTTTTGATGTGGAAACCCAAATAGGGAAAAAAACACGATGGGAGTTGGCACCCACAAATATTTGTACTCTTTCGAAGTACGCCCTGTTAGGAGCTTACCTTGTTAGAAGCTTACAATACGCTCAATTAAGAGCAGACCCTGTCAGGAGTCACTCGATTAGGGGATTGTCTTGCAACTCGATTAGGAGCTTGATGATCTGTTAGGATCAAACTCATGAGAGGATTTAAAACTCTTTTGAGAGCTTCCCTATTAGGGGACTTAAATGATTAAGGCCTGTTATAACCTACATGGTCAAGGGATTTAACTTGCTACAACTGTTAGGAAACAACAATAAGAAAATGATATATTTTCTTGCACTTCTCTGCTTGCTTGATCAGATCTAGTTATACACATCACTTTGCAACTCTCAAGCATATTACACAATTCACTTGGATGACTTAACACATTCTCTAAAACCACCAACTCAATAAACATCAATTGTGTCTACATAAATAGCCATCTCAACTAGGTCTGACACAAAACCTAATTACATCAAGAATTTACAATGAGATCACAAAAGATCATCATAGATCGCTATCCAGATCATAAAAACAAATTACAATGCAATATCAATCATTGATGGATCATAATTCATCACAAAAATCCGATCTATATCCTCAAAACACTCTCCAAAGTATTTTGCTGGTTTCCAAGGAAATCTTCCTTGAATCGCACTAAAACAACTATTAAATCTTTCACATGGGTTGTGTCATGTTACCAACATTAAGTAGACTCATTGTCGATCATAGTCATGACATAAATCATTACCGGTTTGAATATTTTTTCACCGGTCCTTAAACCCTACCAAAACCTTAGCAAAATTCATTAGAAATTGAAACACGCCTTCCAGTAATCATCACAAGTTCTGGTTCTGGTCACATACATCTTTCCATGATACAAGTTCACCATCCAAACCACAAATCACCAATCATTGCCAATCGACTGATCCAATCAAAACAATTCTGCTTTACTGGTTAAAGTCCTAATTCACAGACTTTAGATCACTGCCGGTAAACCACGTCTTCCGATAAACCAAATCACTTAGATGATAAAACAAAATATCAGGAACATCAGTTGCCAGCAATGGCAACACAAATAACTGATTATGTCATCTATTTATAGAATCTCAATCTCTTCATCACAAATAGACTTCTATTCTTTACCGGTGCAATTATCCAACTTCAACTGCATGACCTGATATGCATCAGTTATGCCAAATGCCAGCAAAAAGAAGACAACAGAATAACCCTAGGGGGAGAGAGATATATGCAATGAATATAGGGTAGATGAGTGGTAGTATGGAGAAGTAGACTATGTTGGTATTTTGGATATGTTGATATGGTTTTGTCATTGATGTCAACACCTATTAACACTTATCAACTCTGGCACTCGGAGAATTGGCAATGTTCACCGACAAGCAAGTGACTTATGCACAGTCACCGGTATCTAGTACACTGGCAGGATATATTGTTCACCGACACTTGGAATGACATGGAAAACACTTGGTTATGTTGAAGACATTGTTTGGACACTTTGTCATGGAGATTTGTTCATTGGTATATTCATGTTTGCATATTTGTTGTTACCAGAAAATAGGTCCAGGATAAGCACCGACAGGCTTATCTATTCCAGATCAGCACGACATGCTATGGAGATGATTTATTATTGTTGTAAATGCATTAAGATGACATGTTGAATCAGATATTGCATCGGTTATTGATTTACTTGTAAATTGATTTTATTGTAATATCTTTTAGAGCTGACCTACTAAAATTGGTCTTAGGTTATGGTATAAATGTAAGATCTCATTTGTGAGATCAGTATGTGAATGTGAAAATGATTGTAATAAGGTATATGCGAGAATAAGCAGAGCTATACACACAGACATCATTTGAAGGTTGAAGGAAGGTTTTGTGAAGGCATATCGGAACTAAACAGGTACTGAATCCAGCATATGGAGATGCTATTTTGAGTAGTACATCATTATTGGATTTAACCATCCCATTGTAGTCAGTGTGACTCCTATTTGTGTTTGAGCAGTGTGCTCTAGGCACTTGGCCTTTTTGCATGTGCAAACCCCATTTGTATACACATACTATCTGCAGTAGTACCATCTGATTGTGGGTAAGGTTTCCCATCGTGGTTTTTCCCTTATAGAGTTTCCACGTACAAATATTGGTGTTATGTGTTGTGGATGTTATTGTCTTTCTGTTTCATACATTAATCTTTACCAGTACTGCAATTAATTGATAAACTGTCTACCGGCATAAAGTTTGATTTACCGGTATTAAGCATTAAGGTTGGTTAAGTGGTTTTTGGTTTGAATTTATTTGACAACTGATTCACCCCCCCTCTCAGTTGTCTTTGGGACCTAACAGACTATTGAAGAAGAATCAAAATCTAAATGGAGTAAAGAACCAAATCAGAAGATATAAAGAAAAGGAAATAATAGTTGTAATACCCTAAAAATGGTCATCTCAACCATGAGCCCCTAATCTCAACAACGTCACCAAGGTCCTAACCAAAGGCAATTAAATAAATCTTGAGCACACAATTAATTTCTAAAATCATCAATGTCGCATGACAAAATTAATTACTCAATATTAATTAAATATTTATTTAATTAATTAAATCATTCCAAGTAAATCATTTTAAACAATTATCTTATTTATTTTAATTAAATGTCTTTTTCATATTTAATTAAATAAATCAATTTGCCATTAAATCATCAAAAAGAGGAATTAATTTGAAAAATAAATAATATTTGCCATTGTTTACGGTGAAAATGGATAACAACAATGTTGAAAGACTAAATGAATTCAACCACAAAACCCTAGCCTAACAACAACAAAGATCCACCATAACATATGAAGATTACCTAAGACAATGCAAATCAAATGAAATCACAAAGATTATACCATCACATGTCCAATAGGGTTTGGATCTCCATTCTTCCTATCTCCATTGATCTTGCTTGATATATTTGCTCTTAGATTTTATGTGCACAAGAGCTCAACAAAGAACGAAAATATGGTTGCAAGTAGGATCGCATGTAAAAGTGCAAAGGCATAGTGTAGTCAAGTAATCAAGTAGTTAGGGTTTGATAATGAAGGAAGCATCTCCTTATATAGAAGACACTATAAGAAATGGAGGGATAAGATTGAGATGTGTAAAAGATAAATGGTCGGTTATGATTAAAGGGTAGGTAAAGAAAATAATAAAATAATGAAAGGGTAGGTAGTGTATGAATTAAGAGATGAATGACATGTGTCATAGGTAGAAAAGGCTAATGAATTAATTAAATAAATAAAAATTTATTTAATTAATAGTAGAAGTGGGATTAATTAAATAAATAAGATATTTATTTAATTTAGGAAAAAAACAATTTAAATAAATAAATGTATTTATTTAAATGAGAAATAAGGCTAGAAGAGGATAAATGAATTAATTAAATAAATAAAGATTTATTCAATTAATAGAAGAATTAGGCCTAGATAATTAAATAAATAAAGATATTTATTTAATTAGACATGACAATTTTAGGTGTCTACATTTTGCCCCTCTTTGAGACAATGCAGCTTGTTGCGTTGTTTCAAAGAAGATAATATGAACCGATACAAAGTTGCCCCAAGATGGGAATGATATGCCCCCTCAAGAGATTGGATGAAAATGTGTGAAAAGATCGCAGACAATCTCTCGATAAGAAAGAAAGGCTAGAAAGGATTGATCGGATAGAGTGACAGAGTCATGGGATAAAGAAGACTGACTCGGGAGACGAGGGCTAGGGCTAGGGCTAGGGCAGTCTATAAGATAGACCATGAGGGGAATACATCCTCATTGTCATCCACACATCCAAGAGATTAGAGTGCAGAGCAAGAATAAAGCAGCAGCAGTCAGCAGCGATGGCATTGATGCACATAATCGATCGCGTTTGTCGATTTCAGAGGCCAACAGACGCAGGAGAGTCGGTGAGTACCACAAAACCTTTTTGTAATTTGTCACATTAATTGTTGTCATTAATGCATGCTAGGTAGTGCAATAAATGTGCTTTAGGATAATGTCAAAAAATGTCAAAAATGTGTAGACGCGTCTATGTTGGCTAGGCGCATCTGCGTTTGTGCCAGACATGTCTATGTTGGCTAGGCGCATCTGCGTTTGTGCCAGACATGTCTATGTTGGCTAGGCGTCTGTGCTAGATGCGAGTGCGTTTGCGTTGTGCAGGCGCATTTGTGCAATGTGGGCACGTCTATGCAAGACAAGCGCATCTGTGCAGAGAAGGCGCATTTGTGCAGTCTGTAAGCACGTTTATGTCATGAAGGTGCTTTTATGTCTTCAATGTCAAATCGATAGTTCTGTGATGAACATACACTGTTGATTGGATAAGCTGTTGAGAGGATACACTCAAGAAAGTCCTCTAGGTAAGACTAAGATAGATTGAAACACTTTGTGATGAATAGTGAGTACCAAGACATAGTAATTTGTGATGAACAGGGAGTACCAATAGGAGCAACACTTTGTGATGAACAAGGAGTGCAACTATGAGCAGCACTTTGTGATGAACAGGGAGTGCAAAACACGTAGTACTTTGTGATGAATAGGGAGTACCACTAGGATAGAAGCAACACTTTGTGATGAACAGGGAGTACCACTAGGATAGAAGAAACACTTTGTGATGAACAGTGAGTGTCACTAGGATAGATAGCAACACTTTGTGATGAATAGTGAGTGTCACTTTGACTGACATGATTGCTTTGCTTGACTGCAGGAGTACTTGCCTATGCTGGAGTCACAAGAGAGATTTCCATCGACTCAGAGGTTACGACCAGAGCTAACATTCGAGGACAGGGCTTCCATTGAGGTTATGGGTTTGAGATACATTCTGCATGTGCCTGAGTTTTGGATGAACATGGGTTTGCTGACTGTGCTAGCTAAGAGGTGGCATTCAGAGACATGCACTTTTCATTTGCCTATGGGTGATACGATAGTCACCTTAGAGGATGTTTATAGGATATTGAGGATACCGATTGACAGGGAGCTAATACCCTATGATCGAGATGGAGACAGGGAGGCCCTGAGACGAGTGTTCCAGGATCCGAGATTGGAGATGAGGGCTGGACACGTGGCATGGGACACGATGACAGTGACAAGACTAGCACTACCAATAGTGTTAGGAGGAGTGATCAGTGGGTTCCTGTGTCCAGGCAGGGCGACATGAGGGTTGGTTGTGGGCTGGGGGAGTACCTTAGAGACACTGGTTACACAACATACTAGATATGCCTGGGGACCGTGCATGCTGGCACACTTGTACTATGAGCTTCATCAATTTATTTATCATGGATCTGTAGGATTGGGCTACGAAGTTACATTGTTGCAATTTTAGGCATATGAGCATTTGTTAGTCACACAGTTGATACATTTCAGAGGCCGGGGTCATGGACGTAGTTTTGTTCATTTATATGATATGACTACCTCACAACCATAGATTGACAGGTTGGAGTACTGGTGCAGGGTGTTTGATGAGATTGACATTGTGATATGGAGGCTGTACCGCGAGTGCGAGCAATGGGAGGATGATGCAGTGGATCTACCCTATACCTTTAGGAGCAAATATCTGATTGGGCGGATGCCCTATGTATTGGAGAGGTAGTTAGTGGATAGGGTATGCAGGCAGTTTGGCAGGATCCAACGGATGCCATAGGGTTTGGTATGTATGCGTGGATAGTGTGAGACCAAGCACACTTTGGGCCACTATTATCATATGATCAAGCTATGATGCAGCTGGTAGAGATGGTGCCCATGCCATGGGATATGTGGCCTGAGATTGAGGATGCAGGGATGGATG
This sequence comes from Cryptomeria japonica, assembly GCF_030272615.1. Lineage (NCBI taxonomy): Eukaryota > Viridiplantae > Streptophyta > Pinopsida > Cupressales > Cupressaceae > Cryptomeria > Cryptomeria japonica. Next base: position 26,677,305 of record NC_081405.1, on the reverse strand, counting down.
CAGAGTATACTGCATATTGGGCAGAGCATCCATTTCCATGCTTGACAGACCCAGATGAGCAGATAGATGGAGATGGCAGAGGGGATGAGGATGAGGATGGAGATGGTGGGGGGAGAGGTTGATGGAGGAGGTGGGGTGCAGTTGGAGAGAGGAGAGTGGCTCCACGGAGAGAGGGTGGGGAGGAGAGGCAAACTCGGGTGGTGAGGGGTCACGGTGGGTTGCCACTACAGGTGCCAGCAACATAGGGTCCTAGACAGGTGCAGGGACAGGGATAGAGGTAGGTATAGGTACAGGCAGAGGCACATGCATAGGCATAGTCACCAGTACAAGGGGAGCCACAGGCACAGGCACAGGGGGTCGAGGAGGAGGAGGATGAGCTATTTAAGCTGAGGGAGATCTGCCAGGGATGAGGAGATGAGATCCAGGACCTGGAGAGGGAGACAACTAGGCTCAGGAGACAGCTGAGGGATACTGAGCGGGAGTGGGATCAGGCTATCCAGCGCTACACTGAGGCTGAGACAACACTGAGGGTTGGGAGGCAGGCGACAGAGGACACAGGGGCTGGATACGCCTATGTTCTGTGGGCAGAGGAGGAGATAGGTTATTGGCGAGACCTATACTATGGGGCTGTGCCACTAGAGCAGTAGGCGAGGAGCTTTTGTAGACCATCGTGGATAGCGATGACTACTAGAGGGAGTAAGAGGAGACATGCGTCTAGTGGTGGGGATATGGGTCCTCCACCACCACCAGATAGAGGGGGAAAGAGAGATGATCCTGGGGCAGGTCCTTCTAGGGCTAAGACTCCATTAAGGCCAGGCGACTCTGAGGGAGGGAGTTCATCATAGTCATAAAGGGCTCCCTATGTATCAGTTTTGTACCATTTTGTATTATGATGTAGACACCTTCGGGTGATTGTAGCCATATGATTTTGACATCATTGTATCATGACACTTATGATTATATATATATGAGATGATTCATCTTTGTGGCAACTATATGCATGTGTACCTATGTGATGCTTATGTTTTATGATGTATGTTTCTATGTGATGCTTATGATATGGATGCAAATATGTACATGCTGTAATGCACTATTTTTGTTCTTTTATGTTTTTAATATGTTATGCATATGTGAATGTAAATGTAGATGAATATGATAATGCAAATGATGAAATGCATGAGTAAAATGTAGAATGTGCTGACATGTGTTGTGTGAGGGATGTGATGCAATTGTAATATCTATATGTATGTATGAAATGCTTATATGTGGTAATGCAGGTGCAACTACATGAGATGCAAATGTTTTTGGCGTGTCATTATACTTAGTCGTGTGATAGCAGGCTACACGGACTCAAGAAGGATGATGGAAGTCAATCAAGAACAAGGGATGGAAGACAGAAGATATGAAAGTGAAAAGAGCTTCTTGAGCGTTATCATCATTGAGCTTTATTATGGCAAGTAGGTTATGACAATTGAGGCATATGTTCGACCCAAAAAGTCATTGTACCTATTTGCATGGAGATAAGATAGTCACAAACAAGGAATGCCCCAGTTCATACTAGACTCACAGTGTCCTCATATCCTTGGACAAGTCATAGCAATACTATGAGACAATCCACAGATAGAAAAAGAAAAATAGTTGACGATACCCCATCCTCGCCTTTCTAGTCAAAGACATCCTGGAGATAGAATCTCTAGTCAGAGACATCCTGGAAAAGCTAAAAGACATGTCACCAAAAAGATAAAATGAAAAGAAAACCAAGATTCGACACCAACATCCACTGTAGTCCTCAAGTTTAGTGTCTCTTGTCACTTGTATAAGTCTTATTTGATTGTGGTCACAATGTTTATTTCACAAAAAGGATAGATAGCACTGAACCATATGTTGTCTAAGTCTGTTGAAAGATCTGATTTGTTCAAGCCCATTGTTACTGTTGTGTCTCATCTGAAACTGATTGAATCCATAAATCTGATATTTTATTGTGGAGAAGATGAAACTTTATTGCGGATTGGCATGGATAGACTGAAGAAAAATGGAAGAAACTGTACTCCTCGAAACATGTGATGCTCTCAGTTCCACACCCATCACTAGACGTAGGATTTGCCTTAGCCACATATAGGAGTTGATTTATTATGGATGGAAAGAGGGGGAAAAGGGGGTTATTATGAATGGCTAACCAATCTTAAGTAGATCAATAACAAGCCATGATGGGAATGTGTAAGTTTATTATGGATGAAGAGGTTGTGAGTGTGTGCAAAGTGAAATGATGAAAGTGAATCCTGAAGGAGGGAGGAGCAATGTCTCTACACATGGGGCTGGTGACCCAGTTTTCACCATGGTACTTGCCCAGGGCGCCACCAAAGTTGTTTTCATTGATAGACGAAATGTTTTTCTTTTTTTTTAAATTTTTTTTTTGTGTCACAAGGCGCCTGTTTGCCAGGTTTTCACCAAGTAACAATTTTTTATTTTTATGATTTTTTTTGTATTTTTGAATTTTTTGATTTTTTTTTTCTATTTTTAAATTGGGATACTCTGGAGAGCTATGTGTAAAAGCTGTGAAGGTGCATGCTGTTGATAGGATCCTCCAAGGGTTCACCCTCTGTGGTTGAGAGTTGATATGCACCAGATCCATATGTTGCTGTGATGATGTAAGGACCAAGCCAGTTTCGTTCGAACTTGCCCTTCTTCTCTCTGTCTTGTTGATTTTTAGGATTTTCTCTAAGAACCAAATCACCTACCTCAAATGTGCGAGGCTTGACTTTATGATTGTAGTGTTGGAAAAAATGGTGTCTCAACCTTGCATTTATGCAAGGTTACTATTTATAGTAAGTTTTCATTTGAGCACGAAATGGTGCGAAACTCTCCCTGAAGCTTCTGGTTGGCTAGATAAGCATTCCGGTAAAGTTGCGTTGCAAGGTCATAGCTAGTTTTGAAGATATTAAAGTTTTCATCTTGGAGGGGTGCAATAAAATATTTAAACTTAATTTTGGGGACTTTAGAGGCTCCGAAACACCCTGAAAAGTTGTCATAACCGGTGAAGCAGGTTACGAGGTGATAGAGCACTTCGCGAGCTTTCCGATGCTTCAAACGGTTCGTCAATCGGACACCCGGTTCTCAAGTTATGGCCTCCGGAAGTTTGTACTCCTGAAATAGGAAAAATAATTTGTATCGAATACATAAATGAGCTGTAAAAAGGGAGCGACACGTGTTGATGTGTGCTTTAACATGTCATAGGGCATCTAGAAGGGAGATAAGGTCGGCTACACCTTATTGGGTGGTTTTAGCCCATGGTTTTGTAATACCGTTTGACGGTTTCTTGTATTGTATCTCCTATTTATGAGGTGTGTGAGATAGAGGTTGTGTGTAAGAGTCTTATGGCTATTGAGTTGCCTTTGAATATCTGATTAATGGTACTCCTGCGAAGAACTTGCTCTGCAAGTATGTTGTAATCTGTTTTTGATTGCTGAATAAAATATTGAGCTGCTTTTGGAGGGTGGGGTTTTTCTCCCAAAAGGGTTTTTCCCACGTAAATCACTGTGTTGTGGTATGATTGCTATTATATCTATTTCTATTTTCTGTAACTGTTGTAACGATCTGAAAAAGTTTTGCATTACCCTCCTCTCAAGGTTAGTGTAGGAAGTTGTTTCCGCTACTTAACTTCCTTACAAGTGGTATCAGAGCCTGATCACCTTTGGTTTCAATTGTGGGCAGTTGGGTTTTTTGAACTAATCCAGATTTGAGTGGGAGCTTGTGCAGAAGACACTTTTTGATCTTGTTGCAGGAATATTCAGATGGCGAGTTCGTCAGGGAGAATAGAGGTGGAGAAATTTAATGGAAGTAATTTTGAGATGTGGAAGCTGAAGATGGAAGATCTGCTAATAGATCGAGATCTTTAGGATGCTGTTGATGCGAATGTCCAAAGGCCCTCAGATCCTACTGCGACAGCTCAGTATAATGTTATGGACTGAAAAGCCAAGGGTCTAATCAGACTGTGCCTGGCAGACTCTGTTCTAATCAATGTCCATGAAGAAAACTCTGCAAAGAAGCTATGGACTAAGCTTGGTGAGATGTATCAAGTGAAATCTTTATTAAATAAAATTTTCTTAAGAAAGAAATTGTATTCCTTGAAGATGGAAGAGGGTGGACGAATTGCAGACCACCTAGAAGTATTCAATATGATTGTGGCTCAATTAGTATCCGTCGGTGTTAAGATGGATGAGGAGGAGAAATGTCAGATCTTGCTTTGTTCTTTGCCTGATTCATGGATTCTCTTGTTATGGCTATCGGTAGTACTTCTGCTGTTTTGAAATCTGAAGATGTGGTGGGTGCCCTACTCGGTGAAGAGATGCGAAGGAAGGTATCCATCAGTTCAAAGGAAGCCCTAACCGTTCGTGGAAGACCTAAGGAGAAAGGCAAGAAGAATGAGAAGCGCGGCAAGTCCAAATCCAAAGGGAGATCAAAATCTCCTGGAAAGTCCAAAGTCATTTGCTGGAATTGCGGTAAACCGGGTCACATCCGTAAGGACTGCAAAGAAGAAAAGAAGAAGAAAAAGAAAAAGTTCGATTCTGATTCTGAGTCCGACAAGGAAGATGGCGATGCATTTATTGCGGCTTTGGCGACTCATGCAGGTAATGATGCCTGGCTAATTGACTCAGGTGCATCTTTTCATATGACTTCCAATAGAGATTGGTTTTCTGATTATGAAGGATTTAATGGAGGTAAGGTGTACTTGGGTGATGATTCACATCTAAACATTGTTGGTCGAAGTAAAGTTAGAATCAGGTTTTCTGATGGTAGAATAAAAAGGATTAATGGTGTGCTGCATATTCCTGGATTAAAACGAAACCTGTTATCTGTGAGCAAACTGATAGATGCAGGTGTGCAGGTAGTCTTTTCTGAAGCAGGATGTAAGATGATTAAGGGTGCTATGGTAGTTGCTAGAGGTGTCAGGTTTGACACTTTGTATAAGCTTGAAGCATACACTATTGAGTGTAATAGCACTTCTGTAAAAAGTAAATCTGCGGATACTTCACTGGAAGATTTGAAGGTTTCACCTTCAGCAGATGGAAATGGTTTTTGGGTACCTAAGGGTGCTCTTTCGTCTGAAGCAAAGTTACCTGCAGAGAAGACTATGTTATGGCACCAGAGACTTGGCCACATTGGAGAAAAGGGTCTAAAGACCTTGAAAAATAAAAACCTTGTTGAAGGTTTGAATGACTGTAACCTTGACTTTGATTTCTGTGAGCATTGCATTTATGGAAAACAAAACCGCGTTCAGTTTTACTCGAGTTCTCATAAAACTTGTGGTGTTTTGGACCTTATCCATTCTGATGTGTTTGGTCCAGTAGATGTCTCTTCGATTGGAAAATCCACATATTATGTTTCATTTATTGATGATTTTAGTAGAAGGACATGGGTATATTTTCTAAAGAGTAAATCTAAAGTTTTTAGTCGTTTTAAAGAATTTAAAGCAATGGTTGAGTTGCAAACTGGAAAGAAAATAAAATGTTTGAGAACTGATAATGGCGGTGAATTTTGCTCTAATGATTTTGATAGATTCTGTAAAGACTGTGGAATTAACAGGCAGAAGACAACTCCATATTCTCCATAGTAGAATGGAGTTGCAGAAAGAGTGAACAGGACACTGATGGAGAAGGCTAGGAGTATGTTGAGTGGTGTTGGTCTCGAACAAAAGTTTTGGGCTGAAGCTGTTGCCACTGCTTGCTACCTGATTAACAGGTCTCCTACATCAGCTCTTGTTGATAAAACGCCTATGGAAGCATGGTCAGGTCACAAGCCTTCATTGAGACATCTTAGAGTTTTTGGTTGCGAGGCATATGCACATGTGCCAAAGGAGAAGCGAACAAAGTTGGAGAACAAGGCTGTGAAATGTATCTTCATCGGGTATAGTTATGGTGTGAAAGGATACAAGCTTTGGGACCCTGTTGCACAAAAGGTAATTCACAGTAGAAGTGTTATTTTTAGAGAAATTAAGTCTCCTTCTGTTACATTGCAGCCAGAACAAACTAAAAAAGAAGATGTGATTCAACTTCCTTCTACACCTGAAAGAGTTGAATCGAGACCCCTAGATAGGCAAGAATTTGAGGAGAGCTCGTCTAGCTCTGAATCTTCAGAAGAGGAAGAAGAACCTCCAACTCAGCTTGTTCGAAGGTCTACAAGACATAGACAACCACCTGAAAGGTATTCACCTGATGATTGGAGATGTATTTTTGCTCTGAATACTAGTGTGGATGAACCAAAATCTGTAGAAGAGGCATTAGGTATGAATGATGCAGAATCCTGGAAGATTGCTATGGAGGAAGAAATGGCAGCTTTGAAAAAGAATGATACATGGGATCTTGTACCATTGTCTGAAGGACGAAAACCTGTTGGTTGTAAATGGGTGTTCAAGAAAAAGATTGGTTCAGATGGAAGCATTGAGAAGTATAAAGCAAGGTTGGTTGCAAAAGGCTACTCTCAGGTTGAGGGTGTTGATTACGGTGAGATATTTTCTCCTGTTGCAAAAATGACGTCCATTAGATTTTTGCTTTCTATTGCTACTGCTTATGATTTATAGGTTGAGCAAATGGATGTGAAAACTGCTTTCCTTCATGGTGATTTGGAGGAAGATATTTATATGACACAGCCGGAGCACTATGTGGTGAAAGGCAAAAGTAATTTGGTTTGTAAATTGAAGAAATCTTTGTATGGCCTCAAACAAAGTCCTAGGATGTGGTACCAGAAATTTGATACATATGTGTTGAGTTTGGGATTTGAACGTTCTAAATCAGATCACTGTGTTTATTATAAATCTGATGGTGATCATTTCTTATTCATTGCATTGTATGTTGATGATATGTTATTCATTGGTAAAGGGAAATGTATGATTTCAGAACTGAAGTCTCAGCTCGCTGCTAAATTTGAAATGAAAGATCTTGGTGCAGCAAAGCACATTCTTGGGATGGAAATTAGAAGAGATAGGGCGAACAGAAAGCTATGGCTAGGCCAGAGTAAGTATGTGAATTCAGTGTTACAGAGGTTCAACATGTAGAATTGTAGACCATTGAGTGTTCCTTTTACAGTTGGAACGAAACTATCTGTTTCAGATTGTCCTACATCCCCATTGGAGATGGAAGACATGAGCAGAGTGCCTTACCAGAGTGCAGTTGGAAGCTTGATGTATGCTATGGTTTGTACTAGACCAGATATTGCCCAAGCAGTGGGAGTACTTTCTAGATATATTTCTAATCCAGGTAGAGTTCATTGGGATGCAGTCAAAAGAGTCTTCAGATATTTGAAGGGTACTTCAGAGTATTCTTTGTGTTATCATGGTAATTCAGTTGGAGACATGACTTCCCTTGATATCCATGGTTATGTGGATTCAGATTGGGCAGGTGATATTGATAGCAGAAGATCCACTAGTGCTTATGTGTTTACTTTGTTTGGTGGTGCAATTAGTTGGATGAGTAAGCGACAGGCTGTGGTTGCTTTATCCACTACTGAAGTAGAGTATATCTTAGCTACTCATGCTTGTAAAGAGGCCATTTGGCTTAAGAGACTGTATTCGGATATTGGAATCAAACAAGGTACAGTGACAATTTACTGTGACAGTCAGAGTGCAATTAGCCTAGCTAAGAACCCGACATTTCATGCCCGGACCAAACATATTGATGTTCAGTATCATTTTGTTAGAGATATGGTCGAAGATGGTAGGGTGAAGCTGGTTAAGGTGGACACTTTGATGAATGTTGCAGATGCTTTAACTAAGGCTGTGAGCACAGAGAAGTTCAGATGGTGTTCAGAGTCTATGGGCCTTATGGCCCCTAGCAATTGATTCATTGTGTTGACATTCCCTTCCGCTCTTGCAAGGTGTTCGACAAGTGGGAGATTTGTTGGGAAAAATTGTGTCTCAACCTTGCATTTATGCGAGGTTACTATTTATAGTAAGTTTTCATTTGAGCACAAAATGGTGCGAAACTCTCCCTGAAGCTTCTGGTTGGCTAGATAAGCATTCCGGTAAAGTTGCGTTGCAAGGTCACAGCTAGTTTTGAAGATATTAAAGTTTTCGTCTTGGAGGGGTGCAATAAAATATTTAAACTTAATTTTGGGGACTTTAGAGGCTCTGAAACACCCTGAAAAGTTGCCATAACCGGCAAAGCGGGTTACGAGGTGATAGAGCACTTCGCGAACTTTCCGGCGCTTCAAACGGTTCGTCAATCGGACACCTGGTTCTCAAGTTATGGCCTTCGGAAGTTTGTACTCCTGAAATAGGAAAAATAATTTGTATCTAATACATAAATGAGTTGTAAAAAGGGAGCGACACATGTTGATGTGTGCTTTAACATGTCATAGGGCATCTAGAAGGGAGATAAGGTCGGCTACACCTTATTGGGTGGTTTTAGCCCATTGTTTTGTAATACCGTTTGATGGTTTCTTGTATTGTATCTCCTATTTATGAGGTGTGTGAGATAGAGGTTGTGTGTAAGAGTCTTATGGCTATTGAGTTGCCTTTGAATCTCTGATTAATGGTACTCCTGCGAAGAGCTTGCTCTGCAAGTATGTTGTAATCTGTTTTTGATTGCTGAATAAAATATTAAGCTGCTTTTGGAGGGTGGGGTTTTTCTCCCGAAAGGGTTTTCCCCACGTAAATCACTGTGTTGTGGTATGATTGCTATTATATCTATTTCTATTTTCTGTAACTGTTGTAACGATCTAAAAAAGTTTTGCATTACCCTCCTCTCAAGGTTAGTGTAGGAAGTTGTTTCCGCTACTTAACTTCCTTACATGTAGTTGCGACTCATTCGTTGTTGATAAGCCTTGAGATGATTAAAAGCAGTTTATCTTTGTTCATCCAATAGTTCAAGTTCTTGTAAGCAAGAGACCCTGTAGTCTTCATTACTGATAATGTTTTTCAAAGAGACTCATAAAGAGGGTAACTCGACCTCAATAGGAAAGATAGCTTCAGTGCTGTAGACAAGTGAATAGGGTGTAGCTCCTGTAGGTGTGCAGATGCTTGTGCGGTAAGCCCAAAGTGCGGGATTAAGTTGGATATGCCAATTACGGCCAACGTCGTCGACTGTCTTTTTCAAGATTTTAAGGATTATTTTATTAGATGCCTCAGCTTTACCATTACCTTGGGGATAATAAGGTGTGGAAAAATGATGGGTAATATAGAAGCAGTCACAGAGTTTATGAACATCCTGATTTTTGAAGGGACGCCCGTTACCAGTGATGATGGAAATAGGAATACCGTATCAACAAATGATATAGTTGAGAATGAATGTAGCAATTTGTTTTCCAGTGACTTGTGTGAGAGGCATGACTTTGATCCATTTTGTGAAATACTCTGTGGTAGTGATGATGAATTTATGACCATTGGAAGATGGAGGGTGAATCTTGCCTATGAGATCAAGTCCCCACTGACAAAATGGCCAAGGAGTCGCAATTGGTTGAAGTTCTTGCGCTGGCCCATGGATGAGGTCTCCATGAAGTCGACACTAGTTACATTTCTTGACAAACTGATATGAATCTTTTTCCATATTGGGCCAGTAATATCCAGTCCTGATGAGTTTCTTGGCTAAGGTAGGACCACTAGAATGTGGACCACATATCCCTTCATGTACTTCACGTAACACAATCTGACCTTCGTCGCTTTCTAAACATCTAAGAAGAGTGCCATCTAGACCTCAATAGTATAGGATGTCGGCTAAAATGATGTATTGAGAAGATTGGTGAATGAAAGTGCGAAATTGGTTAGTGGATAGGTCAGGAGGTAGGATATTGTTACGAAGGTATGCGAAAATGGAACCGTATAACTGGGACTCAGGACCAACAACACATATCATCTCAGTAGGAGTGATTTCATATGAGGGAACCAAAAGGTTATCCGCCGAGAACTCATAGCAGGTCTCATTCGGTGGTAGATCAATTAGTGAAGCAATTGTAGCCATCGCATCCACAACTCGATTCTGCTCTTTGGGTATTTGCTCAAAGTCTATCTTCATGAAATGTTGTTTCAGGTCATCCACCATTCTTTTGTAAGGAATTAATTTATCATCCTTTGTTTGGTAGTCATTAGTTTCTTGGCAAATTACAAGTTGAGAGTCCCCAAAAACATGAAGTTCCTAGATCTTCCATTGAACTGTATTCCATAATCCAGTTGTTAATGCCTCATATTCCGCTATGTTATTAGTGTAGGGAAATGATAATTGATATGATTTTGGTATAGAATCCCCTTGAGGAGTTATGAAGAGGATACCAGCTCCTGCCCCATGCTGTGTGTATGAGCCGTTAAAGTATAGTTGCCAAGGCTTTGCATGTGACACTGTTAAAATGGATTCATCTGGAAATTCTAAAATTAGAGGAACATCATCCATCATGGGGGCATCTGCTAATTGATCTGCGATAGCTTGTCCTTTTATTTCTTTTTTGTCCACATACTCGATATCGAATTCACTTAGGATCATTACCCATTTGGCTAGTCGCCCAGTAAGCGTTGCTTTATTGAGAAGGTATTTCAATGGATTTATCCTTGCAACCAACTTAGTCTTATGAGTTAGCATGTAATATCATAATTTTTGCGAAGCAAAGACCATAGTGAGACATGCGTGCTCATTTGGTGTGTAGTTTAGCTCATATCCCACCAATGTGCGACTGATATAGTATACTGCCTTTTCTTTGCCCTCATCAACTTGTTGTGCTAAGAGTGCCCAGAGTGCTGTTGAAGTAGCTGATATGTATAGTAATAGAGGTTGATCTGGAACTGGTGGCATCAAAATTGGTGGATTCAAAAGATAATCTTTAAGTGCCTGGAAAGCTTGTTGACAATTATCATCCCATTTGAATTTGATGTTTTTATGTAGCAAGTGCTAAAAGGGATTACACTTATCTGCAAGTTTTGCTATGAATCTTCATAAGGACTAGAGTCTCCCTTGCAAAGATCGAAGTTGACTGATATTTCTTGGTGGTTGCATCTCTAGGATGGCCTTGAATTTTGATGGATTGGCTTCAATTCCTCTTTTTGATACAATGAATCTTAGGAGCTTCTCGAAGGTTACTCCAAAGACACATTTCTTGGGGTTTAATCTTACATTATAATTTTCTAACCAATCAAAGATGACTGAAAGTATGTCCAAATGTGTATCTTTGTCTATTGATTTACCCAAGAGGTCGTCAACATAATCTTCCATTGTCATGTGCATGAGATCATGAAAGATAGTAGTCATGGCTCTTTGATATGTAGCACCTACATTTTTTAGCCCAAAAGGCATAACATTCTAGCAGAAAGTTCCCCAAGGACAAGTTAATGCTGTTTTGTGTTGGTCCTCAGATGTGATTTTTATTTGATTGTAACCAGAGAATCCATCCATCAAAGATAACATCGCATGACCTGATGTGAGATCGACAATCAAGTCAATATTTGGTAATGGAAAATCATCCTTAGGACAAGCTTTGTTGATGTCTCTGAAATCTGTACATATTCTGATACTATGATTTGGTTTACTGACATGCACTAAGTTGGAGATCCATTCAGGATAATCAATTGGGCGTATAAATCTGACATCCAATAATTTCTCAAGCTCTTCTTTGACTAATAATGTGACTTGTGGATGCATCTTCCTTAATTTCCGTTTCACTGGTTTTGCCCCCGGTTTAACTATCAAATGATGCATTACCAAATCTGGATCCAATCCAGGCATATCAGCATATGACCATGCAAAGTTGATTTGTCGTTCTGTGAAGAAACTTATGAATTTTGACCTTTCTGACTCTATCAAAGATTGAGCCAGGAATATGTTGTGTGGAACTTCTTCTGTGCCAATGTTTGTTTTGATAGTCTCCTCTACCAACATGGATGACTTTTCCTCATATGATGCTGGGAGAATGTTGAGCCTTCCATCTTTAGGTGCCTCAAAGAGGTTTTTGCCCTCAGATACGTCCTTTCTTTTTACTTTTTTGGGGTCAGACAACACCACAATGTGGTTTTCGCCATAAGACCCTTGGTTTGTTTTTATTTTTATATTTTTGTGACTAGAAGGCCTGACACCCTCACCAAAATATGCCATGCTATTGAGTTCTTTAGCATATCTCACTTTATGGTCCCCGGGGGGAAGATCATCTCATATGCCAAGATAGTCAATAAAAGCTTCATCATTTTGGAATGTGTCAAACTGTGCAGGTCCTTCATGGTCCCAGTCAATAAGTTGGTGGTGGACAAGGGGAAGGCCTTTGATGTCTTCGAAGTTAGCGGGGCTAAGAGTGAAGATGCAATTATATTCAGGTATGTCAAGGTAGTTATCAAGGTCATCGTTGGCACTCTCCTCATCAGTCTCGATCGTGAACGAATCCAAATTATCATGACTAGTAGCGCATTCTAGGACAGGTGTTCTCATTCTATGTGATTTCAACCTAGGACCTAGAGGCAAAGACTGTATGGGATCCTCCAGGGTTGTTTCTTGACCAAATTTGAATTTTTCATAAAATTCCTCTTCTTTTGTGGGTTCATCTGGCTCTCTGAATGTCTCAGTGAGCTCGTAGTCACTGGCAGATTTGTCTGAACCCCATTCCCATTCGTTGGAGTCTGTGGAATAGTGATTCTCTTGTTGAATTTTGGTAGCTTTGATTTGTAATGCTTCTTCTGTCCTTTGAGTGTGGACCTTGGAAGTCATGAAACCAAGTCCCTTCGAGAGTTCCTTTTTGAATGTCAATTCAAGTTGTAAAGGTTCAATGATGCCTTCCTTTCTTAACCCAAGAGGGATTTTGCCATCATACCCAAATTTTGGTAGAATCTTGAACCCTTTGCCATACTTTTCACATGGTATACTGATGTGATCTTGTGTATCATTTTCAGGGTCTTTGTAAAGCATTTTGTATAAGTCTTCCTCTTCCAGTTCACCCCATCTTTGAAAGATATTAGGGTCCCATTTGAGTATAATGATAGATACCTGCTTATTAGGATGTGGTCTTCCATATTCTTTTGGTGAACTCATGACTTGTTGTAAGTACATGGTTTGATTCAAAGTGTATTCACCCATGCCCTTGTCTTGAAATTTGCCTTTAAGCTCACCTTGTTTTGATGTCGAAGGTTTTAATGACTCAGGATCAATGTATGCAGAAGAAGGAACAGCTTCGCGATTACTGGGAACGATCGTCTTAGTTTTTGGTCTCAAGTTATTGTAGTATACGAATGAATTAGCATCTCCATTAACTGTTATTTCAATTCCATTGTGAGGAAACTTAATGCATTGGTGATATGTAGATGAGACTGCCCTCATTTCATGAATCCAAGGACGTCCTAGTAATATATTGTATGTGAGATCTAGGTCTAGGTCTTGACAAACCACATCCTTTGTAACTGGCCCAACTCTTAGAGGTAAGGTGATTGTGCCTTTAGATGAACGCTCTTCGTCATCATATGCCTTGATGGTAATTTTGTTTGTAGAATTCACAGCTTTATCAGAATATCCCAATTGTTTAATAGTGCTCAATGTACAAATGTTCAGACCTGCTCCTCCGTCTATCAGGACTCATTTTATTCGATGTTTGCATATGAAGGCTTCAATGTGTAACGGTGCGTTATGTGGCTGACTTACGGAGGCATCGTCAGCTTCTGTGAATGTAAGGGAGTGTGGAATGGAAAGGTATCCCACCATTGCTTGAAATTGGTCCACGTTCAAATCAGTAGGAACAACAGTGTCTCTCAAGATTTTATCAAGAATGGCTTTATGTGCGGGGGATATGCGTAAGAGCTCAAGGATGGACATGAGCGCGGGTGTCTTCTCTAATTTTTCTACAAGGTCATACTCAGGCTTGGTCGATCAGGAAGCTGTGTTTTTGGTTGGAGCACCTTGCAAAGTGAATTTACCTCGACGAGTTGTAACATTACATTCAAAGGTAGGTTCGGAAGAAGATCCAATGCCTTTTAGGACAATCTTGGGTCTTTGGGTAGAATTCTCAGGCATTTTGTCCTTGATGATAATGGTAGAGACATAATTGTCCATCGAGATGTGATTGATAGTTGAATCATAGTTATAAGATGCTCTGGTATAGTTGGTTTGGTCATGTGTGGCTTTAGACTTTCCCTTGTCATGTTTTGGGAATGGTTCCTTAAACATCTCATGTTCTTGGTTGGATGAGTGTCCTTCAATCTCAATGTCACCTCTATCAATAAGATCTTGTATAATGTTCTTCAGTTGATGGTAATTTCCTGTCTTGTGGCCCTTGCTCTTATGAAATTCACAATATTCATCATCATTCCATCAATTTGGTTTAACCTTTGGCTCATATGGAGGAAAATCTGGAACTGTGATTACTTTGTTTGCCACTAGCTTTTTGAAAACTGACTCAAGTGGTTCTCCCAATGGGGTGTACTTCCTTTGTGATTTGGAAGTTGTTTGAGTATTCACTTGATTGTTTGTAGTGCTTGATCCAGAGAAAATGATTTTGGGTCGTACTGTATTGGCATCAACAGCACCATCATTGACTGTGTTCTTGTTTTTGTTCCAAAATCTTGGCTTATCTTTTCCTTTTAAGTCATCTTTGTTTTCCTTGAATATCTTAATGAATCCTTGTTCAATTAGGACCTTCTCTATTGCTAAGCCTTTTTCAATGACATCCTTGAAGGTGGAAAAACAAGTTTTTCTTAGGTCATAACCAATGTCTTTGTTAACATTCTAGGTGAACATTTCTACCATTTGTTTTTGTGGAATTTCACAAGAGCATCTGCTAGCTAGATTCCTCCATCTTTGTAAAAATGATGAAAAAGATTCTCCATCTTTTTGCTTGGTGTTGCACAAGGTAGTGACTGATATGTCTGTCTCTATGTTGTATGAGAAATGTTGGATAAATGCCTCTGCTAAATCACCCCATGACTTAATACCAGGTGGGAGTTGGGAGAACCATTCCATAGCTTGATCACCTAAGCTTTGTGGGAATAGTCTCATCAAATATGTCTCTTCTGCTGCTACCTCAATGCTAGCTGTGAAAAATTGTCTTATATGTGCCTTAGGATCTCCGTTTCCTCTATAATTATCAAACTTAGGTGTCACAAAGTATGTAGGAAATGGAGGCATTGGAATGCTCTTGTCAAATGGATAGGGACATATGTCTCTCATTGTGTAAGTTGGCTTCGGTGTATTTATGTCCTCCATTTTCTTTTGTAAATCCTTGATTTGTTGTTCCAAATTATTCTTAGGTGGAGATCGACTTCTTGGACCATACCCCATGCCTGAAGCACGGGGTGGAGGAGGAGCATGTTGCATATATGGATGATATTGATCATACACATGTTCATATGGAGAAGGCATATAATGATGCTGCATATATGGACCAATTGGTATAGAGTCAGGATGAGGAATTAAATATCTGTTTTGTCCATGTATACCATACTCTACAGGCATGTCATCAGTTTGTTCTAGAATGTTGCCCCCAAATTTGACACGGGGTTTCCTTGTGTCCAAATTTTGAGCATGCCTTTGAATATCCAATTGCTTTGGTGGCTGATCCTTAGCATTGGTATGTGATTGAGCATATTTTTCTGCATAAGACTTCCATAATGGTCTGGAAAGTTGAGTATCATATGCTTGACCATGTGCGTATGGGACCTTAGGTTTTTGAAACAAAGATGATGGTGATTCAGGCACCATATGTGTTCCTCTATTGCCTCCACTATTAGGCCTCCTTTGATCCATGTTGAGATGAGGTTGTTGCAAAGGTCGATTTTCCATTATTTGAGACATGTCAAAATAATGAGGGATCTTGGCTCCACTTTGTGCCTTCACTTGGAGAAAGTATTGTCTATCTCTCCTCATTATTTCCTCAACCAATCGATTGATATGGGGATTCATATTGGTGTCTTCCACTTCTACTGAATGTACGGAAAAGTTATCCATATTGTCATTGTGTGTATCATTGTTGTTTATAGTGTCCATGTGCTCAACATTTGGAATGTTTCTATAAGCATCCATGTCAGGTAATGTAGTATGATCAGAATTGAAAAAGATATCATTGTCATATTCATAGGAACTCATGTTTGCGGACTCTTGAGCCTCTTTAGCTTCTCTCTTAGATTTTTGGGAATGGGTTTCAACCATGAACTAGGTCTTGACCAAGATGTGTGAGACTAGATGAAAATGAAAAGAGTATGGAAGACCAAGAGTTGGATGGAATGTAAATGAATCTGAGGTTTACTTGCAATGTCCAAAGTGTAAGACCAAGTATGCATGTAGTAGAGTAGGTGTGGCTTCCAAAGAGATGATAGTTTCTCTTGATGAGGTAAGTTGACCTTGACTCTAAGTAAGACCAAATGAGACCCAAAGGTGATAGACCTTGATGAGGGACCACTTAGCAAAATGTTGTATGTATGTAGTGTGTTGACAAAGTATGATGAGGACAAGCAAGTGACCTTTTGACTCAAGTTTAGACAAATGTGAATGTAATGCAAGGTGTAAAGCAATGATGGATTTTGTGGGACCTAAAGATAGGTAAAATGCTAGATGAAAAACCCAACGAGATACCTAGGAAGCTCAATAAGTCTGAAACTGATTGCTCTTGTTTGCTGAATTATGGAAGTTTTTAATCTTGAACATAGACGTGCCTACATACTTCACAAATGTGCTTAAAGGACACAAACGCTATTCTGTCAGACACAGACGTGTTTCTGAGATGTTGCAATGTTTCTCAAAAGACACAAAAGCGTTTCTACCCTTCACAAATGCGGTTAGATGACACAGATGCGGGTCTGTCAGACACAGACGCGTTTCGACAAACTTTGTGCAATTTTTCCAATCTATGAAGTTATTTTATTATGACCAAATCTGAATGTTTGACTGTTTTTCGTGACAAGAGGACACAGTGTTGATGAAGACTCAATGTTTGGAAGTGTTTAGACTCAAAATGACTCAAAGAAAAGTGTGTTGTTTGATGTAAAATTGTTTTGCATACACTTGAAAACACAAAAGACACAATGTTTTGGTGTTTGGTCTTGAATGTTTGATTGTTCAAAATAAGTCAAGCATAATTCTTATGGCTGGCCAAGACAATAGTTGTTGATCCCACATGGAGTTTCCCCCGAGGCTACGCTATTTAGAGCAGATACTTAGATGCTTGACCCCACTGGCTCCACCCTCGACACTCACTTCTTGGGGCAGCCAAGCATCAGTCCCCACGAAAACTCCTTGTGGTGAACTTTGTATCTCTACTAAGAATCGTATGTGTGTGGGCCGCTACCAGAGGTCCGACCTCCTGCCCCAACAACTAGAAGGATTTTGGCTTCTAAAACAAAAAAGGGCTAGTAAGGGCATCCGCTCATGTGGCCATACATGCGACACTTTTAGCTCTATAAATACAGAAGGCTCCCATTCGGTAGGGGTTACGCCCTACAAATGATCAAATAAATTTGATCAAATGGGTTTATTGGGAGACATAGTGTCGGTATGAACTAATCAGCACACATTATCCATAGTTTTCACCATGAATACAATTATTTATAGTGGTTTGGAAGAAGATGACTTTTCTTTTGCTACCACTTGGGTCGTTCTCTCCTCACTAGTAATCCTAATGACCACACAGGGAGACAGACCCTCTAAAGATTAAACAAAAAGAGCCTATTGCTCAAGACACAAAAGACAATGGTTCAATTTTAGTGCACCAATTGAAGTGTTTGCTAGTCTATGAAAACAAGGCACATAATAAAGATCAAAAACCCTTGCCAAGGTCCTGCAACAAAGATCTATTAGTAGTTTGGATTGTTTGAAATAATCACCCCTTCCTACAAGCACACAAGCTAGGTAAATTTTAGATCCAAAAGACTTTGTGAAAATAGGGGCCTTCAACAAAATGATTTTGCTTTCAAGACAAGCTACACCAATTTCGTTAGCTAGATCTGAAAATGTTAGCTCAAAATAAACCAGATCTGAAACTTAAACGACCAAAACTGAATCAAAGAAACCAAAAATGCAACAACTTAACACAAACGCAGTTGTCACAGACACAGACGCTGCAAGAACACACAGATGCGCCTAGATCTGACATAAACGTGGCTCCCTAATGCAAACGCGACTCTTTAATGCAGACGCGCCTGAAGACTTCACAGACGCGACTACAGAACACAGACGTGTTTCCCAAAATCTACAAAAAATAAAATATTGTCGAAGACGCAGATGCAGTTCCAAATGTCACAGACGCGAGAGAAAATAAAAAATGCAATCCGAAAGTGCACAGACGTGAAAATATCAAAATATTGTCAGAAATGTCCGATTTGCAACTTCAAAACAAAATTTGCAACAAAAGATGTTAAATGCAAAAGGGACAAGAGTCCCACCAGGCGTGCCAAAATGTTTACGATGAAAATGGATAACAACAATGATGAAAGACTAAATGAATTCAACCACAAAGCCCTAGCCTAACAACAACAAAGATCCACCATAACATATGAAGATTACCTAAGACAATGCAAATCAAATGAAATCACAAAGATCTTACCATCACATGTCCAATAGGGTTTGGATCTCCATTCTTCCTATCTCCATTGATCTTGCTTGATATATTTGCTCTCAGATTTTATGTGCACAAGAGCTCAACAAAGAACAGAAATGTGGTTGCAAGTAGGATTGCATGTAAAAGTGCAAAGGCGTAGTGTAGTCGAGTAATCAAGTAGTTAGGGTTTGATAATGAAGGAAGCATCTCCTTATATAGAAGACACTATAATAAATGGAGGGATAAGATTGAGAGGTGTAAAAGATAAATGGTCGGCTATGATTAAAGGGTAGGTAAAGAAAATAATAAAATAATGAAAGGGTAGGTAGTGTATGAATTAAGAGATGAATGACATGTGTCATAGGTAGAAAAGGCTAATGAATTAATTAAATAAATAAAGATTTATTTAATTAATAGTAGAAGTGGGATTAATTAAATAAATAAGATATTTATTTAATTTAGGAAAAGGACAATTTAAATAAATAAATGTATTCATTTAAATGAGAAATAAGGCTAGAAGAGGATAAATGAATTAATTAAATAAATAAAGATTTATTCAATTAATAGAACAATTAGGCTTAGATAATTAAATAAATAAAGACATTTATTTAATTAGACATGACAATTTTAGGTGTCTACAACCATAAATCTTCAAAAAAGGAAACAAATCAAGAAAGAGGAATTAGAAATTATGAGCACAAATCTTTAAAAAAGTAAACAAATTAAAAAAAGAAATTAATTAGAAAAAAATAATTAAAAAATTGAGAAAAGAAATCAAATGGAGATAATCTTGAAAATCAAATAAAAAATTGAAAAAAATCTCAGAAAAGCAATTAAAACAATTAAATATCAAAATTGAATGAAATAGAGAATAAATCAGTTTTTTCCTGATTTTATCTTAATTTTAGTTCAATTTCTTTTAAAACTGAGAAAAGAAGCCAATCACAACAATTCACCTAGATTGTGCTTCTTCTGGAAAATCTTGATCGCTCATCATAATTTGGTTTCAACCGTTGGTTTCTTTCTGAATCTTCTATAAATTCAGGTTCTCATCTCCTAATCAAAGATCCTGTAAAATATATTGTTATTATGTTGTTTTTGCTCTAGGTTCATTGAGAATTTGCATTGAGATATTGCATATTAATTATTGCATATTTGTTACATCATTTAGCTTAAATATTCATATATTGCTTAAATCATGTTAGATTAAATCTTCCAAATCATGCATTCATCTAGCTTAAATCTTGCATTCATTTAGCTCAATCTTATGCTCATATAGATAAAAATCTTTCGTTTAGTTGTTGTCTAGTCACTAGATAGCTTAGCAATTCGATAGCAATCTAAACTCGCATCTACTAGAAGGCAATAAGCCGATTTGCAATGGATTTCATTTTGTCATTTTTGATTAACTAATCCATGCAAATAATGGTTTATTGAAGTGTTGCGTCTTACAACTTGCAGATACCGATTCGCTTTTCACACACACATTTTTGGTGCCAACTGTGGGGCTCGAACCCACGACTACAAGATTTCTAATGTTTCTTGAACAAAATTAATGTTTGGTTTTTATAACTAATAAATATGTGTTAAATTTGCAAATAAAAATCTTTCTTTTTGCTTGTTCTTTTGTGACGGTAAAAAATGGTCTCTGTTTGGAGGGAATAACTTTTTATTGAACCATTGGATCTAAACCAATTTTTGATATGTTGTTTAAAATCAAGTTTTCTACATTTGCACTGAATATATTTTCCTAAAGATTTCTGGTTTGAAAGTTATGAATGACATAGTGCAGTACTATCATTTTACTTATTCTTTTGTGACAGTAAAAAATGGTCTCTATTAGGAGGGCATAACTTTTTATTGACTTGTTGCATCTAAACATATTTGTTATATGTTGTTTAAAACCAAGGTTTCAACATGTCCACTGAAGCAATTTTCCTAATTATGTCTGGTGTGAAAATTATAAATGACAGAGTGCAGTAATATCAAAATTGTTTTAACTAGGATAGTCATAAAAAATGGAAATTCTTATTAGATTAGTTTAATTTATAGTTTGCATGCTAGAATTTTCTTTTGATGATTTTTTTAATGTTATTTTGGCAACTAATTTTGGGCTTTTAATGTTTGCAGGTTCGCTTTAACAAAGAATTCAATCATTAAACATACGCTTGCCAAAGACTATAAACTCGAACTACTGCTATATTTGTTTTGCAGGTTGCCTCCGGAGATACAAACAAACATTCCGTCTTCTTAATATTTTTAGGAAAACTTCAATTTATATAAGGGAAAGAAATTTGTTTTACGTTTTTTTGGGAGAAATCTAGAGTAGGAGAGTATGCTCTTGTCCATTTGGACAATCAGAAATCCAGACCTTGAGGTTTTTTCTATTAGAGTTTGAGATTCGTTGATACCTTTAGAGGGCCTACCTCCTGAGAAGCCCCTAAGGCTCAGTGAGAGGGAACGACCCAAGTGAGTTTGACTAAAGCTAGGAATCCAAATCACTATAATAAAATGCTTCTGGGGTGAAAGTCCCAGGAGACTGAATAATCGGTGGTACTGCTTCATTTATGAGGAGTGTCTCATGTTGAGCATCTTGTAGGGCCTTGCGGTCTAAATCACGCTTGCATGACTGCATGGTTTCAACATCTTGCTGGGTTTTGTATCTAAATCATGCTTGCATGACAATCAGATGGTCCTTTTGAATGAAACCATTACTAAGAACTATAAGATAGAGGCTACCCGATTCACCTCTGAAAGGGGGATAATCTTTGTGCAAGAGAGATAGTAACTCTCCCAATACACTTGCCATATCGTGCCCCCATTAGCATTTGGAGTCGGTTAATACGGCATTGAGAATCCATTGTGTGAGACTCAATGACCATATTTTGATTAGCTATTGGGTGTGTACCTAAGTCAGCAAGCAAAGGTTTTCTTCTCTAAGCCAACTTTCATAGGGTTAGCATGTTGGGATTGGAATTATTATATATCTTGTATGTTTTCTGTGTTTTCACCCCTGAAATTGAAACTGAAATACTGAAACTGGAGAAAACAAATTAAAAAAATCCACAACTCAGTGATCAAAACTCTGTCCGTGTCCAAAGCTGGTCTCTGTTAGTCATCGAAATATCAGTCCTTATAAGTCGTTCACAAACTCTGTCTGTCAAAATTTTGTTTCTGTCTAGTTCTCTGTCGTATGAGTCTGTTTAATTGTCGTCCTGCTAGATACATCTTGTCGTACGAGCTTTCATTGATCCTAATAGTTTGTTGTCTAGCTTTACAAACTATGTCATATGAGTTTGATAAACTATTGTCTGGTCTCTTACAATCTGTCGTGCAAAAATACATCACAATCAATAGATTATCATCTGGAGTCTGCCCAACTGTCTTACAAAATTAGGTAGCAACTCGTACGAAATACTGTCTTTATCATCTAGTAATTATTAAACTATCATTTGGACCTGCAAACTCTGTCATACGAATTCCTATTCTTGTTAGTCAAAACTATCAAACCTGCTCAAATCAGTCTACAACTAGTGAGCATAAAACTAGACATCATAATTCTGACCATAAACAATCTCGATAGTGTACCCCTGCCATTGCGTTGCATGATTTTGTCGATCATCTTCCAACTAGTTCAAATAACATCTTATCAAATCTAAGTTAGCTTAGATAATTTCTTACACAGGATAGATCATTCCTAAAACTAGACCAGATCCTAATTACTTCCCTTGATCACTATGTTAAACGAACAACTAGCTGCAATTTGATCTTGACTTCTGCATCACATCTAGCTTTCGGTCTCATCGGTTGTAAATGTGTTCATACAAGAAGCTCTTCTAAAAAGTATGACAAAAGTAAGAAGCCCATGGCTGCCTTAGCTCAACAAATTCAAGATTTCAAAAGAGAAATATATGACATTCAATCTCAACGAAAAGATTCAATGACACCTCTTGAGATAAAAATTCATGATATTAAGAACACTAGACTTCAAGAAATGCTAAAACAATTACATAAAATGGAACATAAAGTAATTGACAATCAAAAGACAAATCTCAAACAAGATCACAAGACATCTTCACCAAGACAAAAAGACATCTATCCTCTAGATAGACAATTTACACCTTTAGGGCAATCTATTGAGTCATCTTTGGAAGAGCTTCTTAAGCACAATCTTGTCATATTACATAAAAAGAACACATGGGGATGTGGAATTTTGAGTAAGTATTGTGCATATCATAGACATAATGAACATAAGACTTCGCATTGCATATAATTAAAACATAAGATTCAAGATCTCATTGATAATGGTGTCATTAAAATTGAAGATCCTGATGACTCACCTAAAGAAAAAGAAGGAACTACTTCTAAGCATGATCAAAATTATGAACCTGTGTCTAGCAATGGCCCACATGTCGCCTCCATCTCTTCCATGATGCCTCCATCTCCTAAGGTTTTTGAACAACAATCCATATCATTGTTGGCATTTTGAGTTTGTTGGCATTTTGCATAGAGATTGCATTAATGATATGTTTTCATTGATGTCAATTGAACCGGTAATGGTATTCATGTTATTGCTAATACTGTTGTTTTTGATATTGTCCAGTAACTGGTAAGAAGAGCTTTGTGGAAGATGTTGTAAACTGGTATGTAAAGTTTGTGAGTTGAACCGGTGTAAAGGGTTAAACCTTTCTAAGCAATGTAACCAGTAAACCCTATCAGCTGTTAAACCCTAACTGATCAAGTTCGATGATTTATTATCTAATAAGCGGTAATAATGAAGACACCTGTGATCAGTGTATAAGGATATGTTCAAATTGTTTTGGCACGTTTGTTTTTTTCTAGGGAAGGAGCAAAGTGGATTGCATCTAATGCACAGTGTGTGATGAGTTACAAAGTCCGATAAAGCGGTGATCATGGAGCGGATGGAATTTTCTTGAAGAATGTGAAGAGATTGTCATTATTTCTAATGGTCAAGATTGTACTGACTTGTTTGTAATCTTGATGATGAGAATTAGGTTTTTGTTGTGTTACCAACCTAATTGATTTAAGGTCGATGAAGTTGTTTGTAAAGGATGTTGGCAAGATTGATTGAAACTAGTTGAGTGTGTAGTTTCCTAACCGATGAATGGATCTGCACTTTGAGTGAAGGCAGATTGAAGCTTAGAAGGATCTGATCAAGAAAATGTAGTGCTACTCAAACACATAAAGAAAACCCATTGTTTTATAACAATTACAACAAAAGTGAAATCCCTTAACTGGGTAAGCTCTAACAAGCTTGGTTACTCGTTAAATCCTCTAACAAGGTGGTCCATTAGCTTGGATTCTTAAATCCTCTAGCGAGGTTACTCCTAACAGGGTATTGTGTTTTTCATCAAGGCATATTTGTAAATCCCTTAATTGGGTGATTCCTAACCGGAATTAGTTCTTAACAGGACTTATTGTAAAGCTTTAATAGGATTGGCTCCTAACAGGGCGAACTTCATAAGAGTTCATATAACTATCACTGTGAGTCTTGTCTCACCATGGTTTTTACCTATTTGTGTTTTCCACGTATAAACATTTGTGTCAAGTGGAGAATGCTTTTGTGGTTGTGATCTTATTTGTTGATTTGGTTAACTTATGATAATGTATGATAAGTAGAAGCATTGAGAGATGAATATGTTGGGTCATGATTAAGCATTGATGATGTTTGTATACAGTGGAAAATGGATACAACAATGATGAAAGACTAAATGAATTCAACCACAAAAAACCTAGCCTAACAACAACAAAGTTCCACCATAACATATGAAGATTACCTAAGACAATGCAAATCAAATGAAATCACAAAGATTATACCATCACATGTCCAATAGGGTTTGGATCTCCATTATTCCTATCTCCATTGATCTTGCTTAATATATTTGCTCTCAGATTTTATATGTGCACAAGAGCTCAACAAAGAACAGAAATGTGGTTGCAAGTAGGATCGCATATGAAAGTGCAAAGCGTAGTGTAGTCAAGTAGTCAATTGATCAAGTAGTTAGGGTTTGATAATGAAGGAAGTATCTCCTTATATGGAAGACACCATAAGAAATGGAGGGATAAGATTGAGAGGTGTAAAAGGAGGTCAGCTATGATTAGAGTGTAGGTAGAGAAAATAATAAAATAATGAAAGGGGTAGGTAGTGTATGAATTAAGAGATGAATGACATATGTCATGGGTAGAAAAGGCTAATGAATTAATTAAATAAATAAAGATTTATTTAATTAATAGAGAAAATGGGATCAATTAAATCAATAAGATATTTATTTAATTTAGGAAAATGGCTATTTAAATAAATAAAGGTATTTATTTAAATGAGAAATAAGGCTAGAAGAGGATAAATGAATTAATTAAATAAATAAAGATTTATTTAATTAATAGAAGAATTAGGCTTAGATAATTAAATAAATAAAATATTTATTTAATTAGACATGACAATTTTAGGTGTTTACATTTTGCCCCTCTTTGAGACAATGTAGCTTGTCACGTTGTTTCAAAGAAGATAAGATGAATTGATACAAAGTTGCCCCAAGATGGGAATGATATGTCCCCTCGAGAGATTGGATGAAAATGTCTGAAAATATCACAAACAATCTCTCGATAAGAAAGAATGGCTAGAATGGACTGACCGGATAGAGTGACAGAGTCACGGGATAAAGAAGACTAACTCGAGAGACGAGGGCTAGGATGAGGGCTAGGGTAGTCTATAAGATAGACCATGAGGGGAAAACATCCTCATTGTCATCCATACATCCAAGAGATCAGAGTGCAGAGCAAGATAGAGCAACAGTAGTCAGAAGTGATGGCATTGGTTCACAAATTCGATCGCGTTCGCCGAATTCAGAGGCCAGCAAAGGCAGGAGAGCCGGTGAGTACCACAAAACCTCCTTGTACTTTGTTGTATTAATTGTTGTCATTAATGCATGTCAAGTAGAGCAATAAATGTGCTTTAGGATAATGTCAAAAAGTGTAAAAAATGTAGAGGCGCGTCTGTGCTGGTGCTAGGCACGTCTGGGTTGGCTAGGCGTGTCTGCGTTTGTGCCAGGCGTGTCTGTGCTGGCAAAGGCATTTGTGCAGGATGCGATTGTGTTTGCATTGTGTAGGCGCATTTGTATCTTTCAGGCGCGTCTGTATAGAGCATAGACACATCTATGTCTTTCAGGTGCGTCTGTGCAGAGAAGACGCGTTTGTGCAGTCTTTAAGCACATTTATGCAATGAAAGCGCGTTTATGTCTTCAAGGTCAAATCGATAGTTCTGTGATGAACATATGCTGTCGATTGGATAAGCTGCTGAGAGGATTCACTCAAGAAGGTCCTCTAGGGAAGATTTAGGATAGGTCAAGGCACTTTGTGATGAATAGTGAGTATCAAGACAGAGTACCTTTTGATGAACAGTGAGTACCAATATGAGCAGCACTTTGTGATGAACAGTGAGTGCAAATGTGAGCAGCACTTTGTGATGAATAGGGAGTACCACTAGGACAGAAGCAACACTTTGTGATGAACAGGGAGTATCACTAGGATAGAAGCAACACTTTGTGATGAACAGTGAGTGTCACTAGACGTAGTACTTTGTGATGAAAAGGGAGTACCACTAGGATAGAAGCAACACTTTGTGATGAATAGTGAGTGTCACTAAACGTAGTACTTTGTGATGAATAGGGAGTACCACTAGGATAGAAGCAACACTTTGTGATGAACAGTGAGTGTCACTAGACTGACATGATTGATTTGCATTTTTGTAGGAGTACTTGCCTATGCTAGAGTCACGGGAGAGATTCCCATCGACTCAGGGATTGCGAGTTGAGTTGACAGTTGATGAGAGAGCTGCTATTGATGCTATGGGCTTACGCCACATTTTGTATGTGCCTGAGTTTCGGGCGAACATGGGTTTGCTGACTGCATTAGCTGAGAGGTGGCACTCTGAGACTTGCACTTTCCATTTGCTAATGGGTGAGATGACAGTTACCTTGGAGGATGTTTACAGGATTCTACAGGTACCTGTCGATGGGGAGCTGATTCCTTATGATCGAGAGGGAGATAGGGAGGCCCTGAGACGAGTGTTTCAGGATCCAGGACTAGAGATGAGAGTTGGACATGTGGCATGGGATACCATGACACAGATAGGACTGAAATTACCTATAGTGGTAGCAGGAGTGATCAGTGGGTTCTTGTGTCCAGACAGGGTGACACAAGGATTGGTTGTGGGCTGGGGGAGCACCTTGGAGACTCTGGTTACATAGCACACTAGATATGCCTGGGGACCGTGTGTGCTGACACACTTGTATTACAAGCTGCATCAATTTGTTTATCATGGATCCGTAGGATTGTGCTGTGGAGTTACATTACTGCAGGTATGGGCCTATGAGCATCTACCGGTTACCCGACCGATACACTTCAGGGGCAGGGGTCATGGACGCAGTTTTGTTCATTTGTATGATATGATTACCTCACAACCACAGATTGGCAGGTTGGAGTACTGGCATCGAGTCTTGGATGAGATCGACACAGTGATATGGAGGTCATACCTTGGGTGTGAGTAGTGGGAGGATGATGCAGTAGAGTTACCATACACCTTCTGGAGCAGATATCTGATTGGGCAGATGCCTTATGTATTAGAGAGGTAGCTGGTAGATAGAGTGGGCAGACAGTTTGGCAGGATTCAGCGAATGCCACGGGGTTCTGGGATGTATGCTTGGATAGTTAGAGATTAGGCACACTTTGGGCCATTATTGTCGTATGATCAGGCCGTGACGCAGCTAGTAGAGATGGTTTCCTTATCGTGGGATATGTGGCCGGATATTGAGGATCCAGGCATGGATGCAGAGTACATGATGTATTGGGTTGAGCATCCCTTCCCACGACTGACAGACCTAGGGGAGGCGATAGATGGAGATGGTGGGGGGAGAGGCCGACAGAGGAGGCGGGGTGTAGTTGGAGAGAGGAGGGTGGCTCCACGGAGAGAGGGTGGGGAGGAGAGACAGGCTCGGGTGGTGAGGGGTCGCGGTAGATTGCCGCTATAGGTGTCAGCAGCATAGGGTCCTAAACAAGTGCAGGGATAGGGGCAGAGGTAGGTACAGGTATAGGCACAGGCACTAGTACAGGGGGAGCCACAGGTAGAGCCACAGGCAGAGGTGCAGGGGGCCGAGGAGGAGGATTGGCTACTTGAGCCGAGGGAGATCTGTCAGGGACAGGCAGATGAGATTCAAGACCTAGAGAGGGAGATAGCTAGGCTCAAGAGGTGACTGAGGGAGACAGAGCATGAGCGGGATCAGGCTATCTAGCGCTATACTGAGGCTGAGATAGTGCTGAGAGATGGGAGGTAGGCGACAAAGGATATAGGGGCTGGATATGCCTATGTTCTATGGGTAGGGGAGGAGATAGGTTACTGGCGAGACCTATATTATGGGGCAGTGCCTCCAGAGTAGCGGGCAAGGAGCTTTCATAGACCATCACGGACAATGACAGCTACGGGAGGGAGCCAGAGGAGAAAAGCATCCAATGGTGGGGTTATGGGTCCTTCACCACCACCAGATAGAAGGGACAAGAGGGATGATCCTAGGGCGGGTCCTTCTAGGGCTCAGACTCCGTCGAGGCCAGGCGGCTCCGAGGGAGGGAGTTCATCATATCCGTAGAGGGCTCCCTATGTATAAGTGTTTTGTACCATTTTTTATTATGATGTAGACACCTTCGGGTGATTGTAGCCATATGATTTTGACATCATTGTATCATGACACTTTATATATATGAGATGATTCCTCTTTGCGGTAGCTATATGCATGTGTACCTATGTGATGAGATGTTTCATGATGTATGTGTTATGTGATGCTTATGATATGGATGCAAATATGTACATAATGAAATGCAATATTTTTGTTCTTTTATGTTTTGATATGTTATGCCAATGCAAATGTGAATGTATGAAATGCAAATGATTATTTATATGATGAAAATGTAAAATGTGCTAATATGTGTTATGTGCAGGATGTGATGCTATTGTGATATCTATATGTATATGTGAAATGCTTATATGTGGTAATGCAGGTGAAAAACTAAATGAAATGTAAATGTTTTTGGTATGTCATTATACTCAGTCATGTGATAATGGGCTACACGGACTTAAGAAGGACGATGGAAGTCAATCAAGAAAGGGGGATGGAAGATAGAAGATATGAAAGTGAAAGAGCTTCTTGTGCATTATCATCATTGAGCTTTATTATGGCAAGTAGGTTATGACAATCGAGGCATATGTTCGACCCAGAAAGTCATTATACCTGTTTGCATGGAGATAAGATAGTCACAAACAAGGAATGCCCCAGTTCACACTAGACTCATAGTGTCCTCATATCCTTGGACAAGTCATAGCAATACTACAAGACAATCCACAGATAGCAAAAGAAAAATAGGTGACGATACCCCATCCTTGCCTTTCTAGTCAAAGACATCCTGGAGATAGAATCTCTAGTCAGAGACATCCTAGAAAAGCTAAAAGACATGTCACCAAAAAGATAAAATCAAAAGAAAACCAAGATTCGACACCAACATCCACTGTAGTCCTCAAGTTTAGTGTCTCTTGTCACTTGTATAAGTCTTATTTGATTGTGGTCATAATGTTTACTTTCACAAAAAGGATAGATAGCACTGAACCATATGTTGTCTGAGTCTGTTGAAAGATTTGATTTGTTGAAGCCCATTGTTGCTACTGTGTCTCATCTGAAACTGACTGAATCCATGCAACTGATACTGTATTGCAGAGAAGATGAAACTTTATTGCAGACTGGCGATGCAAATGTTGCTTTATTGCGGATTGTGCGCAGATAGACTGAAGAAAACTGGAACAAACTGTACTCCTCAGAACGTGTGATGCTCTTAGTTCCACACCCATCACTAGATGTAGGATTTGCCTTAGCCACATATAGGAGCTGATTTATTATGGATGGAAAGGGGTGAAAAGGGAGGTTTATAATGAATGGCTAACCAATCTTAGGGAAATCAATAACAAGCCATGATGGGAATGTGTAAGGTTTATTATGGATGGATAGGTTGTGAGTGTGTGCAAAGTGAAAGGATGAAATGGAATCCTAAAGGAGGGAGGAGCAATGTCTCTACGCATGGCACTGGTGACCCAGTTTTCACCATGGTACTTGCCCAGGGCACCACCGAAATGGTTTTCACCGTTGGATGAAATTATTTCTCTTTACTTTTTTGATTTTTTTTTTTTTTTTGGTTGTTGTTACAAGGCGCCTATTTGGCAGGTTTTCACCAAGTAACGATTTTTATGTTTTATGATTTTTTTTGTATTTTTGAATTAGGATATTCCGAAGAGCTATGTGTAAAACCTGCAAAGGTGCATGCTGTTGATAGGATCCTCTAAAGGTTCACCCTCTGTGGTTGAGAGCTGATATGCACTAGATCCATTTGCTGCTGTAATGATGTAAGGACCAAGCCAGTTTGGTTCGAACTTGCCCGTCTTCTCTCTGTCTTGCTGATTTTTGGGGTTTTCTCTAAGAACCAAATCACCTACCTCAAATGTGCAAGGCTTGACTTTGTGATTGTAGCTATGACTCATTCGTTGTTGATAAGCCTTGAGATGATTAAAAGCAGTTTGTCTTCGTTCATCCAATAGTTCAAGTTCTTGTAAGTGAGAGACCCTATAGGCTTCATCACTGATAATGTTTTGCAAAGAGACTCATAAAGAGGGTATCTTGACCTCAATAGGCAAGATAGCTTCAGTGCCATAAACACGTGAATAGGGTGTAGCTCCTGTAGGTGTGTGGACACTTGTGCGGTAGGCCCAAAGTGCGGGATTAAGTTGGATATGCCATTTACGACCAACATCATCGACTGTCTTTTTTAAGATTTTAAGGATTGTTTTATTAGATGCCTCAGTTTGACTGTTACCTTGAGGGTAATATGGTGTGGAGAAACGATGGGAAATATGGAAGCGATCACAGAGTTCATGAACATCCTAATTTTTGAAGGGACGCCCGTTATCGGTGATAATGGAAACATGAATACCGTATCGACAAATGATATAGCTGAGAATGAATGTAGCAATTTGTTTTCCAGTGACTTGCATGAGAAGCACGACTTCGATCCATTTTGTGAAATACTCTGTGACAGTGATAATGAATTTATGACCGTTGGAGGATGGAGGGTGAATCTTGCCTATGAGATTGAGTCCCCACTGACAAAAGGGCCAAGGAGTCGCAATTGGTTGAAGTTCTTGTGCTAGCGCATGGATGAGGTCTCCATGAAGTTGACACTGCTTACATTTCCTGACAAACTAATATGAGTCTTTTTCCATATTGGGTTAGTAATATCCAGTCCTGATGAGTTTCTTGGCTAAGGTAGGACCACTAGAATGCGGACCACATATCACTTCATGTACTTCATGTAATGCAATCTGAGCTTCATCGCTTTCCAAACATTTAAGAAGAGTGCCATCTAGATCTTGACGGTATAGGACATTGGCTAAAATGACGTATCGGGAAGATTGGCGAATGAAAGTGTGACGTTGGTTATTGGATAGGTCAGGAGGAAAGGTATTATCATGAAGGTATGTGAAGATGGAACCATAGAACTGGGACTCAGGACCGACGACACATATTATCTCAGTAGGAGTGATTTCATATGAAGGAACCAAAAGGTTATCCACCAAGAACTCATAGCGGGTCTCATTTGGAGGTAGATCGATTAGTGAAGCAATTGTAGCCATGGCATTTGCGGCTCGATTCTGCTCTCTTGGTATCTGCTCAAAGTCTATCTTTGTGAAATGTTGTTTCAGGTCATTCACCATTCTTTTGTAAGGCATTAATTTCTCATCCTTTGTTTGGTAGTCATCAGTTGCTTGATGAATTACAAGTTGAGAGTCCCCAAAAACATGAAGTTCCTGGATCTTCCACTGAATTGCAATCCATAATCCAATTGTTAATGCCTCATATTCTGCTATGTTATTAGTGTAGGGAAATGATAATCGATATGATTTTGGTATAGAATCTCCTTGAGGAGTTATGAAGAGGATGCCAGCTCTTGCCCCATACTGTGTGTATGAGCCGTCAAAGTAAAGTTTCCATGGCTATGCATGTGACACTGTGAAAATGTATTCATCTAGAAATTCTAAAATTAGAGGAACATCATCCATCATGGGGGCATCTGCTAATTGATTTGTGATAGCTTGTCCTTTTATTGCTTTTCTGTCCACATATTCGATGTCGAATTCACTCAGGATCATTACCCATTTGGCCAGTTGCCCAGTAAGTGTTGCTTTATTGAGAAGGTATTTCAATGGATCTATCCTTGCAACCAACTTAGTCTTATGAGTTAGCATGTAATGTCATAATTTTTGCGAAGCAAAGACCACAGTGAGACATGCGTGCTCATTTGGTGTGTAGTTTAGCTCATATCCCACCAATGTGCGACTGATATAGTATACTGCCTTTTCTTTGCCCTCAGCAACTTGTTGTGCTAAGAGTGCCCCTAGTGCTGTCGAAGTAGCTGATATGTAAAGTAATAAAGGCTGATCTGGAACTGGTGGCATCAAAACTGGCAGATTCAGAAGATAATTTTTGAGTATCTAGAAATCCTGTTGACAGTTATCATCCCATTTGAATTTGATGTTTTTATGTAGCAAGTGCTGAAAGGGATTACATTTATCTGCAAGTTGTGCTATGAATCTTCGTATGGATTGAAGTTTCCTTTGCAAAGATCGAAGCTAACTAATGTTTCATGGTGGTTGCATCTCTAGGATGGCCTTGACTTTTGCTGGATTGGCTTCAATTCCTCTTTTTGACACAATGAATCCCAGGAGCTTCCCAGAGGTTACTCCAAAGACACATTTGTTGGGGTTTAATCTTACTTTATATTTTTCCAATCGATCAAAGATGACTGAAAGTATGTCCAAATGTGTATTTCTGTCTATTGATTTGCCCAAGAGGTCGTCAACATAATCTTCCACAGTAACGTGCATGAGATCATGAAAGATAGTAGTCATGGCTCTTTGATACGTAGCGCCTACATTTTTTAGCCCAAAGGGCATGACATTCCAACAGAAAGTTCCCCAAGGACAAGTGAATGTTGTTTTGTGCTGATCCTCAGATGTAATTTTTATTTGATTGTAACCAGAGAATCCATCCATCAAGGATAACATCGCATGACTTGCTGTGAGATCGACAATCAAGTCAATATTTGGTAATGGAAAATCATCTTTAGGACAAGCTTTGTTGATGTCTCTGAAATCTGTACATATTTTGATGCTATGATCTGGTTTACTGACAGGCACTAAGTTGGAGATCCATTCAGGATAATCAATTAGGCATATGAATCTGACATCCAGTAATTTCTCAAGTTCTGCTTTGCCTAGTAATGCCACTTGTGGATGCATCTTTCTTAATTTCCGTTTCACTGGTTTTTCCCCCTGTTTAATTGTCAAATGGTGCATTACCAAATCCGGATCCAATCCAGGCTATCAGCGTATGACCATACAAAGTTGATTTGTCATTCTGTGAAGAAACTTATGAATTTTGACCTTTCTGACTCTGTCAAAGATTGAGCCAGGAATATGTTGTGTAGAACTTCTTCTGTACCAATGTTTGTTTTGATAGTCTCCTCTACCAACATGGATGACTTTTCCTCATATGATGCTAGGAGGATGTCGAGCCTTCCATCTTCGGGTGCCTTAGAGAGGTTTTCACCCTCAGATACGTCCTTTCTTTTTACTTTTTTGGGGTCAGATAGCGCCACAGTGTGGTTTTCACCATAAGACCCTTGGTTTGTTTTTATTTTTATATTTTTGCGACTAGAAGGCCCGACACCCTCACCGAAATATGCCACGCTATTGAGTTCTATAGTGTATCCTACTTTATGGTCCCTAGGGGGAATATCCTCTCGTATGCCAAGATAGTCAATAAGGGCTTCATCATTTTGGAATGTGTCAAACTGTGCAGGTCCTTCATGGTCCCAGTCAATAAGTTGGTGGTGAACAAGGGGAAGGCCTTTGATGTCTTCAAAGTTAGTGGGGTTAAGAGTGAAGATGCAGTTATATTCAGGTATGTTGAGGTAGTTATCGAGGTCATCATTGGAACTCTCCTCATCAGTCTTGATCGTGAAAAAATCCAAATTATCATCACTAGTAGCGCATTCTGGGACAGGTGTTCTCATTCTATGTGATTTCAACCTAGGACCTAGAGGTAAAGACTGTATGTGATCCTCTGTGGTTGTTTCTTGACCAACTTTGAATTTCCTATTAAATTCCTCTTCTTCTATTGGTTCACTTGGTTCTCTAAATGTCTTGGTGAGCTCGTAGTCACTAGAGGATTTGTCTGAACCCCATTCCCATTCATTGGAGTTTGTGGAATAGTGATTCGCTTGTTGAATTTTGGTAGCTTTGATTTGTAATGCTTCTTTTGTCCTTTGAGTGTGGACCTTGGAAGTCATGAAGCCATGTCCTTTCAAGCGTTCCTTTTTGAATGTCAATTCAGGTTGTAAAGGTTCAATGATGCCTTCCTTTCTTAACCCAAGAGGGCTTTTGCCATCATACCCAAATTTTTGTAGAATCTTGAACCCTTTGCCATACTTCTCACATGGTATACTGATGTGATCTTGTGTATCATTTTCAAGGTCTTTGTAAAGAATCTTGTATAAGTCTTCCTCTTCCAGTTCACCCCATCTTTGAAAGATAGTAGGGTCCCATTTGAGTATAATGATAGATACCTACTTATTAGGATGTGGTCTTCCATATTCTTTTGGTGAATTCATGACTTGTTGTAAGTACATGGTCTGATTCAAAGTGTATTCACCCATGCCCTTGTCCTAGAATTTGCCCTTAAGTTCACCTTGTTTTGATGTCGAAGGTTTTAATGACTCAAGATCAATGTATGCAGAAGAAGGAACATCTTCACGATTACTGGGAATGATGGTTTCAAGTTATTGCAATATATGAATGGATTAGGATCTCCATTAACTGTTATTTCAACTCCATTGTGAGGAAACTTGATGCATTGGTGATATGTAGATGGGACCGCCCTCATTTGATGAGTCCAAGGGCATCCCAAAAGTATGTTGTATGTGAGATCTAAATCAAGGACTTGACAAACCACATCCTTTGTAACTGGCCCAACTTTGAGAGGTAAGGTGACTGTGCCCTTGGATGAACGCTCTTCATCATCATATGCTTTGATGGTAATTTTGTTTGTAGAATTCATAGCTTTGTCAGAATATCCCAATTGATTAATAGTGCTCAATGTACAAATGTTTAGACCTGCTCCTCCATCTATTAGGATTCATTTGATTCTATGTTTGTGTATGAAGGCTTCAATGTGTAATGGTGCATTATGTGGCTAACTTATGGAGGCGTCATCGGCTTCTATGAATGTAAGAGAGTGTGGAATGGAAAGGTATCCCACCATGGCTTGAAACTGGTCCACATTCAAATTAGTAGGAATAGTAGTGTCTCTCAAAATTTTGTCAAGAATAGCTTTATGTGCAGGGGATATGCGTAAGAGCTGAAGGATGGAGATAAGCACAGGTGTTTTCCCTAACTGCTCTACAAGGTCGTATTCAGGCTTGGTCGATGAGGAAGTGGTGTTTTTAGCTGGAGCACCTTGCAAAGTGAATTTACCTTGACGGGTTGTAACATGACATTCAGAGGTAGGTTCGGAAGAAGATCCAACGCCTTTCAAAATGATCTTGGGTCTTTGGGTAGAATTCTCAGGGATTTTGTCCTTGATGATAATGGTAGAGACACAATTGTGCATCGAGATGTGATTGATAGTTGAATCATAGTTATAGGATGCTCTGGTATAACTGGTTTGATCATTTGTGGCTGTAGCTTTTCCCTTGTCATGCTTTCAAAATGGTTCCTTAAACATCTCATGTTCTTGATTGGATGAGTGTCCTTCAATCTCAATGTCACCTCTATCAATGAGATCTTGTATAATGTTCTTCAGTCGGTGACAATTTCCTGTTTTATGACCCTTGCTCTTATGGAATTCACAATACTCATCATCATTCCACCAATTTGGTTTGACCTTTGGCTCATATGGTGGAAAATATGGAATTGTGATTACTTTGTTTGCCACTAGCTTCTTGAAAACTGACTCAAGTGGTTCTCCCAATGGGGTATACTTCCTTCATGATTTTGAAGTTGTTTGAGTATTCGCTTGATTGTTTGTAGAGCTTGATCCTGAAAAAATGATTTTGGGTCACACTGTATTGGCATCTACAACACCATCATTGACTGTGTTCTTGTTTTTGTTCCAAAATCTTGGCTTATCTTTTCCTTTAAAGTCATCTTTGTTTTCCTTGAATATCTTAATGACTCCTTGTTCGATTAGGACCTTTTCTGTCACTAAGCCTTTTTCAATGACGTCCTTGAAGGTGGACAAACAAGCTTTCCTTAGATCATAGCCAATGTCTTTGTTAACATTCTGAGTGAACATCTCTACCATTTGTTTTTGTGGAATTTCACAAGAGCATCTGCTGGCTAGATTTCTCCATTTTTGTAAAAATGATGCAAAAGACTCTTCCTCTTTTTGCTTGGTGTTGCACAAGGTAGTGGCTGATATGTCTGTCTCTATGTTGTATGAGAAATGTTGGATAAATGCCTCTAATAAGTCACCCCATGACTTAATTCTAGGTGGAAGTTGGGAGAACCATTCCATAACTTGATCACCTAAGCTCTGTGGGAATAATCTCATCAAATATGTCTCTTCTGAAGCTACCTCAATGCAAGCTGTGAAAAACAATCTTATGTGTGCCTTAGGATCCCCTTTTCCTCTATACTTATCAAACTTAGGTGTCACAATGTATGTAGGAAATGGAGGCATTGGAATGCTTTTGTCAAATGGATAAGGACATATATCTCTCATTGTGTAAGTTGGCTTCGATGTATATATGTCCTCCATTTTCTTTTGTAAGTCCCTGATTTGTTGCTCCAAATTGTTCTTAGGTGGAGATCGACTTCTTGGACCATACCCCATGCTTGAGGCACCAATTGGATGAGGAGCATGTTGCATATATGGATGATATTTATCATACACATGTTCATATGGAGGAGGTCTATAATGATGCTGCGTATATGGACCACTTGGTATAGAGTCATGTTGAGGAACGAAATATCTACTTTGTCCATGTATACCATACTCTATAGGCATGTCATGAGTTTGTTCTAGTGTGTTGCCCCCAAATTTGACACGGGATTTCCTTGTGTCCAAATTTTGAGCATGCCTTTGAATATCCAATTGCTTTGGTGGTTGATCCTTAGCATTGGTATGTGATTGAGCATATTTTTCTGCATAAGACTTCCATAATGGTCTGCGAAGGTGAGTATCATATGCTTGACCATGCGTGTATGGGACCTCTAGTTTTTGAAACAAAGATGATGGTGATTCAAGTACAAGATGTGGTCCTCTATTGCCTCCACTATTATGCCTCCTTTGATCCATGTTGGAGTGAGATTGTTGCAAAGGTCTATGTTCCATTATTTGAGACATGTGAAAATCATGAGGGATCTTGGCTCCACTTTGTGCCATCACTTGTAAGAAGTATTGTCTATCTCATTATTTCCTCAACCAATCAATTGAAATGGGGATTCATAATGGTGTCTTCCACTTCTGCTGAATGTACTGAAATGTTGTCCATATTGTCATTGTGTGTATCATTGTTGTTTGTAGTGTCCATGTGCTCAACATTTGGAATGTTTCTATAGGCATCCATGTTAGGTAATGTAGTATGATCAGAATTGAAAAAGATATCATTGTCATACTCATAGGAGCTCATGTTTGCAGACTCTTGAGCCTCTTTAGCTTTTCTCCTAGATTTTTGAAGACGGGTTTCAACCATGAACTAGGTATTGACCAAGATGTGTGAGACTAGATGAAAATGGAAAGAGTATGGAAGACCAAGAGTTGGATGGAATGTAAATGAATCTAAGGTTTACTTGCAATGACCAAAGTGTAAGACCAAGTATGCATGTAGTAGAGTAGGTGTGGCTTCCAAAGAGAGGATAGTTTCTCTTGATGAGGTAAGTTGACCTTGACTCTAAGTAAGACCAAATGAGACCCAAAGGTGATAGACCTTGATGAGGGACCACTTAGCAAAATGTTGTTGTATGTAGTGTGTTGACAAAGTATGATGAGGACAAGCAAGTGACCTTTTGACTCAAGTTTAGACAAATGTGAATGTAATGTAAGGTGTAAAACAATGATGGACTTTGTGAGACTAAAAGACAGGTTGAATGCTAGATGCAACCCTGGAGAAATAACCTAGGAAGTTCAAGAATTTTGAAATTGACTGTGTTTGTTTGCTGGACTGTAAAAGTTTTTCAATTCTGAACATAGACGTGCCTGTATACTGCACAAATGCGAATTCCTGACACAGATGTGGTTCTGTTTAACACAAACACGAGTTTGAGATTTTGTAAATGCAATGTTGATTCTGAGAACACAGACGCATTTCTGCCCTTCACAGACACGGTTATATGACACAGATGCTATTATGTCAGGCACAGACGTATTTTTGCAAAGTTTGTGCAATTTTTTCCAATCTGTGAAGTTGCTTTGTTGTGACCAAATCTAAATGTTTGACTATTTTTCCGTGACAAGATGACACAGTGTTGATGAGGACTCAATGTTTGCAAGTGTCTAGACAAAAATGATTCTAAGAAAAGTGTGTTATTTGATGTAAAATTGTTTTGCATGCACTTGAAGACACAAAAGATACAATGTTTTGCTATTTGGTCTTGAATGTTTGAATGTTTAAAATGAGTCAAGCACAATTCTTATGGCTGGCCAAGACAATAGTTGTTGATCCCACATGGGGTTTTACCCCTGAGGCTACACTATTCAGAGCGGATACTTAGATGCTTGACCCCATTGGCTCCACCCTCGGCACTCACTTCTCAGGGCAGCCAAGCATCAGTCCCCACAAAAACTCCTTGTGGCAAACTTTGTATCTCTACTAAGAACCATATGTGTGTGGGCCGCTACCAGAGGTTCGACCTCTTGCCCCAACAACTAGAAGGATTTGGGCTTTTAAAACAACAAGGTGCTAGTAAGGGCATCCATTCGTGTGGCCGTACATGCGGCACTTTCAGCTCTGTAAATACAGAAAGCTCCTAGTCGGTAGGGGTTACGCCCTACAAATGATCAAATAAATTTGATCAAACGGGTTTATGGGGAGACATAGTGTCGGTATGAACTAATCAACACATGTTATTCATAGTTTTCACCACGAATACAGTTATTTATAGTGGTTTGGAAGAAGATGGCTTTTCTTTTGCTACCACTTGGGTCATTCTCTCCTCACTAGTAGTCCTAATGACCACACGGGGAGACAAGCCCTTTAAAGATTAAACAAAAAAGAGCCTATTGCTCAAGACACAAAAGACAATGATTCAATTTTAGTGCACCAATTGAAGTGTTTGCTAGTCTATGAAAACAAGGCACACAAGAAAAAAATCCAAAAACCCTTGCCAAGGTCCTACAACAAAGATTTGTTAGTAGTTTGGATTGTTTGAAATAATCACCCCTTCTTGCAAGCACACAAGTTAGGTAAATTTTTAAATCCAAAAGACTTTGTGAAAATAGGGGCCTTCGACAAAACGATTTTGCTTTTAAGACAAGCTGCACCAATTTCG
The DNA here is from genome assembly GCF_030272615.1 of Cryptomeria japonica. Taxonomy (NCBI): domain Eukaryota; kingdom Viridiplantae; phylum Streptophyta; class Pinopsida; order Cupressales; family Cupressaceae; genus Cryptomeria; species Cryptomeria japonica. The sequence goes on along the minus strand of NC_081405.1, from coordinate 26,638,172 downwards.
TTAGCTAGATCTGAAAATGTTAGCTCAAAATAAACTAGATCTAAAATATTAAATGCAAGACAAAATGGTGAAAAATGCGATTTTACCCTACACAGATGCAATTTCATGACATAGACATGATTTAACACCTCATAGACACGATTCCACAACACAGACGTGTTTCTGAAAAAAAAAAATGCAAAACAGAAAATCCTGCAAGACACAGACGTGCCTAGAGTGAAAACCTACAATCTAGAAAATGAAAATACTGCCAGAAACACAGACGCGACCCTACAATCTGCAAAAAAAGTAAAATAATGTCGAAGATGCAGACGCGATTGAAGATGTCACAGACGTGATAGAAAACAAAAAACGCGATCCAAAAGTGCGCAAATGCGAAAATGTTGAAATGTTGTTGGAAATGTCAGATCTGCAACTTGAAAACACAAAATCTACAACAAAATATGTTAAATGCAAAAAGGACAAGAGTCCCACCAGGCGTGCCAAAATGTATACGGTGAAAAATGGATACAACAATGATGAAAGACTAAATGAATTCAACCACAAAAACCCTAGCCTAACAACAACAAAGATCCACCATAACATATGAAGATTACCTAAGACAATACAAATCAAATGAAATCACAAAGATTATACCATCACATGTCCAATAGGGTTTGGATCTCCATTCTTCCTATCTCCATTGATCTTGCTTAATATATTTGCTCTCAGATTTTATATGTGCACAAGAGCTCAACAAAGAACGGAAATGTGGTTGCAAGTAGGATCGCATATGAAAGTGCAAAGCGTAGTGTAGTCAAGTAGTCAATTGATCAAGTAGTTAGGGTTTGATAATGAAGGAAGTATCTCCTTATATAGAAGACACCATAAGAAATGGAGGGATAAGATTGAGAGGTGTAAAAGGAGGTTGGCTATGATTAGAGGGTAGGTAGAGAAAATAATAAAATAATGAAAGGGGTAGGTAGTGTATGAATTAAGAGATGAATGACATGTGTCATGGGTAGAAAAGGCTAATGAATGAATTAAATAAATAAAGATTTATTTAATTAATAGAGGAAATGGGATCAATTAAATAAATAAGATATTTATTTAATTTAGGAAAAGGGCTATTTAAATAAATAAAGGTATTTATTTAAATGAGAAATAAGGCTAGAAGAGGATAAATGAATTAATTAAATAAATAAAGATTTATTTAATTAATAGAAGAATTAGGCTTAGATAATTAGACATGACAATTTTAGGTGTCTACAATGTTTACAAGATTGAAGTTGTTTACTGTTAAGTTGTCATAACAGTTAAACCGGTTGATGTTAAGTATTCTTATGAATATTGATCTTGACTGAGATATGTTTACTTTGTTTGACTGAGTTTGAGTTTGGGAACTTTGTATCAGTTTTTCAATATACTGATTCACCCCCCGCCCTCTCAATATTTTAGTGGATACTTATTCTTTCATCATACCATCAATTGGTATCAGAGCATCTTAGGTCCTCTTAATCTAAAAGCCTAACATCTTCAGAAAAAGATCTTGTAGATCATGATGAAGAAAGAAGGTCCAAAGTTCAACAAAAATAACTATAGAATATGGAGTGATAGAATGGAGATTTATATTAAGAGTCTTGGTAGTCAGTATTGGGATCATATAGAAAATAAGTATATTACACCTACTGAACCCCTAACTGATGATCAGAAGAAAGAACAACAAGAAAAACACCAAGCATTAGAGGCTATTATCAGTTCCTTGTCTGATGTTGAATATGTAGATGTTCATGGTCTTGAAACTACATATGAAGTATGGAAGAAATTAGAAGAGATTTATAGCCGTGATGAACATGTTAAGATTGCCAAAGAGGAGAGTTTAAGAGGAAAATTTGATGACATGAGAATGTCTGAAGGTGAGAATATCCAGCAGTACGGTCAAAGGATTAAAGAGATAGTTGGTGAGATAAAGAGTGCAGGAGGGAAAGTGGAAGATGCCACAGTAATCAGTAAGGTACTAAGAACCCTGCTACCAATCTATGCTATCAGAGTTGCAGCTATTCAGGAGCTGAAATCCATTGACAAGACAAAGGAAACTTTGACTCTATTATTGGCAAACTTACTACTTTTGAAATAAATGGCTATGATGACAGTGTACAAAAATCAGAATCTGCATTTAGAGCTTCTGTCTCTAACCCATATGTGAGAAGAAGTAGAGATACCAGCCATAGCTATGAATCTAGATCCAACAAAGATGCTGAAGATGAAGACAACTTAGTGGAACTTGAAGCATTGTTGGCAAAACGACTGCCTAGAGGCAGTGGTAAATATAGAGGTAAGCTACCTTTAAAATATTTTGCATGCAACAAAATTGGTTATATAGCAGCAAATTGCCCTAATGGTGAAAATGAATACAAGAGAGACAAATTTAAGAAATATAAGGGTAAAGGCAAGAGAGATTGTCTTGTAGCCATTGATAGTGGTATTACTGATGAAGAATCTGATGATGATGCTAGTGAAGATATTGTGTTTATAGCTATTAAGGAAGAAATATCCAATCAAAAGGCACTAGTATCCAAAATAGATAACTCTGATGATTGGATCATTGATAGTGGTTGTTCACATCACATGACCGGTGATCAGAGCAAATTTCTTTCCCTGAAGGAATTTGATGGTGGTGTTGTCAGATTTGGCAATGACTCACCCTGTATGGTTAAAGGTAAGGGAGTTATTTCTCTTAATGGGAAGAGCAGTGTTGATGATGTCTATTGGGTTGAAGGCCTAAAGAACAAAATTTTAAGTGTGGCACAACTTAGTGACAGAGGATACCCACTGGAGTTTAGAAATGGAACGTGCAAAATCTTTGACAACAAAGGTGAATTGATTGCAACAAGGAAACAGACCAGAGGTAATCTATTTCATCTCAATCCTATAGTTAGCAACTGTTTGATTGCCAAAATAGATGATAGCTGGCTTTGACATAGAAGATTTTGTCATATAAATTTTGACAATATTGTGAAAGTAAGCAAGTCTAAGACAGTAAGAGGTCTACCTCAGCTAGACAAACCAGTTAATGCTCTTTGTAAAGAATGTCAGCTAGGAAAGATGACTTCTTCAACTTTCAAGAGCAAGTCCTTCTCAGCAGAGCAATTGTTAGATTTGATTCATACAGATCTATGTGGACCAATAAGAACAAGAAGCATTCAAGGTGACAGATACTTCATGATCTTCATTGATGATTGTTCAAGGATGATGTGGGTCACATTCTTTAAGGATAAGAATGAAGCTTTTGGTAAATTCAAGGCATTCAGAGCCTTAGCTGAGAAAGAGAGTGGCAAAAAGATAAAATGTCTAAGAAGAGATCAAGATGGTGAATTCACTTCTATGGAGTTCACTAAGTATTGTGATGATAATGGTATCAAGCGGCAACTTTCTACACCAAGGACACCACAACAAAATGGTATAGCAAAGAGAAACAACCGGTCAATGGTTGAAGCTGCTAGGACTATGTTGATACAAGGAGGTGTAGCAAAAACATTTTGGAAAGAACCTATAAGTACAACTATCTACACAATGAACTGAGTTCCGATGAAAAGAGGTAAGGACAAGACCCCATATGAGTATTGGTATGGGAGATCACTTGATGTTATCTATTTGAAGATATTTGGAAGCAGATGTTTTATTAAAAGAGGTGATTACATAAGCAAGTTTGAAGCTAAGAGTGATGAAGATATATTTCTTGGTTATTCCACCAAGAGTAAGGCCTATAAATGCTTCAACAACTGGACACAGAGAATTTTTGAGAGTGTTGATGTTTGTGTAGATGAATGTCCTAAAGTTACAAAAGGAACCAATTCAGACAAAAAGGATGAAGATCATTGCATTTTGCTTTTGGAACTTGAAACTATTAAATCAGAAACCGACAAAGCAAATCCTAATGTACTTGTTCAACCAGAACAAATAAATTCAGAGGAAGATGATAATGAAGAAGATGAACCTGAAGAGAATGATCATGTTATTCCCAGGTATGTGAGACTGAATCACAGTTCTGAATATATAATTGGGGATAAGGATGCCAGTGTACTAACTAGAAGGAGAATAAGAGAGAACTCTTGCATGATCTCCACCTTTGAACCTAGAAGTGCTAAGGAGGCATTTGGTGATGATCAATGGGTGAAAGCTATGGAGGAGGAGTTGGATCAAATTGAGAAGAACAACACTTGGACCCTGGTACCCCAACTAGTAAATAAGAATGTTATAGGTACTAAATGGGTGTTCAAAAACAAATTAAATGAAGATGGTGTTGTAGTTCGCAATAAGGCAAGATTAGTATGCAAAGGTTATGCACAAGAAGAAGGAGAAGATTATGGAGAAACTTTTGCACCAGTAGCAAGACTGGAAGGTGTAAGAACATTACTTGCATTTGCAGCTCATAACAAGTTCAAGGTATACCGGATGGATGTTAAGTCTACATTCTTGAATGGGATACTAGAAGAAGAGGTTTATATAGAGCAACCTGATGGTTATGCATTGACAGATTAGGAAGACATGGTATGCAAATTGCATAAAGATTTGTATGGATTAAAGCAAGCACCCAGAGCATGGTATGAACAAATGCATACTCATTTGATGAAGATAGGCTTTTCTAGAACAAGTGATGACAACAACATTTATCTCAAGTCTGAAGGAGATGAAATACTGGTCAGTGAAGTATTTATAGATGATATTATATTTGGAGGTAATGATGACATGAGTAATTGTTTTGTAGATGAAATGAAGAATGAATTTGAGATGTCATTAGTAGGGGAAATAAAAAATTTCATAGGCTTACATATACAACAGATGAAGAATGGTATTTTTATTACTCAATCCAAGTATGTGAAAGAGGTTCTGAAAACTTTTGGTATAACTGTAAACTAGTTGGAACCCCAATGGTTACAAGTTGTAAATTATCCAAGGAAGATGCATCTAAGTCTGTAGATGTAAAGGAACACATGTCAATGATTGGGAAATTAAACTATGTTGTTCACAGTCAACCGAATATTGCCCATGCAATTGGTATTGTTACTAGATTTCAAAAGAATCCAAAGGAGGCACATCTGATGGCAACCAAGAGAATTTTTAGATATCTGAAAGGTACTATTGACTATGGGTTATGGTATCCATATGATGGAAATTTTGATTTGAAAGCATACATATATGCTGATTGGGCAGGAAATATTGATGTCTGCAAGAGTACTACCGGTGGAGCATTCTTTCTAGGAGGAAGGATATTTTCATGGAGTAGTAAAAAGCAGAGTTGCACTTCACAATCTACTGCTGAAGTTGAGTATGTAGCATCTTATATGAATTGTACACAAGCTATGTGGATGAGGCACGTTTTGGAAGGTTTGAAGATAGAAATCTCAAAACCAATAAAGATTTTGTGTGATAATACAAGTGCAATAAACATTTTAAAAAATCATGTTTTGCACCCAAGGACTAAGCACATTGAATTGAAATATCACTTCTTGAGGGAAAAATTTCAAAGTAAAGATGTTATCTTGGAGCATGTTTCTACCAAGGAGCGACTTGCATATATTTTTACTAAACCTCTACCTAAGACCACTTTCAAGTATCTTAGAACTGAATTGGGGGTTGTCCCTCTTCATGAAGTTAGTTGAGCATTATGTTGATTGCGTCAGTCCCTGAACAACTTGTAGAATTTTACATGAATTGATAAAGAAGTGGATGTATTCCACAGTGGGAGCATCAAGTTGCAGAATGATGCTGATGCACAGTGAGAGAAGAATTACATGTTCTACTTTGTCAAAGGGGGAGAAGAATTATGTGATTGAGGAGAAGACTTATGTGTCTGATTAGGTGAACCAACGGTAGGCTGAAGACAGATAGAGCAAGGTGAATACTTGGTAATGTAAACTAGGATTCCTATTCACCAATCTCAGCAACAATCAAAGGCGTTGATATTTGTATTGCCATCAATTCTAAAGGGGGAGATTGTTGGTATTTAGCATAGATACTTCTTTAATGGTATGTTGTCATTGATGTAATTGAACCGGTAATGGTATTCATGTTATTATTGATATTGTTGTTTTTGATATTGGCCAGTAACCGATAAGAAGAGCTTTGTGGAAGATGTTGTAAACCGGTATGTAAAGTTTGTGAGTTGAACTAGTGAACCGATGTAAAGGGTTAAACCTTTGTAAGTAATGTAATCGGTAAACCCTATCAGTTGTTAAACCCTAACCGATCAAGTTTGATGGTTTATTATCTGATAAGCGGTAATAATGAAGACACATGTGATCATTTTATAAAGATATATTCAAATTGTTTTGGCGCGTTTGTTTTTGTCTAGGGAAGGAGCAAAGTGGATTGCATCTAATGCACAACGCATGATGAGTTACAAAGTCTGATGAAGCGGTGATCATGGAGCGGATGGAATTTTCTTGAAGAATGTGAAGAGATTGTCATGATTTCTAACAGTCAAGATTGTACCAACTTACTTTTAATCTTGATGACGAGAATTAGGTTTTTATTGTGTTACCAACCTAATTGATTTGTATTAAGGTCGATGAAGTTGTTTGTAAAGGATGTTGGCAAGATTGATTGAAACCAATTGAGTGTGTAGTTGCCTAACCAATGAATGGATCTGCACTTTGAGTGAAGGTAGATTGAAGCTTAGAAGGATCTGATCAAGCAAATGTAGTGCTACTCGGACAGATCAAGAAAACCTGTTGGCAAGATTGATTGAAACCAATTGAGTGTGTAGTTGCCTAACCGGTGAATGGATCTGCACTTTGAGTGAAGGTAGATTGAAGCTTAGAAGGATCTGATCAAGCAAATGTAGTGCTACTCGGACAGATCAAGAAAACCTGTTGTTTTCTAACAATTACAACAGAAGTGAAATCCCTTAACCGGGTAATCTCTTACAAGCTTGGTTACTCATTAAATCCTCTAACAAGGTGGTCCATTAGCTTGGGTTCTTAAATCCTCCAGCGAGGTTACTCTTAACAGGGTATTGTGCTTTTCATCAAGGCATATTTGTAAATCCCTTAACCGGGTGATTCCTAACCGGAATTAGTTCTTAATAGGACTTATTGTAAAGTTTTAATAGGCTTGGCTCCTAACAGGGCAAACTTCAAAAGAGTTCCAATAGCTATCCTTGTGAGTCTCATCTCACCATGGTTTTTACCTATTTGGGTTTTCTACGTATAAACATGTGTGTCAAGTGGAGAATGCTTTTGTGGTTGTGATCTTATTTGTTGATTTGGTTAACTTATGATAATGTATGATAAGTAGAAGCATTGAGAGATGAATATGTTGGGTTATGATTAAGCATTGATGATGTTTACAAGATTGAAGTTGTTTATTGTTAAGTTGTCATAACAGTTAAACTGGTTGATGTTAAGTATTCTTATGAATATTGATCTTGACTGAGATATGTTTACTTTGTTTGACTGAGTTTGAGTTTGGGAACTTTGTATCATTTTTTCAATATACTGATTCACCCCCCCTCTTAGTATTTTACTAGATACTTATTATTTTATCAGACCATCAATCATATCCCTCAAATAATGAACCTAATGATGAAACTTCTCATGTTGATTCTCTAGGGCTATCTCAAGGGCCATCCCATCCAATGGTTGTGATGAATACTAAGAGGGGGGGGGGGTGAATTAGTATGCCAAAAATCTTTGCACCAAAACACTTACACAGTCTAAAGATAAACCAGTAAAGCAATCTGACAATCAAACTAGTTATCACACATACAAACCAAAATGCAAATAAAACATTCACCCACAAAAGCAATACAACCATAACACAAGATATTTGACATGGAAACCCAACTGGGAAAAACCACGGTGAGATGGAACTCACAAGTTACTATCTGCAAAATAGAAACCAAACTGGTTAAGGTCTTACAATGTTCTTCACCAGAACAGATCCTGTTAGGAATCTCAATCTCTGTTAGGAGATAAGTCCGATTAAAGACTACCTTGTTAGAGGATTTTTGATTCACATGTGTGAACCACCTTGTTAGAAGATTTTACAAAGGCTTTGAGGCCTACCCGATTAAGGGCTACTGACTTGTTAAAGATATGAGTAATGAACAAGTGTTTGATCTATCTACTAGCATAAATTGCTTGGTTAGATCCAGTATTGCTCATAGCTAATGCATTCCAGCATTAATTTAGTCTCCTCTATCTCTCTCTCAGTTACAACTTGATCTTCTCTGATAAGATCACTCTCCACTTCCACCTTAAACCCTAGCTCAACATAAACCCTATTCTCAACTTATTCAACAACTCAAAAACCCTAGACATGATGTCCTTTTAAAGGAATCTGATTTCATGTCGGTCCAATAGGATTACATTACAATTTCCTAGGTTCAGTGAATCTAGACATACTCAGTAACACGACACAAGAATCACCGTCAATGTGTCGGCACCGTCAAACAATCGGTGGATTGGTAACTCATCACAAAATGCCGGTTGGTAACTCATCACAGAGTATTACCAGTTTATACAAAATGCCGGTTGTTGGTTTGACAAAAAATGAAGACTGGTAAGAATGTGTTGTGCCGCTTTACTTCCTTGTATCGCTTGTGATCTGCGAACCGCTTGGGGTCGACATGCCGCTTCAGACTGGGAAACACATTCTACAAAATCACTACTAGTCTAAAGACTAGAATACAACATACTGGTTGGAACAAATACCGGTTGAGCATGAGCTCATACATATAAAGAGGATCTCAATACAAGTGTGTGTCCATCAATGAAAATCACAACATAAACATCAAAAATGCCAATAGGTTGAAAAAGATCCTATCTCCCTAGAATTCCATGAGGATCCCATTATACCTTTCTATTTCTTCCAAGATGATCCCTTTCCATCTCAAGAGAAAAGCATCCTTCCTAAGCAAGATCATGATTCCTCTTCCACCATTTCAAATGATCCTATTCAAAATGAAGAGTCAAACACCCTTCCTACTCTATCCAATGGTCCTCTTCCATGTCAAGATCAAAGTATCCCTTCATCTTCTTGTCATAATCCTCCACGTTTACCTCAAGGATATATCATGCCTACAAAACCGTCTCATGATCCTATAAGTCAAAATATTTATAAATGCAAAGGGGTAGACCTTCACAAGAAAGAACCCCTCCATGTCAAAGAAAATATTAAGGGTCATGGCCTCAGTGACATTCCTCAAGATGGTGGTATCCCTACTAAAGCAAAATACAAGTACCCACCTTCCCCTTCATCTCTTCCATCCATTTTAGGACCCTATATTCCTCCATCCCTTGTTCAATATCAACAAAGGCGTACATATTTGCATACCTTCCATCCATCTAAAAGGACACAAAGGATCACTGAGAAAAAGAAAGAAAAATCAAAATCTATATGGGTTCCTAAGGCACTTGTAGAAGCAATGCGTTCCAAGAAACTGCAAAAGCATGAAAAGTTGAAAACCATGTGGATCCCTAAGTGTCTTCTTGAAGCAAAATAGTCTAAAGAAAAATCCAAATCAACATACAAGATTGTTGTTCCTCCATCCAAACCTTCCAAATCTATATCTCCATCACCTCCTTCATGTATTTTGGATCCTTATGTTCCAAAATCCCTGATCGATCCTCCATCCAAATCTCAAAATATGAGATCCACTTTTTCTCCATCAATCCAACATCCCTCAAGATGTGTGCCAATGGTGATCCCGCAAATGTTTCCATTCGCTCATGTACCAAACTTTCAATATCTAATCCATTATCCAACACCTCATTTTCATCCTTCCATTCCCCTTATCCGATCCTTTGCATAAGACTTTACCCTAGTTTCATCACCAAATCCAAAAACTAAGGAAATCAACATTGGAGATGCTAGACATGTACACTTAGCTAAGTCCTTCTCGGAAAGACATCTTTATGCTAGATCAGTGAACTACCTACACAAAACTCCTTGACCCTATGAACAAAATGCACCTTAAACAATATCATATTTAAGGGCTGGGTTAGTTTAGCATTTTCTTTCTGCACTGCATATCATTTTCTTAAAATCACTGCATCACATATAATTTCTTTTTCAAATGCATCTCATTCATACAATTTCTGCATTTGCATATAGTAGCATTAATAAAACAAGGCAACTGTCCAAGTTTATCATTTGTTTGCATTCAAGAGAAACAAGGGTCGTCTCCTTTCTTAGATATTCGGACATGAAGTCTTTGACATCCTAAGGTCATTCATTTTCAACATTACCCTGTGACTTCGCTTTACTTATGGTTGGGTAGTGATTTCACTATTTGAGACTTGTTAACCCAAAATATATCAATTGCTATATCTCAAACACATTAATAAAATCTCTAATTCATTCTGGACACCTAGTTGAACATATGACTAGTGAAAAATCTAACATTCTACTTTAGCGCCACTGTAGTTGTCACACCCAAGTAGGTTTCATTACTTACAAGTCAAGGCAAGAAAAAAGAAAAAAAGTGCTATGCCAAATATTCATCTCAAGGAAAAAGAGCAATGATATATAAATGAAATATCATGCATACAAGTGTGACAAAAAGCTTGACTATGGGAGCATGTGAGTAACTCCATCAGGGCTATGGATGCTTACTAGCAATGGAGCAATATTCAAGAAATTACAGTCTATAACCTTATCGAATCTCTAAAATCTTGGTGGCAGTGAGGCTCTATTCGGGATGCTTTTGAAGTTAGGATAATCCACGTAGCTAGTCATATAGGATGCTAAGGATCTTTAGTGAACACAAGAGTAGGAATTAACTCATTTGCACTCACATGGGCGAAAGAAGATCAAAGTTTCAAGAACCAATGGGGAAAGTTTTTTGCATCTCCATTTGTAAATCCTAGTCGCTAAGTGTTTTAATTTAGATGTTCCAAGGGACCTTAAGGATCGATTGACTGCTTATCTATGAAATATTTTGTACCTCCAATTCAATTGATATATTACAAAGTGCTAGAAAAACATAGTCATCCTTGTTCAAATAGGTAATGCATCTTCATCATGCATATTGCATTAACATAGGTCATATCAAAAATTCATTGTTTCCACATGCATTATGCAGATCATCATGTCATATAGGTCTACATACTAGGGGCATAACTGAGAAAATCCTAAAAAAATAAAATCATAAAATATCCTGAACAAAATCCTAAAGATCATAAAATGTCCTGAACAAAATCCTAAAAATAAAAAAACTCGCAAAAATAAAAAAAACTAAAAAATCGAAGCAAGAAAGCATAGACCATCCTTCAAACCAAATCAACCACAAACAAACTCTCAAAGTCTGCAATCAAACTTATCGCATGTCTTGTTAATCAATCTATCAAACTCTATCAAACATCAACATGTCTTATATAGGGAAGGGTACACTCGAAACCATACAGATCAGTCTTATACGGGGGTACTTACTCTTTGAAACCAGACATTCCTATTAATGAGCACACAAATCAAAACAATGACATAGATCAGTATGGCTGTTGGATTTTGTCTAGGGTAGTCTTATCTCTTGTACTGAAATGCTGCATCTTTTCTTTCGCTTGTACATATCTTTTAGTCACTTTCGTGACATCCTGGTTCTTTTAGAACCCTCATGGCTTGAAACCGATCACTGTCCTAGTCTTAGGGTAATCAGTTGAGTAATTTACATGTCCTAAGAAGTATCAACCATGTCATCTTTCAGTCAATGGTACCTGGTCATCCACTCTAAGTCAGTCACCTGTCTCCTTGTTGGGAAAAATGGTGTCTCAACCTTGCATTTATGTGAGGTTACTATTTATAGTAAGTTTTCATTTGAGCACAAAATGGTGCGAAACTCTCCCTGAAGCTTCTGGTTGGCTAGATAAGCATTCCGGTAAAGTTGCGTCGCAAGGTCACAGCTAGTTTTGAAGATATTAAAGTTTTCGTCTTGGAGGGGTGCAATAAAATGTTTAAACTTAAATTTGGGGACTTTAGAGGCTCCGAAACACCCTAAAAAGTGGCCGTAACCAGCGAAGTGGGTTACGAGGTGATAGAGCACTTCGTAAGCCTTCCGGCGCTTCAAACGGTTCGTCAATCGGACACCCGGTTCTCAAGTTATGGCCTCCGGAAGTTTGTACTCCTGAAATAGGAAAAATAATTTGTATCGGATACATAAATGAGCTGTAAAAGGGAGCGACACGTGTTGATGTGTTCTTTAACATGTCATAGAAGGGAGATAAGGTCGGCTACACCTTATTGGGTGGTTTTAGCCCATGGTTTTGTAATACCGTTTGACGGTTTCTTGTATTGTATCTCCTATTTATGAGGTGTGTGAGATAGAGGTTGTGTGTAAGAGTCCTATGGCTATTGAGTTGCCTCTGAATCTCTGATTAGTGATACTCCTGTGAAGAGATTGCTCTGCGAGTATTTTGTAATCTGTTATTGATTGCTGAATAAAATATTGAGCTGCTTTTGGAGGGTGGGGTTTTTCTCCCGAAAGGGTTTTCCCCACGTAAATCATTGTGTTGTGGTATGAATGTTATTATATCTATTTCTATTTTCTGTAACTGTTGTAATGATCTGAAAAAGTTTTGCATAAAGTTTTGCATTACCCTCCTCTCAAGGTTAGTGTAGGAAGTTGTTTTCGCTACTTAACTTCCTTACAAGTGGTATCAGAGCCTGATCACCTTTGGTTTCAATTGTGGGCAGTTGGGTTTTTTGAACTAATCCAGATTTGAGTGGGAGCTTGTGCAGAAGACACTTTTTGATCTTGTTGCAGGAATATTCAGATGGCGAGTTCGTCAGGGAGAATAGAGGTGGATAAATTTAATGGAAGTAATTTTGAGATGTGGAAGCTGAAGATGGAAGATTTGCTAATAGATCGAGATCTTTGGGATGCTGTTGATGCGAATGTCCAAAGGCCCTCAGATCCTACTGCGGTAGCTCAGTATGATGTTATGGACCGAAAAGCCAAGGGTCTAATCAGACTGTGCCTGACAGACTCTGTTCTAATCAATGTCCATGAAGAAAACTCTGCAAAGAAGCTATGGACTAAGCTTGGTGAGATGTATCAAGTGAAATCTTTATTAAATCAAATTTTCTTAAGAAAGAAATTGTATTCCTTGAAGATGGAAGAGGGTGGACGAATTGCAGACCACCTGGAAGCATTCAATATGTTGAAGGCTCAATTAGTATCCGTCGGTGTTAAGATGGACGAGGAGGAGAAATGTCAGATCTTGCTTTGTTCTTTGCCTGATTCGTGAGATTCTCTTGTTATGGCTATCGGTAGTACTTCTGTTGTTTTGAAATCTGAAGATGTGGTGGGTACCCTACTCGGTGAAGAGATGCGAAGGAAGGTATCCATCAGTTCAAAGGAAGCCCTAACCGTTCGTGGAAGACCTAAAGAGAAAGGCAAGAAGAATGAGAAGCGTGGCAAGTCCAAATCCAAAGGGAGATCAAAATCTACTGGAAAGTCCAAAGTCATTTGCTGGAATTGCGGTAAACCGGGTCACATCCGTAAGGACTGCAAAGAAGAAAAGAAGAAGAAAAAGAAAAAGTTCGATTCTGATTCTGAGTCCGACAAGGAAGATGGCGATGCATTTATTGCGGCTTTGGCGACTCATGCAGGTAATGATGCCTGGCTAATTGACTCAGGTGCATCTTTTCATATGACTTCCAATAGAAATTGGTTTTCTGAATATGAAGGATTTAATGGAGGTAAGGTGTACTTGGGTGATGATTCACATCTAGACATTGTTGGTCGAGGTAAAGTTAAAATCAGGTTTTCTGATGGTAGAATAAAAAAGATTAATGGTGTGCTGCATATCCCTGGATTAAAATGAAACTTGTTATCTGTGAGCAAACTAATAGATGCATGTGTGCAGGTAGTCTTTTCTGAAATAGGATGTAAGATGATTAAGGGTGCTATGGTAGTTGCTAGAGGTGTCAGGTTTGGCACTTTGTATAAGGTTGAAGCATACACTGTTGAGTGTAATAGCACTTCTGTAAAAAGTAAATCTGTGGATACTTCACTGGAAGATTTGAAGGTTTCACCTTCAGCAGATGGAAATGGTTTTTGGGTACCTAAGGGTGCTCTTTCGTCTGAAGAAAAGTTACCTATAGAGAAGACTATGTTATGGCACCAGAGACTTGGCCACATTGGAGAAAAGGGTCTAAGGACCTTGAAAAATAAAAATCTTGTTGAAGGTTTGAATGATTGTAATCTTGACTTTGATTTCTGTGAGCATTGCATTTATGGAAAACAAAACCGCGTTCAGTTTTACTCGAGTTCTCATAAAACTTGTGGTGTTTTGGATCTTATCCATTCTGATGTGTTTGGTCCAGTAGATGTCTCTTCGATTGGAAAATCCACATATTATGTTTCATTTATTGATGATTTTAGTAGAAGTACATGGGTATATTTTCTAAAGAGTAAATCTGAAGTTTTTAGTCGTTTTAAAGAATTTAAAGCAATGGTTGAGTTGCAGACTGGAAAGAAAATAAAATGTCTGAGAACTGATAATGGCAGTGAGTTTTGCTCTAATGATTAACAGGCAGAAGACAACTCCGTATTCTCCACAGCAGAATGGAGTTGCAGAAAGAATGAACAGGACACTGATGGAGAAGGCTAGGAGTATGTTGAGTGGTGCTGGTCTCGAACAAAAGTTTTGGGCTGAAGCTGTTGCCACTGCTTGCTACCTGATTAACAGGTCTCCTACATCAGCTCTTGTTGATAAAACGCCTATGGAAGCATGGTCAGGTCACAAGCCTTCATTGAGACATCTTAGAGTTTTTGGTTGCGAGGCATATGCACATGTGCCAAAGGAGAAGCGAACAAAGTTAGAGAACAAGGCTGTGAAATGTATCTTCATCGGGTATAGTTATGGTGTGAAAGGATACAAGCTTTGGGACCCTGTTGCACAAAAGGTAATTCACAGTAGAAGTGTTATTTTTAGAGAAATTAAGTCTCCTTCTGTTACATTGCAGCCAGAACAGACTAAAAAAGAAGATGTGATTCAACTTCCTTCTACACCTGAAAGAGTTGAATCGAGACCCCTAGATAGGCAAGAATTTGAGGAGAGCTCATCTAGCTCTGAATCTTCAGAAGAGGAGGAAGAACCTCCAACTCAGCTTGTTTGAAGGTCTACAAGACATAGACAACCACCTGAAAGGTATTCACCTGATGATTGGAGATGTATTTTTGCTCTGAATACTAGTGTGGATGAACCGAAATCTGTAGAAGAGGCATTAGGTATGAATGATGCAGAATCCTGGAAGATTGCTATGGAGGAAGAAATGGCAGCTTTGAAAAAGAATGATACATGGGATCTTGTACCATTGCCTGAAGGACGAAAACCTGTTGGTTGTAAATGGGTGTTCAAGAAAAAGATTGGTTCAGATGGAAGCATTGAGAAGTATAAAGCAAGGTTAGTTGCAAAAGGCTACTCTCAGGTTGAGGGTGTTGATTACGGTGAGATATTTTCTCCTGTTGCAAAAATGACGTCCATTAGATTTTTTCTTTCTATTGCTACTGCTTATGATTTAGAGGTTGAGCAAATGGATGTGAAAACTGCTTTCCTTCATGGTGATTTGGAGGAAGATATTTATATGACACAGCCGGAGCACTATGTGGTGAAAGGCAAAAGTAATTTGGTCTGTAAATTGAAGAAATCTTTGTATGGCCTCAAACAAAGTCCTAGGATGTGGTACCAGAAATTTGATACATATGTGTTGAGTTTGGGATTTGAACGTTCTAAATCAGATCACTGTGTTTATTATAAATCTTATGGTAATCATTTCTTATTCATTGCATTGTATGTTGATGATATGTTATTCATTGGTAAAGGGAAAGGTATGATTTCAGAACTGAAGTCTCAGCTCGCTGCTAAATTTGAAATGAAAGATCTTGGTGCAGCAAAGCACATTCTTGGGACGGAAATTAGAAGAGATAGGGTGAACAGAAAGCTATGGCTAGGCCAGAGTAAGTATGTGAATTCAGTGTTACAGAGGTTCAACATGCAGAATTGTAGACCGTTGAGTGTTCCTTTTACAGTTGGAATGAAACTATCTGTTTCAGATTGTCCTACATCCCCATTGGAGATGGAAGACATGAGCAGAGTGCCTTACCAGAGTGCGGTTGGAAGCTTGATGTATGCTATGGTCTGTACTAGACCAGACATTGCCCAAGCAGTGGGAGTACTTTCTAGATATATGTCTAATCCTGGTAGAGTTCATTGGGATGCAGTCAAAAGAGTCTTCAGATATTTGAAGGGTACTTCAGAGTATTCTTTCTGTTATCATGGTAATTCAGTTGGAGACATGACTTCCCTTGATATCCATGGTTATGTGGATTCAGATTGGGCAGGTGATATTGATAGCAGAAGATCCACCAGTGCTTATGTGTTTACTTTGTTTGGTGGTGCAATTAGTTGGATGAGTAAGCGACAGGCTGTGGTTGCTTTATCCACTACTGAAGCGGAGTATATGGCAGCTACTCATGCTTGTAAAGAGGCCATTTGGCTTAAGAGACTGTGTTCGGATATTGGAATAAAACAAGGTACAGTGACAGTTTACTGTGACAGTCAGAGTGCAATTAGCCTAGCTAAGAACCCGACATTTCATGTCCGGACCAAACATATTGATATTCAGTATCATTTTGTTAGAGATATGGTCGAAGATGGTAGGGTGAAGCTGGTTAAGGTGGAAACTTTGATGAATGTTGCAGATGCTTTAACTAAGGCTGTGAGCACAGAGAAGTTCAGATGGTGTTCAGAGTCTATGGGCCTTATGGCCCCTAGCAATTGATTCATTGTGTTGACATTCCCTTCCGCTCATGCAAGGTGTTTGACAAGTGGGAGATTTGTTGGGAAAAATGGTGTCTCAACCTTGCATTTATGTGAGGTTACTATTTATAGTAAGTTTTCATTTGAGCACGAAATGGTGCGAAACTCTCCTTGAAGCTTCTGGTTGGCTAGATAAGCATTCCGGTAAAGTTGCGTCGCAAGGTCACAGCTAGTTTTGAAGATATTAAAGTTTTTGTCTTGGAGGGGTGCAATAAAATGTTTAAACTTAAATTTGGGGACTTTAGAGGCTCTGAAATGCCCTGAAAAGTGGTCGTAACCGGCAAAGCGGGTTACGAGGTGATAGAGCACTTCGTAAGCCTTCCGGCGCTTCAAACGGTTCGTCAATTGGACACCCGGTTCTCAAGTTATGGCCTCCGGAAGTTTGTACTCCTGAAATAGGAAAAATAATTTGTATTGGATACATAAATGAGCTGTAAAAGGGAGCGACACGTGTTGATGTGTGCTTTAACATGTCATAGAAGGGAGATAAGGTCGGCTACACCTTATTGGGTGGTTTTAGCCCATGGTTTTGTAATACCGTTTGACGGTTTCTTGTATTGTATCTCCTATTTATGAGGTGTGTGAGATAGAGGTTTTGTGTAAGAGTCCTATGGCTATTGAGTTGCCTCTGAATCTCTGATTAGTGATACTCCTGTGAAGAGCTTGCTCTGCGAGTATTTTGTAATCTGTTATTGATTGCTGAATAAAATATTGAGCTGCTTTTGGAGGGTGGGGTTTTTCTCCCGAAAGGGTTTTCCCCACGTAAATCATTGTGTTGTGGTATGAATGTTATTATATCTATTTCTATTTTCTGTAACTGTTGTAATGATCTGAAAAAGTTTTGCATAAAGTTTTGCATTACCCTCCTCTCAAGGTTAGTGTAGGAAGTTGTTTCCGCTACTTAACTTCCTTACACTCCTAACTACTGCAGAGTTTATCACTGAGTACACAAGCAAAACAAGACTACTGAAAACAATCACTAAACTATTTGAGATATGCATGAAATTTTTCTTTGTGTGCTATCTTTTACATTGGTTTTCAATTATTATTCCCTCTGAGTAACTCAAGGAATTCTATCTTGACTAAGAGGAGAAAGGATTGGGGCCATAATACTTTTCTTTGTTTTCTGCTTGTAGGAATGATTCCGATTATCTAGAAACATCTAATCAGATGGGTGTATGTGATAAGTGCCTTCACATCAAGGTGAAATCACCACACATACCTCAACTCTGCTTATTTGTATGCTACAGGGAGGTTGGAGTCATTTCTTTGTCTATTTTCAGGGAATTTCTTTAATGTGCAATCTGGATGCATGTGTAATCTGTCCAAGGATATGAATGAACAAAGGGTCATTGTGGACAAGATAATTCATATTGCATATGCAAAGAAATGAACACTATTCTGCTTGCTGTGTTTGTAAAACATTCAATGATGAAAATTAAGCATACCAATTCCAGTGACTAGGTTTAGGTTGCATTCATCTTAAATTTTATGCATTTCAAGTGATTTCGGCATGATAACAATGATCTCTTTATCTTTTAAATGAGAGTCTGAGGCATTCGTCATTTCTCCGCTAAGTGGTCTCTTTTTCATCATCATTTCTCCGATCGAGTACTTGTGTATTGAGATGTTAGCTGCATACATGAGCATCTTATATAGATCCATACATTTTATTTTATACTTATTTGCATTCATATTATTGCATGAAGAAAAATAAACATTTGCATTACTAGTTACTCATTCTCCTCATTTATTTGCATAAAAAGAAACAAAAAGAAACATCCATATTCCATTTGCATTCATTCATCTATACCGAAAAGAATTGCATACATATAGAATAAAGAATATAGAACAACATCTCATAATCAATCAACACAAGTATGATGAAATCAAATCAAGAGCTTGTAAATTAGCTGTCCTGAGTCCATTTTCGGGATTGAAATCAAAATTTGATGTCAATTCTCTCATCAAAATTTCATGATATTGACCACTTAGCACTTTCATCCTCAAGTCAATTTTTCAAATCAATTTGCACTCAATTTCTCATTAATCAACGCTAAATCTCAATTTAATTCTCACATTAACTCTGATTTTAATCTTCAACATTAATCTTTGTGCTCAAATAATTTATCATTGCTCAAAAAATGCTTAAAATCATTGTGCAACCCTCGCTATCTTTTGATTTCGCTCCTGAGGGGGCATACTCATGACCTCAAAGTTGAGATTTTCTTTCAAAAGTCTTTGTTACAAGTCAAGCAACTATGCTTCATCAAATCAATCTCTAGGGGCATATCAATTTCATCGCTTCAAATCAAGCTAATATTGTCTTTGTCTAAATCAGTCTCTTAAAGTTAATCAGTTTCATCACTTTTAATCAAGTTGATTATTCGTTTAAACTCAATCAAGGGTTTAAAGAGTATCTTCGATCACACACTCAATCTAAGCAAATGTTTAGTTTCATCGCATCAAATCAAGCTGGACAGTTTATCTTCGCTCATCGTATCTTGATCAATCAAGTTCAAGATTAGTTTTTCTCTTCGCTCACTGTGTCTAGTTCAATCAAGTTCTAGATCGGTAAGATCCGCTTCTTGATCAATCAAGTTCAAGTTTGGTATCTTTGCTCTTCATCGGTCACAGTTCAATCAATTTCGCTTTAATAAACTCCGTTCAATTTCATCGCTTCAAAATAAACTGAGTACCTTGCTCTTCATCTGGTTCATGATAAATCAAGTTCAGAACTGATATCTCCTAGACATCAAATTTTCTTTGAACCAACGTGCTGCTCGCACATTAATTCAAAGAAGGGCAAATGTAATACCCTAAAAATGGTCATCTGAACCATGAGCCCCTAATCTCAACAATGTCACCAAGGTCCTAACCAAAGGCAATTAAATAAATCTTGAGCACACAATTAATTTCTAAAATCATCAATGTCACATGGCAAAATTAATCACTCAATATTAATTAAATATTTATTTAATTAATTAAATCATTCCAAGTAAATCATTTTAAACAATTATCTTATTTATTTTAATTAAATATCTTTTGCATATTTAATTAAATAAATCAATTTGCCATTAAATCATCAAAAAGAGGAATTAATTTGAAAAATAAATAAAAATTGCCATAAATCTTCAAAGAAGGAAACAAATCAAGAAAGAGGAATTCGAAATTATGAGCACAAATCTTCAAAAAAGGAAACAAATAAAAAAAAGAAATTAATTGGAAAAAAAGAATTAAAAATTGAGAAAAGAAATCAAATGGAGATAATCTTGAAAATCAAATAAAAAATTGAAAAAAATCTCAAAAAATCAATTAAAACAATTAAATCTCAAAATTGAATGAAATAGAGAATAAATCAGTTTTTTCCTGATTTTATCTTAATTTTAGTTCAATTTCCTTTAAAACTGAGAAAAGCAGCCAATCACATCAATTCACCTAGATTGTGCTTCTTCTGGGAAAATCTTGACCGCTCATCATCATTTGATCTCATCCGTTGGTTTCTTTCTGAATTTTCTATAAATTCAGGCTCTCATCTCCTAATCAAAGATCCTAGAGAATGTATTGTTATTATGCTGTTTTTGCTCAAGGTTCATTGAGAATTTGCATTGAGATATTGCATATTAATTATTGCATATTTGTTACATCATTTAGCTTAAATATTCATATATTGCTTAAATCATGTTAGATTAAATCTTGCAAATCATGCATTCATCTAGCTTAAATCTTGCATGCATTTATCTCAATCTTATGCTCATATAGATAAAAATCCTTCGTTTAGTTGTTGTCTAGTCACTAGATAACTTAGCAATCTGAGAGCAATCTAAACTCGCATCTACTAGAAGGCAATAAGCCGACTTGCAATGGATTTCATTTTTTTCATTTTTGATTAACTAACCCATGCAAATAATGGTTTATTGAAGTGTTGTGTCTTACAACTTGCAGATACCGATTCACTTTTCACACACACAGTAGTAGCAATAGGGAATTCTTGGTAAATGTTTCAAATGTGGAGAAATTGGACATAGATCTTATGAGTTTTCTTAGGGAACTAATAAGAAAGGAATGGCAAGGAATTTGATGGCATGTGAGGACTAGGAAACTAGAGCTACAGATGAGAGTGTGGTATAACCATAGTAAGGATAATCCCTTATGTTTAGAAAAGTCTTGGTGGAGCAGAATAGAGAGGAGACTGATTCTACACAAAGGAAGAATCTTTTCTGGACTGTATGCAGATTAGGAGGTAAGTGTTTTGGGGTTATTGTGGATAGTGGAATTATTGATAATCTAGTATCTTGAAGAGATGATAGAGAAGATTGGTTTGAAGAGGATTGAGCATCCTTGTCCTTATAAGGTGAGTTTGTTGAAATATGATTGCGCAGAAGAGGTGAGAGAGAACTGCTAGGTGAATTTTAATATTGGACCTTACAAAGATGAAGTCTTGTGTGATGTCGTGTCTATGAGTGCTTGTCATGTTTTGTTGGGTAGACCTTGGCAGTTTGATAGAGGAGCTATCTATGATTGTAGAAGAAACCTGATCACTATTGAGAAGGATGTGCATAAGTTTACTTTGGCTTCTTTGAAGGAGAAGGAGAAGGAAGTAAATAACTCAAGTCTTGTGAAGAGTTGTTGAACTGAGAAGTAGGATGCAGAGGATGGTATGGATTTGAAGGACCTTGTGGATGTGTCTGATAGAAAGGTGATACAAAATGGTAGCAAAGTTAGAGTCATGGTGGCAGATAAAATGAATTCTTGTGAAAGAAATAAATTAGATTTGCAGAAGAAGGAAAGTGGTGGTAAGAGACAGTGTGGAGGTACGAAGCATGAAAAGAGAGGGGAAGAGAAGAAGTTGGAGAATATAGCCGAGGTACAAGAAGAGGTAAGGAGAAAGAAATTTGCAGACAAAGAAGACATTTGGATCATAAATGACTATGGGATCTATATCCCAAATCATTTTTGATGTTCATGAGTTTCCTCTCATGGAACATCTTTTTCTACTTGGGGTGTCTGATGCATGAGCATCCTCGGTTGATGGGAATTCTTACATCAACTAAAAATGTTCATTTTTCAGTTTTGTTCCTGTTCAGTTCTGTGTTGTAGCTTCTATTATTCTTTTAGCATTCTTCGGTTGTAGTTTATTTTTTGTTGCAGATCATATTTTTGGCTTCCATACTTGTTTTGTTCCTTGTGTTGGAGTCAGGGAACACTAAGAGGGGGGGGGGGGGGTGAATCACTATTTTGCAAATTTTAAACTTATTATTATGATTCTTTAACCACCAGATGCATAAGCAAGTAAGTAAAGTGCAACAATACAAAACAAGTAACTAAGAAACCATAAAACCAAGATTTTTATGTGGAACCCCGAATGGGAAAAACCACGGTGGGATTTGAACTCAAATATTATTTCACTACAACTAGTAGCAAAACAATATTACATAAGGGGAATGCACTTTCATTTAGGAACATTGCCTAGAGCTCACTGCTCAAGATACAAAAATAGGGCTACAACCTCGGAGGAAGGATCACTGCCTTACAAGAGATTACAATATATAGTGAACTGGAAAATAATATTTGATTATACCAAAAATCAGTTCTGGTTAAGTGCAAAATGATCCACTGCAACTAATCTGCTTATTTGCTCTGTTTTGCTCTGCAACTGCTTACCAGATTGATTAAGATCAAGATGCGCACATTGAACTACACTCAATCGCTTCAAAATGATCTATCACACCATATATCACACCAAATGCATTATCCAAATTGGTCTTATATATCTGGACTAGCAAAATTAATCTCCCACAAGTCAGCTTCTAAAAATATCAAAAATGAAACGTGTAGTTGCAAGTTGGCTTATATCTATTACCGAACCATATTCTAGACCCAAAATACAAGATCACACGCTTCCTATAGGTCTCACATACCACCCCAAACACATTTCAAATCACTGAATATCATCTTAAAGAATCCGGACACATGATACACCACCAAACATGAAGAATACTTTGCTTTACTACTCTACTAGTTACCAGATCTTCAAATAGGCATAGGAATTAAGACCAGAGGGTGAATTGTTGTGACAATCTGCTTCATATGCCCAACCAACTAATCACTAATCACCAAAACCAAAATATGCTTCACTAGAAATCACAAAACTATATACTGAGTTGCACAAACAATCCTTAATCCAAGAATACTTTATCCAAGACACTCGGTTAGCCAAAACTTCATACTGGATCAAATCAAGAGGCTGAGTTGCCATCAATGACAACTCCTAAGAATCTGAAAGCATCAGGAACCACCAATCTTCACTGGAGCATCACTAAAACATCAAATGCCAACAATCTCCCCCTTTGGCATTGATGGAAACACAGGTAAAAAATGATAAGTATCCCAAAATATGCAAAACATCAAAAATCTGAATTCTGTATACTCAATCTGACTAACTCCCCTTGAACTACTTTCTCCATTTTTCACCGCTTTCTCTCTCCCCCTTTGACATTAATGGCAAAGGGTGGGAATCCACCAAAACTTATGTATAAAAGAATGAATGAATGCAATTGTTTACATGAACTTAAAGATGTCAGAATAAGTCACCTTCAGGGATTCCAAATATTGGTTCCATCCTCTCAGGAAACACTCCAAAACACTTATTAGGGCACTATACATGAATGCATGAACCTCAAGACTTGGAAGATTGGATGACACCGATTTACCTAAGGCACTGATTGCATCCTATTGTGCTCTCAACAAGGTATCCATTCGAGGAGTTATCAAACTTCTCATATCTCCCACTCTGCTCAACATTTTCTCCTTTTCTTGGTTCAAACTCTTTATTTTATCAGTGAGTTCCAAAATTTGTGCCTCAAGGGTACTCAGGAAGACTGATTGATGTGAAAAAGATTGACCAATATCGGCTAACTTACCCTCAAGATATTTTATCTGCCAATCAATGTTTGTAGTAAATTTGGGCAAAAACATAATTGATTTGAAAATTTTCCTACCTTCATCCAATGCCTCTTTTATACTCTTCATTGCAGTCTTCAGGATCGCTCTATCTCTCTGAACTTATTTCAACTTTTTCTGCAATCTCATCTCATTAAATATTTTTTTATACAGATTCATCTGTAGCCTTCTCTAGAGATACAAAATGAGTCTTAACAACGTTTAATAGTTTCTTAAGCTTTTCGGAGGGAGAAGTACCATAATCCTGTCTGAAACTAGGTAGAAGCTTTTCCAAAACCTTAGTTGCATGAGAGATGACCTCTTTTTCTTCGGACTAAGATTTCAATAGGTCTTTACTTGCCTTAATCTAAGCTTAGGTGGAAAGTTTCTGCTTTAAGAGGGGAAATAGTGCTTAAATCAACCAGACCATGAGAAAAGTCATCCTCAACATCAATTTGGTTACCTTTGTCAGAGACATTGGCCGCAATCATGGTTACCGAAGGTTTCTTTTTTTGCTCATCACTATTCTCCTTCTCAATCTCTGCACTCACACTCTTTTCAACTTTTTAAATCTCCTCAGCTATCATTTATACAATTACTTCTATATAAAGAGGGTCCTAAGTAGCTTCACTGACGATGTCTGCTACTGGATTCTTAGAAAATGTATCTTGTGTTGTTTCAATTGGATCAACAAATGACTGATCCTTTTGACCACCAGAGACTTCTACAGTTACTTCTAGAAGGGAAGTGCCTTTAGGAATGTGCTTTAACGGCTGGGTGAAATCCTCTATTTGATTCACCTCATATCTTAGTTCTAACAAAAAGTCTTTTATTATTTGCTCAGTCATTTTTGCAACTTCATCAATTTTACCAAGCATTATTTTGTTTACCCTTCTCTTGTTTCATAATTTCTCTGTTGCCAATTTCAATAATCTTTCAACTTCATCTCTAGAGATAACTGAACAAGTATTAACCAGTACATATTCATGCATTTCTTCATCTTTCCAGTAGGCAAAATTTCTCTGGATATCAAGAATATCATACAACTCTTTAGGCAACTCAGATGATAACTCAATTAGAGCTCTACTAAAGTTATTCATATATTGAACAACTGCTTTCTCAATTTTTCTCTATTCCTTATCATCCGCATTCCCATAATATATGGCAAGATTATTCAAATTTCAATCCTTAATATTTTTATTCTTTATATCTTCTAAGGATTTAGGAGGGATGAGCTCAACCTTACCAGACTCCAAAGCTTCATCTATCTCAGATTTATGCATCTTGCTTCCTATAGACTTTTTGGATGGCTCTCCTTGAGTCTTTGTCTTCTTGGAGGGTGGAGCATCACTGGATGGCTTCCTGAATACTCGAGCATAAGTAGCAGTCTTCTTAACTTTCTGGACATCTTCATCCGACTCTATCTCCTCCTCAGCTACAACATATTGCCTCGAAGGCTTCTCCTCTTTCCTCTTCTCAACTCCACCAGTTGATACTGCTGGCTTGGGCTTGGGTGGAGGTATCAGTTTCTTCACTCTAGAGACAAGTGTAGATTTGCTAGGCTTAGCTTTGTATTGCTTAGAAGAGGAGGACATTAGTTCAGACTATGGTTTGATCACATCCTCTTCCTTCAGAATATTGTGAGCTCTAGCCATCTGTTCTGCAACCGCCTCTTCTTCCTTCCCGATCTTTCTCTTCCTTCCGACATCAGTGAATTGCTTGTGTAGGCTTAAGCCCTTCTCCTTAAAGGTGCCAAATCTTTATTCCTTAGGGTCTATAGGCTAGCTCAATATATTTTGAGCATATGCTTCAAGCGTAATTGAATCAACTTCATACCCCATGGGCATGATCCAAACTATCCTTGGCTCAACCGCTTCCATATGGCATTGATCTTTATCAACCATAAAGCAAATTGTCTGTTCATACTTCTCTACAATCTCCTTAGGGAATCTTTCTTGGGATTTCATGGAGGCTTGAAAGGTCTTGAAATAGCCCCATAATGTGAATATTTTCATTGTAGCATCACCTATGCCCCAAAAACCTTTCTTGATCTGCATTGCCATCGGTCTATCATAGGCCCATTGAACCTTTCCTTTTATAGAGGGGATCTCATTCAAGAAATATAATGCCAAACAAATAAGAAGAGACCCATACTTGAAAGTGTGTTTCTTATCCTATTTAATCTTCTTCAAGTTACTTATCTGTTCATTCATAATGACTGTGCACAAATCATACCTCTTATCTTCCTTAAGCATCTGATATGCTGAAAATATTGCAGTCCCGGAGATCGAATTTTGTCTGCTTGATTGATAGAATTTATAACCAACAACCATTGATGCAAATCAAAAATCATGCTCCAAGATGTCACTGATAGTCATTGATTTGTTGTCAAACTTCAAACAGGTAGTTGCTATTACAATGTTATTTGATAACTTTCTCAGTCCAGGTATTTCACCAGTTGCACTCAGGCATGTCACAACTTGAATTGCCTGCTTAGTGATCTTATAGAGCCTATCTAGCCACATGAACTCATCATGGACTTGACTGAGGACATACTGGATTGATTCCTCTTCATCAAATAATGGGAAATGGATGAACTGCACAAAACCCTTGTCTTGAAGATTTTGATATTCCGGTTTAAGGTTCCCCAAGCTATTTGCCAAATGTTTGTTATATAGGGACAACATATTGGCACTTCCAATCTCCTTAAGATCACAATGGATGCATGCCTTGATATCCTCATTGTAAAGAACGTCATAGGGTATTGAGTAAAATGCTCCTTTCAGATCATCTTCAACAGACTTGAAGGGGTGTCTCTTAAAAAAAGGTCTAGCCCTATCCTTAATCTCAACAACCAATGGGGTAGAAATTTTGGATACTGATGCCATTTTGAATCTAGGGTTTGAAAACGGATAGCTTCGCGAAACAAATAAATACCTTCTGATTCAACCGGGTGCAAGAATTCACTTTTGGATTGTTACAAGATCTATTTAGATCACCAAATATATTCTCTTCACTGCATTGCTCTTTTCTCTTGATCACATTGTGAAAAATAAACCTTTGAAATGCCTTTTTAACCTTTGAAAACCTAATTCTGCATTGTAATAAATGCTTCAATCAATTACCTTGATTTTCATGAAATCTCTTATGGGAGCCTCAAATCTCCATCAGAGCTTCTGGAAAACATCTACATACATGATTTAAACCTTCTGCAACCTTCCGAAATTGGTTATAGATAACTAAAGAGGGGATGAATCTGCATGTAAAACTCCCCCTAAGGCCAAAAATCCCTAGTTATTGGATGAGGTTCCATCACCGGATTTAGGTGTGGAGCGATTCTACACACTGGAATCTTCTTTCATAACCCACATCTTCTTATGCTGATCTCTGATTTCATCTACGTTTGTTTTGCCTTTCTCATTTGATTTGTTCTTGTTTAAGGGACCATTATTCTTGCTTCTGCAATATTTTGCAATGTGACCTTGTTTGTTGCATACATGGCAAACAAAATTTCTCTGCATAGGCCTAGAATTCATTTGATTTGTTCTCATCCTGCATTGGTAGAGATATGTCCAAACATCCCACAAGCATAAAATCTCTTTTTCTGAAAATTATTCATTACTTGTTTGCACTTGTTTGACTTGTGACCAAAATTGTTGCATATGAAACACTGACTGGTAAAGGTAGGACCATTGTTCACATTATTCATTCCATTAGTTAGCCTACTTCTGCATTGATTTGCCATATGACTAGATTTATTGCAAGTGAAACATCTATCATTGAATTTATAAGGATTAGGCCGTCTTACTAGGGGATTCTTTCTCTTCTGATGATTAGGCTTTGCATTGCTCTATCCAGAACCAGAGGATTTTCCTTTGTCATATCCAAGTCCTCGCATGTCTTTTCCATGTCTCTGACTATCCAACATCTCATCTAGCCTTGTTGAGCTAGCATTAAATTTGTCTTTGTATTCATTTGCAGTAGCAAGTTCATCTCTTAAGGCAACAATCTATGTTTCAAGTTCTTGTCCATCATTCCTTGATTGCATCAACTCAAGCTTCAACTGATCATTCTCATAGGTAAATTTTTAGCATTCATATGATCTATCTTTCAATTATTGAGTCAAACTTTCATCATTCTTCATTTGGTCTTCAATCTTCTTAGTCATCTTCATCACAATAGATTGCATCTCATTCTTCAATACAACATTCTCTCTAACAAGCTTTTCACATTCATCAGTTTTGCTTTAGTCTTCAATGCTTTGCTCCTATTTCTCCTTCATCTTATCCATCGACTCTTTCCTCTTGTCTCTTGAAGTGTTGACTTATTCTCTCAAATCTTTAATGAAGTCTTCAACTGCATTCAAGTTTCTCTTTAAGGAACTTATTTCATTTCTTACTGCATCAAGATCCTTAGGTGCCACACAAAGTTGTCTCTGCAAACCGAAATCCATTGCTTCAATCTCCTGGACCTTCCAAAAGTGGTTAGGCTTCCTCGGAGGAACTAGGCTCTGATAAAAATTATTATAGTCAAGAAACATTAAGAGGGGGGGGGGGTGAATCAGTGTTCTGCAAATTTTATATTTGTTATTCTAATTTTTTAACCACCAGATGCATAAGAAAGAAAGTAAAGTGCAGCAACACAAAACAAGTAACCAAACAACCATAACACCAATATTTTTATGTGGAAACCCAAATGGGAAAAACCACTATGGGATTGGAACCCACAATATTATTCCACTATGGCTAGCAGAAAAACAATATTACATAAGGGGAATGCACTTGCATTCAGGCACACTGCCTAGAGCTCACTGCTTAAGATACAAAATAGGACTACAACCTCAGAGGAAGGCTTACTGACTTACAAGAGATTACTAATTGATTACAATAAGTAGTGAACTAGAAAATAGCTTCTGATTATGCCAAAAATCAGTTTTGGTTAAGTGCAAAATGACCCGCTGCAATTGATCTGCTTATTTGCTCTGTTATGCTCTGCAACTGCTTACTAGATCAACCAAGATCAAGATATGCACGTGAAACTGCGCCCAATCAATTCAAAAAAATCCATCACACCATATATCACACAAAATGCATTATCCAAATTGGTCTTATATATCTAGACTAGCAAAATTAATCTCCCACAAGTCGGCTTCACAAAATATAAAAAATGAAATGTGTAGCTGCAAGTCGGCTTAGATCTATTATCAAACCATATTTTGGACCCAAAATACAAGATCACACACTTCCTATAGGTCTCACATACCTCCCCAAACACATTTCCAATCACTAGAATCATCTTAAAGAATCCAAACACACAATACACCACCAAACATGAAGAATACTTTTCTTTACTGCTCTATCGGTTACCGAATCTTCAAACAGGCATAGGAATTAACACCGGAGGGTGAATTGTCATGACAATTTTCTTCATATGCCCAACCAACTAATCTCTGATCACCAAAACCAAAATCTTCTTCATCCAAAATCACAAAACTGTATACTGAACTGCACTGACAATCCTTAATCTAGAAATACTTTATCCAAGACATCTGGTTAGAAAAAAATTCATACCAAATTAGATCAAGAGGTTGAGTTGCCATCAATGACAACTCCTAATAATCTACAGGCATCAGGAACCACCAATATTCATCGAAGAATCACTGAAACATCAAATACCAACACCTTGTTCTACATTTCTAGTTCATTTGGACCCTTTTTTGGCAAGTTATCGCTTCCAGACTGTCTGTTTCTTAGTTCCTGGAGCAGTTTGAGCTTATCAGGTAGTTGGAGATTTCTTCTCTTACAAAGAATTTTCTTGACTTGTGGATCTAATTGGCACCACATGCGATGTTCCCTGGCCCTTGGCTGACCTTCCTTGGGGGTCCACACTTCATTCTTGTCCTTGGCGAAGGAGATCTTCACACTTTAGGTCTGACCTATTTTTACACGTTTCATTTTCCTATCTTGGAGAATGTAATCTTTTGTGGCCAACCTAGATGTGTTCCAGATGCTATATATATTGTTGTATTTGATTATTTGGGATGGGGGAAAGAGATATGAGGATGTCAATTCTTGATTTGAAATTATAACACCTCTTGGAGGTCCGGATGGATTGTAATCTAGAATGTATTCTATAACTAGGCCTATAAGTCTGCATGTTTGCCCACATGTTGCTGGCTAATTTATGTTGAATCCATGATATTGTGGATTTCCTATCTTGCATTTTCTCTATTATGTGTTGGTGCTTCTATGGTATTACTCTTGCTGTATGTACTGGATTGTTCTCATTGAGGACCCTCTGAACCATGGTTGCATCATCTATTAATTAAATATATATTATTATTTAATTAATTAATTCATTTACCTTTTTATTAATGACTCACTATGCTCAAGGGAAGGACAAACTAGAAATTAATAAGTAGAGATATCACTAATTAAATTGGCAATTTTCTTTTGAATTTTAGAGGTACAACTGCCTCATAAGATGTAATTTGATTTTGCCTAAACTAGGCATGCTTTTTACTGGAAAGCAAGAAAGGTAGATCTTTTTAACTTGAAAACTCTGAAAAAGGAAAAAGTTTACAATGTTTATACAAACAAATAGAATATAAAGGTTCTATCTTTTTGAGATTTATAGGACAAAGCACTAGTATTCCATTTATCCAAAGCTAAATTTCACAGTAACGTAGACATGCAAATCCTAATTATATCCAATAGATTATGAAAATGAAAATTTGGACGCATAATCTTCAACATAAGAAGAACAACATAATTCATCAACCATAACTCAAAGTTTATCATTCATGAAATTGGGCTTTCAATTTTCCATTAGGTATCCATTTGAAGAAAACTATTTTCAAGTCCTTCAAGCTAAAAACAAAAGAAAAATCCTTCCTAGTCTATGTATACTATTTGACATAAACAAAGAATAATTCGTAACTATTTCTTTAAAATAACAGTCTTTGAAAATGACCGCTCTAAGGACTAAACAACTAGCCAAAATAAAAATAAAAGCGGCTTTTTAAAATCCAACGTATGATGCCTAAAGAACATGAATTATCGGTTAGAAGGAGGCGTATGGTTCCTTCCAGCCAAGATTTCCAATTAGAGTTGGGCATCACGCATTTTGGCCTTTGCCTCCTCATCTTCCAACACAAAGATGATCCCCATGTATTCTGCATAATTTTTTTTTGCATTTACAAGCTAAGGAAGTCAATCCAGAAAGGTTGTCTTCCTGTGGGTCTTTGACTAATATAGGGCCATGTTGAAGTATAGGGGCAACACCTTTTCAAGGGAGAACCATTTTGTATCACATCAACTTGACTGAGCATTGATTCAATTTGCCTCTGACACTGGAACGCTAGTTGCAGCGATTCCTTTCTATAAAAACTAATTATAGATGTTGGCTCACCTCTTGTCTCATTCCAAAATGGAAGACATCCCTTTATACTTAGCGTAGTTGGCTTTCTCTCTCCAGACAACTCTTCTCAATTGAGCAACAATGTCTCCTTGTTCATTTTGAATCCAATTCAAATTAGGTTGAACTATGGGTATTTGTTCTTCATAAGGGAGCACCATGCTATTTTAAAATAGGGAAACATCCCATATCATATGTTGAACTGGGAGTTTCTGAAAAATAAATAATTGAAATTTAGAAATTTTCACTTCCCCAATAAATATGTCAGCCTGCCAACTTATCATTTTTTTGACTAATCCCTGAAGAAAGAATGAATTTGAAAAATTTGCCACCTTTCACTTATGTACAAGGCTATCACCTAATTAAATTTTTGGCTGTGAAAAATAATATCCCCCTCCTTCAAA
This sequence comes from Cryptomeria japonica, assembly GCF_030272615.1. Classification (NCBI taxonomy): domain Eukaryota; kingdom Viridiplantae; phylum Streptophyta; class Pinopsida; order Cupressales; family Cupressaceae; genus Cryptomeria; species Cryptomeria japonica. The sequence continues at coordinate 26,606,605 of NC_081405.1, read as the reverse complement.
AATCATGTTAGTAGCTTTACATGCTTCAACTTCTTAATTTATCATTAAGGAGGTATACCTCCTATATCTTCAAGTGCATTATGTCTCAAAAAAAATAAAAATTATGTAGTCAGGTGGCTGCAAAAGCTCTTGATCTTTGCCTGGAGACTGAAAAATCACCAAGTTAGGCAACACAACTTGGATTGCAAGAAGCATTTAATGCGGTCGAGAAAATTTCCAGACAACCAACATAAAGGGACGATCATTCAAGGAAAGTTGGCTAATTGGGCACACTAGAAAATTTGTGAACTAGTACCAAGGTTTGTAAAAATCCTGACTGTCTGACCTTATTCATATCAACGTAGTTTACATTTGATGACTTCCTCCCAAAAGGGGAAATTGAGAAGTTGACGGTCTTTGACACTTGAGGATGGTAAAAAGAAAGCTCAAAAAGGAAAGAAAGTTGCGACTTAGCCGACAAACAAGTGAGTGAACAAAGGAGTTAAGATTGAGAGTCGACTTTTGATGAGATCAAAGGAAAGTTTAAAATTAGGGGTAACAACTATTGAACATCTGGAATACTGAGAGGGGAGGGATGAATCAATATTCCCTTGAATCTTTTAAAACTTTTAAACAACCATCCACATAACATAATTTAATTTGCATAATTGAAATGAATAATAAGAAAAATATAATACACTGGACATAACACCAAATTTTATAAGTGAAAAACCCAAGATGGGAAAAACCACAGAGAGGATCGACTCTCAATATTATGTAATCGATTATAGAATATAGAGGTGGCTCACTATAGGAGGATGGCTTACAACCAATATTATAAAATTTGAATGGTTATGATTGCGTCTATCATATGTATAAGATATAGTTCCACTAAAGTACATAATCACTTACACATTCACTGTACATAATCACTTTCACATTCACTATACATAATCACTTTCACATTCACTATAGATTGCATTAAATTGATAAAAAAAATCATTATCCTATACTTCACAAAGCAACTGTATATATACCAATCTGATTATTCTTCAAGTCAACTCAACCAGAGGAAGGCTTAGACCAAAAACCCTTCACATATTATTGTTCAAATGTTCTTACCATAGCAAAGAAGTAGGACAAAGCAAAAAATAACTCCTTCATGAATAAAGGAATAGGTGGGATCGCCGAAACCAACATATTACCGATGATTTCAGAAAGGACCGAACCAAAATCTTCACACTACTCTATGTTGGTAAGAAGGATGTCCTATTAGTGGACCCATAACTGTGCCGCAACCAAACATTATCATTTGAAATCTTAGATATAGACGTTATACCAAATACAAAACATGTTCTCAAAATCTTACATAAGTATTTGGTAGCACAGAGAAATGCAGACTTAAAGAAGAACATGTTGGATCCAAGAGTATATCGAAACTTGTCAAGCTTATACCAGAATATGCCAGATTCATGTTGTCGGATCACAAAAACATCAATGACAACATTCTAACAATTTCCCCCTTTGTCATTGATGGCAACATGATGACTAATATGTAAAAAAATTGTCCATATATACATACCTGTCCTTCTATACAAACTATCTACTTACATACACAGTTTATCCACTGCCCCTTTGACATTAATGACAAAGGGTAAAAACAAAAACAAAACAAAAATTAAAATATTATACACTAACTCCCCCTGAGAAGACCCTTGCACTAACCAGGGGACTATTTTATTTTCTGAATGTGTGTAGTCCAACTTACTGCATTTCTATCCTAATGTTGAATGGCATCTGTTAGAAGTTTTGTTTGCACCTAAAGGGATACAAAAGGGTTCTTGGATTCTTCTATTGAGCTTGGCTCAGGGAAAGTAAACTATTGTGCCTTGGATAGGGCACAGTTCATCAATTAAATATAGTCATTGCACATATATCTCTTAACTAACCTAGAAGAAGGATAATGTTATCCCTTTGATGCTGAAGCTCAAAGTACTTTTTGTGCAATTCCTCAATAGCTGATCTTCCTGAACCAAAGAGATCTTGAGATAGCTGAAATTTATGATAAGCTTGTTTGATATTTGACTCAATTGAGCCAATCTCTTCTCCAATGCTCTTTGTGGCCTATGGCCATTGCAAACTATATAGATAATGCATTTTCGCCAGTGAGACATGTCTATCCTTGAGCTATAAGTTGAGATAGATGATTGTGTGCATTTGCACACTTACCTTTTAAGTTCCGTAATAGTTTCTCCTTTTCTGCTTCCTTTTCTCTTGCAAATTTTGCTTCCAAGGAGGTGGAATAATTCTTCAATGAATTTAATAAATATTTACACTTATCCAAGATGGAGGTTGATGGATCATCTAAACTATCTGGAATGACACTTTGAAGTGTGATTATTGCCTCTTTAATTAGCCTATTCTTTTCCTTCAGATCTTTGAAGAGATCTTTCTTAGCTGAGGCTTGAATGGCTTCTCCAGTCTAAAACTTCTGAATTGGATCAACTTTTGTAAAATCAATAATTAATCGAGAAGTAGTAATTGGTTGGAAAGATAGATGCAACAAGTAAGCTCTTCAAGGAATCATCAAAGGTACCAGAGCTAGTACCTGCCTCTTATTTTTCCTTGGTGTCACCTTTTGTGGCACATTTCTAAGATGGTATCTTTTCCTCTACTTTCTTTTCTTCAATTTTATCTTCTATCTATTTTGAGTTATCCAGAGTTACATCAAAAACTTTAAGTACATCTACAGAAGGATCTTCATCCATTACAATGTTACTAGAAAGAATATTATCGAAAATAACATTATCAGTAGCAACACTATTTGTGACAATCTCAGGAGAATCTGTACAGGGATTGGTATAAACAATTGACAACATTCCAAGTTTTCTTGCCATTCCCTTGAGAAATTCTATAGTTTCTTCTTTCATTTTTTTTGCAGCTTGGATATCTTCCATAAGGACATATAAGCTTTTCTTGGTTTGGAGCTTAGTTTTGGAAAATTGTTCAAGCAAAGCTTTGTTTTCCCTAGAAAGGGTATTGTCGATAATTTCCAAGGCATACTTCTTAATTTCTTGATCCTCTTTAATTTCATTTTGAATAATCTTATCCAAAAATTTCCAAAGGTCTTGTCGTATATCCTTTTTGAAATCTTCTAAAACAACATTCAATCTAACACAATATTGAATAAAATATTTTGCAATTGTTTCCTTATTCTCATTATTAGCATCAATAAACATATTACCTATCTCTTTTAGATTTCCTTCTAGTGCTATCATATTGAACAAAGTTTATACATCCAGAGGTTACCTTGATTACTTGCTTGCCTTTACCTTTCTTGACTTGAATTTTGAATCCTTTTGGCTCAAACTCCTTTGAATCTTCTTCTTCTAATTCAACATCAATAATCTTTCTTTTGACCTTTTTAGGCTTTCCTCTCTTAGATGGAGTGGATGTGGGAATTTATTTCTTTGTTTTTGTTGGATTCTCCTTCACTTCTTCTAGAGATGCCTTCTCTTTGATTGGGATTCCAAATAAAGCAACGATCCTACCAAATCTTTTAACCTTCTTAACTTCTTCTGCTGTAACACTAGCTTTCTTCAGGGATTCATCTTCTTCCTTTCCTTCTTGGTCTGTTCCATGTGAATTTCCATATACTTTTCTTGAGTGGTCCCAAATATCTTATGAGTCTCATCAACCAAACTATCCAATAGAACTTTTGCCAGTCCTTCTAAAGTATCTTCAGAAATTTCATATCCTAAAGTAGGAATCCAATTGGTTCTTGGAACAACAACTTCCATGATGCACTTATCTATCGTAATAAGACATGTGATATCATTTTGGTACTTCTCCACAATTGACTTAGGGATCCTTTCCCTATTGTGCATATTATACTGAAAAATAGAGAAAAACGAGGTAAATGCAACATCGACTTGTGTGGTATTATCTTGAAACCTTCTCAAATGATCAACAATTTGATTACTTATGGGACATTTTGGAGCCCAAAACACATTGCCAATTCTACGAATCTCTTGCATGAAGTAGAATAGAATGCACAATGCGAGGGTTCCATATTTGAATGCATGCTTCTTTTCTTTGCATTGTTTTAGATTATCAAAGAATTACATTTTCAATAAGTCGCACAGATCATAATCAACATTTTTATAGCTCACATGCCATGTTATCTATTGTGGCTGAAATTGACTTGTCTTGGTCGGTAAAGTAGATCTTATTACCAATCATCAAAGATGCATATTGGACGACAATATTCTCAGCTTTATTTACAGACAAAGAATGTCCATCAAATGTAACAACCTTCACCACAATTTTTGATAATTTGGAATGATTCTTCAAGCCATATGAACTCATCATGAAATCTACTCATTACCATTTTAACCCATTTGTCATCAAAGAAAAAAATTGGGAAAAAAGTTCTATACGTCCATCTTCTTGTCGACTAGGGTTCAAAATTCTGGCTTGATTTCAAAGTCATCTCCTATCAGCTCATTTGTCCATAAATTTTGTAGTTTTCCATGGTTGTATTCTTCCAGCTTTACATGAATGTATTCCCTAATGTCCTCAACTGGTAAAACTCCAAAGGGAATTCTTAGTGCACCCATTAGATCATTTTCAATCAATTTGTTCAAGTATCTTTTGAAGCTTGGTCGACACTGAGTTCTAATGTCAACGATAGTAGGAGTGGCCATTGATGCAGATGCTGAAAATAACAAATTCACAAGAAAATTACCTTTCATAAATTGTCAAGAAACCCTAACCCTTGAATCACCTTTTCGCTCATTTTGCTTTCTTTCACTTTGAGTGAGAAAATAACTCAACAAATTCCTCTTTTTTACCTTTTCTTTCTCACTTGCTTGTAATAAATGCAGATAGAGAATATAGTACCACTTTATTGCCTATTCACTCTGTCTGTGTTCACAATGACCTTTCAGACTTCCACATTCTACCATAGTTCAATGTTTTCCATCAAAATCTTCACCATTACGCATGAACCAACATGTTGTAATAACAACCTCACATTATTTAGAAAGGGAAATATATTTCTTGATTTGCTCCCCTTGAGACAAAGCCTCATGATCTTAATTGTTGGAACGTTTGTCTACACTGGAGCTGGTGCAGCATTGACTTCTTTCTTCTTCCAAATCTTCTTCATTTCAGCCTCACGTCTTCCTTATTGATTTTCTTTACTGGAACACTTGTTTTAGCTTCTCCACTTTTTCAATATCTTGCAATGTGTCCAGGCTTGTTGCAGTTGTAGCATTTATCAATTCCTTGACTTTGCCTTGACTTGCACTAGTTAGCCTTATGTCCAAACATTTTGCATGTATAACAATGACCTTCAAAATAACTATTTCTATTTCGATCTATTATAGCATGATTTTTACATTGACTAGATTTATGGCCATAATTATTAAAAGTATAACATCTATTGGGAAAATATTTAATATTTTGATTCATTCTATTTCTACATTCAAATGCTTTGTGACCTAGTTTATTATAGTTAAAACAATAGCCATTAAAAGAAGTGTTTCTTTTACTTACTTGTTGCTCGTTCAGTGACTTATCTTTGTCATCCTTAGCGGACTTATGGGGTTTTTCTACTTCTGCTGGAGGTGGTCCTTATTTGTTTTTTGTCTTGCATTTGTGAGATTTCACCATTTTCAAATCCTAAGCCATTTTTGTTTGTCGGAGACCTTTACACAACTAACATCTTATCAAGCTTGTTTAAACTCATCTTAAGTTTGTCCTCTTGTTTCTTTGATTTTTCGAGATCTAATTTTAGAGATGTGACTTCTTGTTCAAGCTTCTTGCATTTTTTGACTTGCATTTAACCATATTGTTTAAATACTCTTTGGTTCTTTCACCTTCTTCACTCTTGGTCTTTAGATCTGCAATAGTGTTATTTGTTTGCTTGAGCTCTTCACTAACCTCCTAATGTCTTTCTCTGATTTTTTTGATTTTCTTTCTTAATTTTTTGATGCATTCATTTACCAACTGAACATTTTCTTTTAGATCTCTATTTTCACTTTCTATATTCTCAAAGTATTCAAGAGCAATTATAAGTTCTCCATTTGCATCGAAGTATCTCTCCTGATCAATGGTAGATCTAGGTGGCATATGTTCAACTTTCCAGATCTCCTTCAAGTTATTAGACTCTTCTAAATAACCTTTCTCCGATATCAATTGTTGAACATCCAAAATACTAAGGGGAGGGGTAAATCAAAATTCCCTTGAATCTTTTAAAACTTTTAAACAACCATTCACATAACATAACTTAATTTACAAAATTGAAATGAACAATAAGCAAAATATAATACACCGCATAACACCAGATTTTATAGGTGAAAAACCTAAGACGAGAAAAACCCATAGAGATGATTAGCTCTCAATATTATGTAACTGATTACAAAATACTGGGGTGGCCCACTTCCAGAGGGCTCACTACTTGGAGATCTCACTACTTAAATATGACGTCTCACTATCGGAGGATGGCTTACAGTCAATATTACATAATCACTTTCACATTTGTTGTACATAATCACTTTCACTTTCACTATACATAATCACTTTCACATTCACTATAGATCACATGAAAATGATCAAAAAGATCATTATCCTATTCTTCACAAAGCAACTATTTATATATCAAAATCTTCACACTGCACTATGTCGGTAAGCAAGATGTCCTATTATCAAACCCATAACTGTGCTACAACAAAAAATTATCATCGAAAATCTTAGATATAGACGTTATACCGAATACAAAACATGTTCTGAAAATCTTATGAAAGTATTTGGCATCGCAGAGTAATGTCAACCCAAAAAGGAATATGTCGGATCAGATAATATACTAGAACTTGTCGGACTTATATTAGAATATGCTAGCTTCATGTTGCTGGATCACAAAACATCAATGACAACATTCTAACAACCAACTCTGAATGGGGAAAAGGACTAAAAGGATGCAAAGAATCCAAACCGCATGAATAGAGACCTTATTTTGAAGGGGCAATAAAGTCACACCAAAAACCTAGAAACCACCAGAGCACAAGAATGTGAAACAACATGAGAAATGAAACACAAACCAAAGGAACAAACACAACAAAAATTTATGTCAAGGTGGAAGGGGACTCCTACCTCAAAAAAAAGAACCATGTGAACTAAGAAAATCCATTGATATGCTAAGAGAAGTAGATTCCACGATGAAGCAGTTGGTGGCCACAATATGTTTGTGAGCTCAGTTGTAAACTTTTTCTTAGATACTTAGTCTTGGAGACCCTGATACATGCTACTTCCTAGGACATGTCAAAATGTCAAAACAACCATTATTCATAAAAAACACGTGAATCTAAAAATGATTCAACCTCCTTTTTCATGTTACTGCTAACTTCTTTTCGGATGAAGTGGAGTATTAGAACATCTATTTTTTTCAATTAATTTCTGATGCTTGAGCTCTTCAATGGAGTCATCAGAGTACACAGATTTTTCATATAATATTTCAGGCATAACTAGATCGTAAGACAAACCTTATTCCTCAATCTTTTTTGGTTGTACATCATCAATTCTTTTATCTTCCCCTACCGATCATTTAGGTGACTTAGGGCATTAATCATAGTTTGATCACTTCCATAAGGGGAAGTAAACACATCTCTAGGGTTTGAAAAACCACACTCTAGGAGCATGGGGTCAAATCTTGCCTCAATAATTCCTTCTTCTTTCATTCCAAGAAAACTATCATAGGAAACACAAGTAAAAGGAGAAGATAATTTACTGATGATTTTTATGAGGCTTAATCATTGGGCTATCAAGATTTCTAACTTTATCTATTATACCCAACGAACCAAAACTACCAATAATAGGGGACTCAAATGAGACTTCCCAGGCTTGCATACTAGCTCTTTTGTAAAGAAAATTCTAAAAAGGGGATTATATTACCTCCTCTAATGATTCCTCACTTTCGTTAAAAAAATTGAAAAAGGAGTATTAAGCCCAAAAGACTTAATGTGAGATTTTGATTGTCCAATTTCTTCTCTTATCACCTCCTTGGTCTACTTTTCTGGCTTATTAACATTTGAATGAATATCATCAAAGATGAAAATTTCCAAGTTTGGAGTATAATGTAAGAGTTTCCTCTTAGTATTCATGGGAATTGACTCAATTTCAAAGATTCTTAAGAATTCTTCATCAAAATTAAAAGATCCTAGCTGAACAGAAAATAAGGTTTTAGTTGTAATATCATTTGTTCTTTCTTTTGCATCGTGGAAGCCATCGAATACTGCATCCATTTTCACTTTGGTGATGTGACCGTCTTCATCTACAATCCCACATAAAAAGTCATCAAATGGCTCCTTCAAGCACCAATTAAGAATACAAACAGTACTTGGTACCTCTCCTTTAGGTGAAACAAATGACTTTTCAAATTGTTCTGATCATATGTGTGCTATGGAAGCTTTGGGCCCATTGCTCTTGAACTAACTCAAAATATGATTTTGCCACTAGTTGTTTTTCAGTGATATCGAACATTTGTCAAGCTCAACCATTGTTAATATGGAGTCTTGCTCAACAAGAACAATAAAATTATATGAAGTTGGGTCCTCTTTCTCTAGGCCCTCTTTCAGTATTTTTAATTGCCTCACTGCATCTTGTAATGGTTGAGGTATTTGAGAAAATAGTACCTATGGTGCAAGCTTCTGAGTAATGATGTGGACTTGTAATCCTTTGAATAGTGCAACTTGCCTTTTTCAACTTCAGAGATGCTTTATTTGAGAGAATTCTAGGAGTGAAGCATTTGGTCGTCCTTAGCTAGGATTTCCTTGATTGTTACTATAGGTCATATTATAGATTGGCTCTTTGGGTCCATCAAGTTTTGAAACATTTTATGAGATCTTTCATTAGACAGAGTCATCAACCTCTACCTAGGAGAGACATGAGTGGATATATAAAGGGGGGAGGGGAAAAAATAATGATCTACTCATTTCCCCAGTAGAGTTGTCAAAAATCTATTGGTTAACAGATTTGTCCCTTGAAAAACTCCTAAAAATGACTCACTATGACCGGGGGAAGGACAAACCATAAACTAACAGTTGGAGAAATCACTAACTAAATTTGCAATTTTCCTCTAAATTTTAGAGACAAATCTCCCTCATAAGATGTATTTTGATTTTGCCTAAATTGGGTATACTTTTTTATCAAAAAGTGAAAAATGCATAACCTTTTAACTCGAAAACTCTAAATAAGGAACAAGTTTACAGTATTTATACAAATGAATAAAATACAAAGATTTAATATTTTTGAGATTTACAAGACGAAGCACTACTATTCCATTTATCCAAAGCTAAATTTCATAGTAATGTACACTTGCAAATCCCAATTATATCCAACAAATTATGAAAATGAAAATATGGACATATAATACTTCAACATAAGAAGAACAACACAATTCATCAACCATAACTCAAAGTTTATCATTCATGAAATTGCATTCAAATTTCCATTAGGCATCCATTCAAATAAAATTGCATTCAAGTGCTATTGGTTCCCAAATCAACAGATTAAAAAACCCTAAGAATGTGCCAAGTTTTATAATTAGCTTATGCAATTGACTTGGCCAACGAACAAGAATCTTCTAGAAGATGTCTTCTACTCTTCATGCTTTGCTAAACCTTAGCGGGTGTACCCTTTTTAATGACCAAGCATATCACACCTCTTTATGGAATTCTCAATTAACTCAGTTCACAATTTATCTCAAAGCAACACAAGTGTTTGAAATGAATGAGGTGTTCCTTATTTCTCCTACTTCTACCTATTTTTTGAAATGAAATAAAATTGAATCTAGAATGAAAGTTATTTTTGAAATGTTTAAGATCGGTGTCTTCCTTCAAGGCTACAGAGTTTTCATACACCCAATTCCTGATCAAAATTCAAGTTACTTGGCATTCAATTGTGTTTATACCTTATATAAACATGAATTAATGTAATGTTAACATGTTCTTCTTTTTAATCCAATTATTTTCTCCCAACTTGCTTTAATTTCATTAAATGGAATTTTTATTCTGCCTTATAGAAACCAATTGACCAAATTACACAGAGTAGAGAAAGCTGCTTTGATAAATCAGAAATATCCTTGATAATCTGAATTAGACAAATGGAAAAATCATGCATTGGAGACAACCATGCAATATTATATCATCCACAAACAAGAAGTAACTGAGAATAGGAAACTTGAATTCTTGTATTATAATCTACCACTGTTAAGAAAGTATAATTTTTTTTTTGTCACCATTATTGCCTCTATATATTCCATACATTCTATCATCCCTTTTGCGGTCTTGGTTTCTCCCTTATATATCAAAATTGGGAGAAGCAAAAAGCTTCAGATTTTTACATTTCAACGCTTCATAACTAAATGTAATTGTGCATAATTAAAAAGAGAACTTAATTAAAACATTTAAATTTCTTTGAACAAAGCTTTTTGTAACGTGCATTAAAATAAAACTGACGAGGGCACAACCCGAGAAACAGTAAGACACAAAAAATTGAAATAAAAATTATATTATTATTATTCGAAACTATCTTCCATACATGCATACATGCAACTAAGAGGAATAATCCTCACAAGCTATAATTGACTACAATTTTACAAATTTCTGGAAAAACCCTTGTCTTACAATTCCACTTTTCCAACCCAAAAACTAAGTACCCAGAACTGACTACAAGTTTCCAAAATATCCTTTCTCCATCTTGGAGCCATAATTACAATTTAGAAATTACCATTTGGCGAACAAATGCCAAAATGTTAAATTAGAAATATAAAATTTTAGCCAGATTCGAAAATTAGAAACTTTCCAAAAAATTGTCCAACTTTCAACAACCATAACTTTTGATCTGGTAATCGGATTGACGCGCCATTTGGATAGTCAGAAAGATCTTTGAGTGAATAATATGCTAATAATTTTCTCTACCAATTCTTACTATTTTCGGGGCCATTCAGGATCATTAAATGCCTCAAATTTGACTTGGAAGAATTTTTTTTGGTTTTTCAGGAAACTGAAACTTTAAATTTCAAATCGTAAATAATTTAAACCTGATTATTTTGCCAAAGTGTTTATTTTTCCATTTTCAAGATTCTCACGAAATTCAGGCTCCATCCACCTTTACATAAAAACTTTCTATTTTTGGTAGTCAGCTAGAAAAAATAGGTTGTCAATTCTAAAAGTTGGAATCTCTTATTCGTCCAAATGGGTATCTAGAAAGGCAAAATTTTTAAAAGAAAACTAACTAAAGAGAATTTTTTTTGGGTGATGCAGGATTTCCCTTACACCACCGGATGCTCTTGCATAAAAAACACAACTATCAAATATGAGAATAGCTGGTGAATGTGAGTAAGCCCCTTATATTGACACTATGAGTAGAAACCCATGGCCAGTGGGATGGGAAAGGTTCTACTTTAAGTAGGGCGTGCTCCATATCCACTGGCTGGTTTTCTACTACACTAGTCTCTTGAGGCCTTCAAATATGTGGTTTCCCATTAGTACACTTCATAATCACTTGGCCATTTGAAGTTTTGGATTGCCGACACATCCATGAGGTGTTCTCTCCATTTCTTGTCAGTCATTGACAAAATTTGAATATCCAACATCCAATGCTATAATCTTGTCCTGAAACAAATTGAGACTCTAAATTCTCATGTTCGTTTCCTCTTTCATGTGTGTCATAATTTTTGGCACCAATTGAAAAAAGTCAATTCTCCAATCATTGAAATCTCTGACGTGCTTTTCCTTGTCAATGATATGAGGTATGGTCCAATGCTGGAATGTATGTAAAGAATCAATTTTGGCCCTTACTTTCTATTCTTCACTGGAGACATACTTGAGTTCTTCAGTTATTGTGCTTATTGTTCTCTCAGTTTCTTTTATTGTAGGAGGAGCATCAAGATCCCTTTGTGTTACCTTGCACATAGTGACTAGAGTAAGATATGCCAGTTGTCACCTTTTTGACGAAGCTTCTAATTTAGGTTTATTTTCTTGAAATGTATTCAACATATTTAACAAGGATTCATAACCCTTATAAACCTCATCCAACCTATCAATAATGAGTTTTACTCTATGTGTCAGTATTTTCTCAAAGGTATTAAGAATCTGTTGTGGCACCTTTTGCAAAATTTCTTCATTGGCAGCTCTTAATTCCCTAATTTCCCTTTCATAGCCCTGCTTATCTTCAAGCCAACCTTTATTATCTTCAATGTCTTATGTTGGTTTGGGTGTGGCATATTTATGCAAAATAATGACCTTATTTTGATAATCTGGTTGCCCGTTAACCTATTCTTTCAACATCACATTTTCAACATATAATCTATTTATTTCATCTTTCATCTCTACTTGTCTGTTTTCCAATTCAATCAATTTTTGCTGCATATGTTTTACAACATCCCAAGTGAACATGGATAAGTGCATTGTCATGGTGGCCGCCTCCAATGGGAGGTATCTTTTAGGGTTTTTATAATGGTTGTACCCTTTATTTCCTTCACTATATCTACCAACTTAGGCTTACTAGTGCTTTTCAAACTTACTCGAACAACCAACACTTTGGTTTTTGAATTATACCCTATCCCACTTGCCCCTTCATTAGACTCAAATTATGCTACTAACATGGGTCCTCTTGACGTCTGATTAGATCTAGCAAAAAAATCTGTTTTAATATCATTCCTGGGAAAATAACATTTTGCTTTTCATAACTAGATCTCTGGCTTCTTCTAGAGTAACATTTATCTCATCAAATTTTGTTTCTTTAAAATTTATTTCAAGTACTTCATTATGCCTCAACTCATCAACACCCATTCGATTCATTTTTTTCCTTTCCTTGAACTCTTTCATCTTTATTTTTACTCAAAAATCTTTAAATTTGGGAGTGTTTATGAATTCATCATCTTCCATGAACCTTAAGGAAATATCCACTTTTTCATCCACATGGTCTACTAGCTCTGCCTCCTCTTTGAGTTGGGCTTCATAGCCATGCCCCTCTTCTTCATATCTTGGTGGAGAGATATGCAACTCATCTGCCCTTGCACCATTCTTTAAGATTCTCAATGCACTAATGTCCTCATAAGTGTCACATCCCTCCTCTGATTATTCATAAGGCACTAGTGGCTTTGGGTCATTTATCTTTTTTTTTTTTACGTAGGGATGAGGTAGGTGAAGACTCATGCACAAACTTTTCATCAAACACATCATAAATAATCCCATGGGGTTTTCTTGGTGGCATTTTGGCCTTCTTTGGCAGAAATCCACCGCCTGTTGATTTTCCATATATTTTCTCAAAGTTATCTAAATTCAATTCAATTTTCTTTAACTCATTTGTTTCTTCTTTAAATAACCAAGGTAAATTGGGATACCTCTTCTTCTTTTCCTCTTCTAGTGTCATCAAAATATGCCACTTTTTCCTTCTTTGCACAGTCTCCTGGAATGCCACACAATTCTTGATCAAGTCTTCTTGTATCAACACTTCATGTAAAATTAATCGACTGATAGAATTTCCATGGCCTTCTAGATCACACATTCTTTCTTGGTTGGACTTGAAAGAATAATTTATTTTCAAGTATCCCTACAACCTTTCCAAACAATTTGAGCCTACAAAAAAATCTATGCACTTGGTTACATGGGGAAGAAATGTCCCCTTCTTTCTCTTTTCCACAACTTCCTTTTCAAACCACATCAACTGCCACATAAAATCCAAGAATGCAATTCTATCAGATACAAATAAGGGTAACAAATGGGGATCTTTCGGACACCCATATATTCTAATGACAATATGCTCTCCCATGTAAACCAATTTGCAAAATTATGAGTATGACCTTTCTCAGGATCAAGGGTGAGTGGCCTCATCACTTTTCTCAAATCCAATGACAATCTTTCAACCTAATGGTTGAGGGAGCAGAAAACCACAATAACAAATGAATCACATTTTTTTTTATAATTATAATTTCTGCATATTTTATCCCAAAAATAGCACCATATCTGCATAGGCATCTTGTTTCCATCATTATCTACCATCCTTAGCTTTATCTATTGGAAAAAGGCATGTCTCTTTCAGTAAAAAACTAAATAACATAATAGGGAGTAGTGGCATAAGTCACAACTCTTCTTCTCTTTCCATGCCACAAGCTGAGAGTGAATTCTTTTCTCCAGTTCCAAGGCAAAGTCAAATTCAAGGTTCAATTCTGAGTTCTAGATTCTCATGGCCATATGCATCAGTGACACTGGAATTTTTGCCCTAGCATCTTTTCCTAGTACTTGACATAGAGAAAAATATGTATCTGGAAATAGACAAAGAATTCCTCTATAGGAAAGGGATCAATGATTGTAATCATCAAAGGCTTATTGTTCATGCCCCTCTTTAGATAGAATGGGAGTTCATCCTTTCTAAAGGTGTTTCTTAACCTAGTGTAGTCTATGTAAAATTATTATAGGTCAATTCTAGTCAAATCTTGTTTGTTCAGTATAAAGCAATCAACAATGGTTGATTTTGTGACTACCAATAGTGGGTTTCCACTAGGCATCCATATGGTTCGGTTTACTGGGTGAAAATTGTCTGCCAACACTTGAATCAACTCAACATCAATGAAGACATTTGGAACTACTATCTTAGCTACATCCAAAGTTCACGGGTTTTATACGGAGACTTTCCCTTCTTTGTTTTTATAAAAATACGAGAATAGGTCCCTTCCTGCTTTTGGAATAGCAACATCCCTACAAACCTCTAGCCTATCCTTGAATGCATTTTTACCTCCAGTGTCCTTGACCCAGGAAATCCATCTAATAATGATTTATATAGTGGCCTTTTCTTGTCCACTGGATTAGATGACTGAGGTTTTCTATTAGAACCCTCACCCCCTTTTGAGCCCTCACCTATTTTTTACCCTTCCTTCTTCTTAGGCACTTTAATTTTATGATCCTTACTAGAAATTCAACTGAACTCTATAAATTCTACAACTTAAGGAATAATAGAGTACTTGTAAACTTTTGCAGATGATTCTAACCCATTCTTTCCCATTGCAGAGCTCACACTTTGTAATTCCTTCATTCAGAATGAAAATCTCAAGCAAGAATTTAATTATTAATAGCAGCTCACCAGGGCATTTTCTCATTTAATTCATTCATGCCATTAATAACTCCACCTTTTGAAAATTTCAATTTATGACATGTTGACATCACTCTCAACTTGCCTCAACTTATTGCTTTCGTTGTATCACAAACCTACTTTAATAGTCTTGTCTCATCATTGCGAAATGGCGACAATAGTTATCACTATATCACAACACTTGTTTCCCCTATATTCTCACTTCCTATGATATAGCGACATGTGGTTTAGCTGCTATCGCTATATTGCAACTGCACTTTACATTGATTACCTCCATCCTATGATTTGGCAATAATCCATTGAGGCATCGCTATATCACAGTTTCATTATTCCTTTATCAAGTCCTTTTAGCGATTATGCCTTGGGTCAGTGTGTTATCGCTATATCACAGTGTCTCCTTTTCAACATTAAACCTCTTTTTCAATATGGCAATATTTTATGAACTTATCTCTTCTTGTCACTATTTCACTGACCGCTTAATATAATAGTATATGGGTCTCATGAAATAGCGATACCTTTATAATCTCTATTTTCCTTCTCGCTATTTCACAGATTTGTTAATATAATAGGATAAGGACCTTGTGAAATAGTGTTAATCCATGTATTATTATATTGTGGTCCTATTAACCCCAATTATTTTTCAAAAAATACTCGCCCCTTTTAAAAATGGTCATCCTTATCGGTTCCCGCTTACCAGTTAAAACCTTATCGATCAAAGCTTAACATATCAAAAGTTTGCATTAGGATTGTCAAGTTCTATTTTCACCCGATGTCATGATATCGAAGGAAGAGTCGATGTTTATCGGAGGATGACAAGAATCCTGCATCAACCTCATTTCCTTTCTCCTCTCGATGCCTAACATCCCCTTGCATACTGATGTTGGACTATTGGAAGATTCAAACCTTTCATTTTCTGCGGTTGTAGCTCAGCTTACTGTCGTGCAATGCTCATTTTCCAAGAAAAAAAAGAAGAAAAAATTGCATGTATTGTTATTAATGACATATTAAACGGGTGAAGGAACATAAAAGTGGTGGTGTAAGCCATGAATTTTGATATTATAATCTTTTTGTAGAAAATTTAATGCACCACCCTTAAGAGCTAGTCAAAATAACGCATGTTATTATGAATTTTGTTTTCCTAGATGGTTCTTCCTCATGATGATCAACTGCCATTTGATAATCTAAACCTAAATTGGCCAATGACTGAGCAAGGGAATATTATCCTAGGATTGAAATCTCTTGCATGGAAACAACAAATTGATTTCGCCAGATATAGAAGGGTTATCATTCTATTGGAAAAGATTGCAGAGTAAGCCAAAAATCATGAACAACATCTGAAAGAAGAAATTGTTGCAAGAAGAGGTCCTTATAATTAGTTTCTCAAACACGGTCCTTAAAGGAAAATGACCTATGGTATAGCTAGATGTGGAGCACATGCAGGATGACATCCTTTTTGACTTGACCAACCTTTCTTGGGAGCTCATAGAAGATGAAGACAAATTTTTAGTATTTCTTTGGGTGCTTATTGAAGAAGAAAAAAAATCGAAGATGATTGATATGTTGGCAACAATAAGGAAAAATGAGAGTGGTGGGGGGGGGGGGGTGAATGATTTTTCACCAGATTAAACATATTAAGCACAATCTTAGATCTGATCAACTGCATCAAAAAGAAAACAATAATAACAACAACACATATAACACCAATATTTTTGACATGGAAAACCCGGTTAAGGAAAAAATCACGGTGGGAACCTACCCATAATAAGATGATACTCTGCAATAGTATATGCAAATATTACAATGGGGAATGCACATGCATTCAAGAACACTGCTCAAATTACAATGAACTAGAAGGCTACAACCCTCGGGGAAGGTTCACTACCTTACAAATAAATTCGAACTACAATCCATCAAAGATGAATTGCAAAAATAGCATTTGCTAATACCCAATGACAATTCTAATTAAGCTCATATGTATACCCTTCACCAATCTCACCTCAATACACCACACTGAAAGATGAGTTTGTTTGTTCACACATATAACACTCTCTGATAATGCATACTCAACATCCATATGTCATTGAACCACAAATATAACACCTATTTATATAAATCATCAACCTTGACTACAAGGTCGACCAAACCCTTAACACCTAATTACAAAATTACATCACACGATACATAAATTAACCACCAGACTAATACAATGTCATAGACAACATAGCATGGGCCTAAATCAGCTCCTCAAACACGCACCACCATCGAAAATATCACCAAGATAAAATGCAACATGTTACACCACCAAAAATACTCCATAACATGAAGAATATCATCGAACCAAGAAGATATTCAATAACATGCACAAGGATCAATGTGGACCATAAAAAAAATAGGACATGATTAGGAAACACCAACAAGCGTATTAGAACCATCCGCAATAACTGCACCAATACCACTTATTCAAATCTTCATCGATCAACACGCTAACACTCAATAAAACTTAACAACAACAAATCAGATAAGAAAGATAGCTTGTAGAGAATCAAATCATGAACCATTTGAAATGAAGATACACACGAACATCCCAAACACTCTCCCAAATCCGTAACATTAGATATAATCATACTGGAGCACAATAGATCAAACAATAGAACACTGCAACTCTGAATACTGAAAAACCAATCTCCATACTAGAATCCTCAACTAGATCAAATCATCACATAGCATCATAGAATCAATAAAGAATGAAGTATCTCTAGTTGATTCAGCATAGAAAATAGATAAACCAACCATATCAACTCATTGCAATCACCACATCACCAAAACAATTCTCTCCAACACCAAAACACAGGAATATGTTGACATCAATGACAACAACATATCCTAGCAACAACAATATTCAACAATCTCCTCCTTTGGCATTGATGTCAACATATGGTTGTAAAAAACAATCAATGCAAAGGAATAAATCAACACCAACAAAATCCAACAAACTCCTCCTTAGATCATGCACACAAAGAACCAAAGATAAGGCAATTTTTCACATGCTTCTCTTCCCCTTTGACAATAATGCCAAAGATATAAACTAATCAAGCTTCTCTCACCAAACTAGGTAAAATATTCCCCTTAGGATAAACTCACAATTTTGAACAACACACTGACTACTCCAGCTGAGTAGCAACATGAACTCGCCAACCCAGATAAGAAGATAAGACCCTAAAGTCCATTGGATCGATGCATCTCCATGCACCTAGTTCTCAATAGGAGGGGAAAAGACCCCCAACTTGTCTCTCAAATAAACAATGTATCTACAGGTAAAGGCTTAGTGAAAATATCTACAATTTGGTACTTTGTAGATACATACTCCAATTTAACTTCCTCATCACTAACTTTCTCCCTAAAAAATTGATACTTAATTGATATATGCTTTGTTTTAGAATGCAGTATTGGATTCTTGGAAATATTAATAGCACTTGAATTGTCACAATAAATAATAGTAGGTTCATCATACACAAATTTGATATCTTTCAACATCTGCTTCATCCAAACAACTTGAGTACAGTTGCTAGCAGCAACAATGTATTTATCTTCAACATCATCTTTACGCTCAATCTTAGAAATCAGGCATATGTCTTCAGCAACAAGTCTTCTTCTTGTCATCACACCTTTGTTCTTATCACAAATAATCTGATACTCAGAATGATTCAATTTCACTTACCTCAGAGTCTTTGGATTATTCTAATTCTCAGGCTCTTGAACTTCTTCATTGATAACAACAATATCTGGATTAACTATCTCTACTAGATCATTTGCTTCAGGATCTCAATCTATGCAGACTTTGAAACAATATCCTGATCATCAATCTCATATCCACATGTTTTGATCTTCTTCCCATGACATTCATACACCTTCACATTTGTACTTTTCACTATTTTCTTCAACCTCTTATTGTAACACCAATAGGCCTTTCTCTTAGTAGAATATCCCAAGAAGATTCCTTCATTACATCTTGCATCAAACTTCCCTATATCCTCATGTCTTTTGATATAACATTTGCTTCCAAAAACTCTGAAATATCTAACTGTAGGAACATGACCAAACCATAGCTAATAAGGAGTCTTACCAGAATCACCTTTTATATGCACCTAATTGAATGTGTAAACAATAGTGCTAACAACTTCTTTCCAAAAAGGTTTGCACAACATTTTCTTCAATTAGCATCATTCTAGCAGCATCCATATTGTTTTGTTCTTCCTTTCAACAACTCTGTTCTACTGAGGGGTTCTAGGAGCAGATAACCATCTTCTAATTCCATTCCTCTCACAAAATGTATCAAACTCACCAGATGTGAATTCTCCTCCTCTTTCAGATCTCAAACACTTCAACTTTAGTCGTGTCTGAGTTTCTACCTTTTCTTTGAATATCTTGAGTTTCTCCAATACTTCTGATTTCTCCCTTAGAAAAGTCACCCACATCATTCTAGAGTAGTCAACATGAAATATATGTCACCCTGCATGCTTCTCACTCTTGTAGGACCATATATGTTAGTATGAACAAGATCTAATATACCATTAGATGTATATAACTTACTTCTAAATAATGTTCTTGTTTCCTTTCCAACTGACATTCTTTACATGCTAGATTAGAGGGATTCACAATCTTAGGAAAATCTCTAACAACTTGAGTAGAACTTATCCTTATCATGTAGTCAAAGTTAACATGACAAATCCTTCTATGCCACAACAAACTTTCATCAATATGAGCAATCAAACAACTTTTGTCACTAGCATTCAAGTGAAAGATATTACCTTTAGTTTTAGTCCCTATTGCAATCTCTATAACAGAGGCATTCAAAATCTTGCATTTGCCATTCTTGAATTTCAAATCATATCCCTTGTCAATCATTTATCCAACACTCAAAAGATTATGCTTTAAACCTTCAACATATAAGACATCATTAGTATTATTCTTACCATCAAAAGATATAGAACCTCCATCACGAATCACATAAGATTTATCATCCCCATTTCTTACTATACCACCATCATACCTTTCCATATTCACAAATTTACTTTTATCACCTGTCATATGATGTGAACAACCGTTGTCAAACCCATTCATCTTTCTCTTCAATCTTATTAGCCAAAGATTTCTCCTCAACAATGCAACTTGTAGGATTCATTAGTATCAGATCATCTTCCTTGATAGCAATAATACAAATTCATCTCCCGAATTCCCATTGTCTGATTCCTCATCTGTCACACCTTCATCAACAACATAATACCATATCTTTTGTTTTATGTACTTCCAGTAGGGCTTATAGGGATTTTCATACTTATCAATTTTCTCATAAATATCATTCTTATCAAATCCATCATGCCTTTCAAATTTATCATGCTTATCATATCTAGTTATTCTTTTAGGACACCTAGAAGGAAAATGTCCTATCTTATTACAAGAGAAACATTTCAAAGGTAACTTTCCATCATACTTAATGACTCCCTTAAGAAATCTCCAAGCAATAAGTGCTTCAAGCTCATCCAACTCTCTCTCCTGCTCTTCCATCTATCTCATATCTCTTTCATATCTTGAAACCCTAGATGAACTCTCTCCCAAATCATACAGTTGTTTCTTGGATACAATGGCTTTAAATGCAGTTTCAAATTTACCATGTGATTCTCCAAATTATCTCAACTCAAATGTAGCTAGCTTCCCAACCAACATGTTTCTTGTCACAGTAGCCACACTCTGGATCTCATCAATAGCAACAACTTTAGCTTTATAAGCAAAAGGCAAGGATCTCAACACCTTAGAAAATGGTGCAGGAGCACCCCTTCAAGTTGACAAATCAGGCTTAGATGAGGAAGGATAAGGCATCAAACATGTCTTTAGGATGTTTTACATGTATTTCAACCATGCATTGTGTGTTTGTAATAAAAGACCCCATCTTGTGAGCCAAACTCCTATTTTGGCATCTTGATAAGCCAATTAGGACTTTTGGACAAAAGGGGATCAATTGTGTGTTGGACATAGTTATCCTAGTATTTTTAGTGCTTCTAGGGTGTTTTAAGAGGGGTTAGTCTTAACCCAAGGCATTAGGAGGTGAGAAATGACATTTTGACAACTTTGTCAAAAATTGTCAAAATTTGTCATAAGCAACTTTTATGCAATTTTTGCATTTTTGTTTGTTTGAACTCCTCCAATGGCTCTAGCCTCTTGTTTTAAGTTAAGATCAGTTGTGGAGAGGCATATACACCTTGAAAATCCAATTCCCAAGGTTACACTATACGAAGGAAAGTTTTGATGACTGCAAACTAATGAATTTCTAAGTTTTTTTTGCAATTCTGGAGTTTTGGTATGGGGTACGACATTGTATGGATTGGGATCAATTTCCAATGATTTAAATTTGCTAGAATAGTGATTCAAATTTGATTTGGGTTTGGTTTGAGGTTCAGATTGTGCATTTTTCTCCTGTTATTCCAATTTTGCTGTAGGTGCCAGAAAAACCAGGGTTTATTTAGGGTTTTGCTTCTCCATGGCCATAACTTGCAATTTATCAATCTGAGACTCACGGGATTGGGTGAAATGTAAGTATGACTTATGTATTCTAATATTCCAAAAGCATTTTTCAGGAGGACCAAGGGAGGTGTGTGTTTGAAATGACCCTAGGTAGCCATCTCTATGTGACTAACTAGTCCTTAAACAACAAAGCTACCCTAGAAGGAAAGTGGTGATGATTCTAGGTGTGTAACCCTAGAATCCATGATGGTTTATGGTTCCCCACATTCTCATGGGTTTTTTCTTGTATGGTTTGTTCATTTGGATATAGTTTCTTCACAAATGGAGACCTAATTAACCCTTTAGGACAGTTGACCTTCACTGGTTTTAGACCTTTGTTTGTCAGACCTTGACCCTTCCTTTTGGGGAATTATGTAAGACCTAAAAGGGTATTTGAATCTATGATTTTTTTGTTAGGGTGTTTGGTAAAGTTTGGACTTAAGGTCCCTTTACCCGTTTCAAAGGGCTACTAGCAAATAGGCTTAATTGTGAAGGTGCTATGGGATATGGTGTTGAATCCTCAAAACTAGTGTTTGATCTAGTCCATGTGAGTCATGTTTGACCCAAAATAGGTGTGGTAATGGTCAGAAACCCTTGGAGGCTTCATGGTGTATGTTGGAGCAAATTTCCCAATTTGAGTAAGTATGAGTCTTGGAGATTGTGAGATGTTGAACTAATGTTGTAGAGCCTTGCCTTGATAGGATCCAACTGTTGTGTTGAGGGGTCAGTGTCATACATCTTGGAGTTTTTGGTAGGATACAAGGAGGGCTTTGCATCAAGTGGTATCAGAGCTAGTAATGGATTTGGTAAAGAGAGAGATTTGAGAAATGGCAGAGGGAGAAGAAGAAGTCCCTAGAGGACCGATCACCAACATGGAATTGGCAAAGATTGTGAGAGAGCAAGCCACTTCTTGTAAGGAAATGTAAAGGGAGTTAGAGAGGTTGAGGGTTAGAGTAGATGGGAAGCAAGATGGAGGCACTGGTAGTGGTGAAGAAGGGGATGAAGATGAGGTCCCCATGCCGGAGGAAGAGGCAATTCCTCCTGACCAGAGGCACTTCCTTAATGCCCTCAAATCCATGGAGAGGAGAACCATGGAGCAAAAGATTGATTTTCCAACTTTCATTGGGAAGATGGAACCAGATGTAGTGGTAGATTAGATAGACTCCTTATCTAGTTTCTTTGAATGTGAAGACATTTCAGGACACCAGAAGGTAAAGAATGCTAAGTCCAAGTTGAAGGGAGCTGCCCTAACTTGGTGGAAATTTGTCCAAGAGGAAAGAGAGAAGGACAACGAACCCAAGATTATTTCTTGGAAGAAGATGGTTGCCTTAGTAAAGGAGGCCTATGTACCCAAAGATTATGAAATTCAACTTCATAAGAGAAGACAAAATCTCAAGTAGAAGGAGATGGATGTGAACTATTACACTTTGGAGTTCCAAAGGCTATGTATGAATTCTAATACAAAGGAGGAAGAGAGTGAAAAAGTTGCCCGATACCTAAATGGATTAAGGTACAACATTCAAGAAGAACTAAACCTCCTTAGCCCGGATACCTTTGGTAGATGCCATCAACTTTCCATCAAGGTGGAAGAGAAGAACAATAGAGGAAGAGGAAGACAACAGAAAGGGGGGAGAAGTTTTTTCAAAGGTAAAGGAAATGGTTTTGGAAACCAAGGTGAAACTAATCAAGAAGGCACTAAAGGAGAGAGTAGTTCCAATAACAATGGAGGATACAATCAGAGAGGTAACTTCAGAGGAAGAAGACCACCATTTAGGGGAAGATCTCAAGGTAGAGGTCCAATCAGATGTTATAACTGCAATCAAGAAGTGCACATGGCCAACAGATGTCCTGACAAACCTACTAGTTCCATGGGGGAAAGGAGAAGTAACTTGGTTCTAGAAGCTGATTGCCAAAGTGTGGCAAGTGCAAATACATACTAAAGTGTCAATACCTCTAATAGTTATGACTCCCCTGAAAGAGGTGAAGCTTTGATGATTAGAAGAGCAGTAACTACCATGAAGATGGCTGACAAAGAGCCCCCATAGAGAAAGTCTCTATTCAAGACCACTTGCAAAGTGGGTGGAAAGGTATGCAAGGTTCTAATAGATTCTGGTTCAACTAAAAACTTTTTGTCTCTAGAAATGGCAGAGAAGCTAAAATTGAGGAGACTACCTCACTCTTACCCCTACAAGGTCTCATGGATCACCCAAGGTCATCAAGATGTTGTGGAAGAGTAGGCTTGGGTAGAATTCCAGATTGGAACCTATAAGGATAGATTTTTGTTTGACATTGCAAAGATGGATGCTTGGCATCTCCTATTTGGGAGACCATGGAAATTTGATTTGAAGGCACAATATGATGGTGCTAGGAACAGATATTCCATCACCAAAGATGGTAAACTGATTGAGTTGTTACCTTTGATGGAGAGTGAGGAGGAAACCAAACCAAAGGAGGCCAAGGTGTTGATGTTAGGAGGAAAGAAATTCATGAAGAACATAGAAGATGAAGGCATTGCTTGTTATGCCCTTATTCCTAGTCCAATAGTGACAAAGGTGGAGAAGTTTGAAGATAAGAAAGAAGATAGATTAAGGTTGGTTGACCCTATAGTGCAACAACCATGAAACAAATACAAGGGTGTCATCTTTGATGGCATGCCAAGGTCACTACCTCCCATGAGAGATATAAACCATTGCATAGATCTTATACCTAGATCCACCTTGCCTAATAAAGCAACATACAAGCTCACACCTGATTAGAATGTTTAGATGGCAAAACAGATTGAAGTTTGTTGGAGTCTGGATTGATTGGCAAAATTTTGAGCCCATGTGCAGTCCCTGCAGTCTTGGCACCCAAAAAGGAAGGCACTTGGAGGATTTGCACCGACTCAAGGGCTATCAACAAAATTACTATCAGGTATAGATTTCCAATGCCTAGGATTGAGGATTTGTTAGATTTCTTGGGGGGTGTTAGATATTTTACAAAAATTGACTTGAAAAGTGGCTATCATCATATTAGGATTAGGCTGGGAGATGAGTGGAAGACTACATTTAAAACAAATGAGGGGTTGTATGAGTGGAAGGTGATGAATAATGATGAATAGTAATTACTTAATAGATACTGAGAGGGGGGGTGAATTAGTATAGACAAAAACTTCCTTAAACCACTTTGACTGCAAAGACTGCACTAACTGGTAAACAAGATCACTGATCTAAAACAAGGCACTATCCGTAAAACACAGTGAGACTGTGAAACACACAAACCAGTAACACTTAGATCTTCTCACAACCTAATCTTTCCACTTCACCCATATGCATAAACAAGTAATACATCAGAAATATAAAGACCACTGGATCAACATGCATTACCACTTAACAAAAAACACTAATCATCACACACGACACACTGATTTTTCATGTGGAAACCCAACTGGGAAAAACCATGGTGGGGATGAATACCCACAAGTTGTTCTTTGAACTCTTCTGAAGTCCACTCTATTAGGAGCCTAATATGGTTAAGGACTTTACAATAGGTTATGCTAGGAACCGATCCTGCTAGGGATCACCCGGTTAAGGGATGGCTAAATACCTGGTTAAAGGTTAGAACCCTGCTAAAGGTTACCTCACAAGAGGATTTGAAGAACTCAATGAATTTGAGTCACCCTATTAAAGGATTTATAGAAAGCCTGTTAAAGGTACCCGGTTAAGGGATTTTCCAACTGCTGAAATGGTTAGAAGTCAATAGGTAATACACTGATCTGATAACAACACTCAATGCCAAGACATATCCATTTTAGTTCCTTTACTTCTATAATCACACTCTGTAGGTATCAACACACTTCTCCGGTCTGGTAAGAATCAAGTATCTCTTCACTTGGATACACACATAACATTTTCCAACAACTTCACAATGCAAATCATCATTGACCTTATAGGAAATAGATAGGTCAGTAGCATAAACCTTAAACCCTAAAATTTAGGTTATCAATACAGTCAGTCCAATCCTGACCGTTCAAACACATTGCATTGAATAAAATAGTCTTGAACAGATCTCAAGACATTCTCCATCGTTTGTTCTTTGCCGCTTCTGGAAGCTGGTAACCCATCACGCGCTCTCCACCATTTACTGAGACTTTGTACATTCTCGAGGTAGATAGGATCAATCTTCTTCATGCAAGATCCTCAAGAAAATCCTTCATGCGCATAAGGCTGATGTGGCAACACGATTTGATCTTCATTTCAATGCTAACCCATCACAGGATGTCATTAGTCAAATGACACAGACTTGGCATGCATCAACCAGAAACCCCGACACAAACTTTCCATATACCGGTTCACATACCGGTTCACTTTCTGCATATACCGGTTCATTCCATCATACCGATTCACACTTCATCATACTACTTCACTTGTACCATCATACTAGTTTACTTGTATCATCATACCGATTCACGTGCCAGGTTGCTTACTTCAATATATTAGTTCATACTTCAACATATTGACATCAATGAAAACATACAATATCATCATGTCATCACACTTTTGCACATATGCCAACAGAAGATCATGCCCTTTGGCTTATCTAATGCACCAAGTACCTTTATGAGGTTAATGTATGAAGTTTTGAGGGTTTTCATAGGAAATTTTGTCATAGTCTACCTAGATGACATTCTGATTTTCAGTCAAACCAAAGAAGAGCACCAAAAACATGTAGACTAGGTCCTAAGGAGATTGCATGAAGAGCAATTAATGATCAATTTGGAAAAGTGTTTGTTTATGCAAGAAGAGATCATCTACTTGGGATTTGTAATCTCCTATGGTGAGTTGAAAATGGATCAAGAAAAGGTGAGTGTCATATTGTCTTGGCCTACACCTAGAACAATGAATGATGTTAGAAGCTTCCATGGCTTGGCCACATTCTATAGGAGGTTTATAAGAGGCTTTAGCCATATTTGCACTCCTATGCTTGATACCATAAAGGGATGACAAAGATGTAGGTTCAGTTGAATAGAAGAGGTAGATAAATCCTTTGAAACATTGAAGAGAAAAGTTGCAGAGCAACCGGTCCTTGCCCTACCTGATTTCAACAAGATCTTCCAAGTGGAGTGTGATGCCAGTCACATGGCTATTAGGGCAGTGGTTAGTTAGGAAGGGAGGCCTATTGCCTTCTTCAGTGAGAAGTTAAATGAGGCAAAGAGGAGGTATTCATCCTATGACCTAGAGATGTATGCTTTAATACAATCCTTGAAAAAGTGGAGACACTACTTGCTACCAAAAGAGTTTATAGTCTTCATAGACAATCAAGCCCTTAGTTTTATAAATAGCCAAGAAAAGTTGAATCATAGGTATATGAAGTGGGTGGAGACCCTACAAGCCTTCACTTTCACTCTTAAGCATAAGAAAGGGGTCAAGAATAAGGTGGAAGATGCTTTGAGCAGAAGAGTCCTAACTACAAATCAGATCTAGTTGGAGAGTATTGGAATAGACTCCTTGAAAGCCATGTATGAGGATTATGAAGACTTTGAAGAGATCTATAAGGTACGTGCTTCATTTGATGAGCGGTTTCATGTTGATTACTTTGAATTTTTGTTTTAAAATGGATTGTTGTTTAAGGGTGCACAATTATGCATACCCAAATTCTCTATGAGATTAAATATAATCAGGGAGAAACATTGTGGAGCAATGGAAGGCCACTTTGGCCTTGACAAGACACTAGATTTGGTGAAGAGGAACTACTATTGGCCCAAACTACAGACATATGTCAGGAGATTTGTGGAGACATGTGTGATATGCCAAAAGACAAAGGGGAAGTCCACCAATGCAGGCCTATACCGGCCTTTACCCATTCCTTCAAGACCATGGGAAAGCATAAGTATGGATTTTGTTTTAGGATTGCCTAGTACAAGGAAAGGATATGATAGTGTTTTTGTAGTGGTGGATAGGTTTAGTAAAATGACACATTTCTTGCCATGTAAAACCACTTGTGATGCTTGCTATGTTGCAAACTTGTTCTTCAAGGAGATTGTCTAGATACATGGTTTGCCTTTGACCATAGTCTCTGATAGGGATGTGAAATTTATTAGACACTTCTGGAGGACCCTTTAGAAGAAGTTTGGTACAAATCTATCCTTCTCCTCAGCCTACCATCCCCAAACGGATGGCCAAACTGAAGTTGTAAATAGGTCATTGGGAAATCTGCTAAGGTGTTTGACCAGACAACATGGAGAGAGATGGGATAACATATTGTCTCAGGCAGAATTCTCCTATAGTGATATAGTATATAGAAGTACTAGTAAGTCACCCTTCTAGGTCGTATATGGCATCCACCTAAGGGGTGTGTTGGAGTTAAGAGAACTACCTCAAGGAGAAGTCATTAGTGCTGATGGTGAAACTTTTGCTACCGCCATAAAGGAGATCCATGACCAAGTTAAATCTCACCTTCAACAATCTGCAGAAAGATATAAAGCTCATGCTGACAAGAAGAAGATGGATGTCTATTTTGATGTGGGAGACTTGGTGTGGGTTCACTTGAAGAAGGAAAGACTTCCAAAAGGCATATATACAAAGCTTATGCAAAGAAAGATTGGACCCTGTCAAGTCTTGAAGAAATGTGGCCAAAATGATTATGAACTTCAACTCCCATGTGATCTTGGTTTGTCACCTATCTTGGTTGTATGTGAATTAACTCTTTATAAATGTAGTGTTGATGCAGGAGAAGACACAATTCAGGTTATTGCAAAGGATGACATTCCCAAACATGAACCACCAAAGTTGCATAAGGTTTTAGACACCAAGGTTGCAAAGATAACAAGGAACAATGTTTATATGGATTATTTGGTGGCTTGGAAGGGACAACCTAATTCTGAATCAGTCTGGATGACAGAACAATAGATCAAAGACCATGGTGCAGACCTGCAAGCTCTCATCTCAAGTGGACTTGAGATTTCTTCTTCTAGGGAGTATGGTGCAGGAGCACCCCTTCAAGTTGATAAATCAGGCTCAGAGGATGAAGGATAAGGCATCAAACATGTCTTTAGGATTTTTTACATGTGTTTCAACCATGCATTGTGTGTTTGTAATAAAAGACCCCATCTTGTGAGCCAAACTCGTATTTTGGCATCTTGATAAGCCAATTAGAACTTTTGGACAAAAGGGGATTAATTGTGTGTAGGAAATAGTTATCCTAGTAGTTTTAGTAATTATAGGGTGTTTTAAGAGGGTTTAGTCTTAACCCAAGGCATTAGGAGGCGAGAAATGACATAAAGTTGTCAAAAGTTGTCATAAGCAACTTTTATGCAATTTTTGCATTTTTGTTTGTTTGAACTCCTCCAATGGCTCTAACCTCTTGTTTTCAGTTGAGATCAGTTGTGGAAAGGTATATACACCATGATGATCTAATTCCAAAGGTTATACTATGCGGAGGAAAGTTTTGATGACTGCAAACTAATGAAATTATGAGTTTTTCCTGCAATTCTGGAGTTTTGGTATGTGGTACGACATTGTACGGATTGGGATCAATTTCAAATGATGTGAATTTGTTAAAATAGTCAGTCACCTTTGATTTGGATTTTTTTTGAGGTTCAGATTGTGTGTTTTTCTCCTATTATTCCAATTTTGCTGTAGGTGCCCAAAAAACCAGGGTTTATCTAGGGATTTGCTTCTCCATGGCCATAACTTGAAATTTATCAATTCGAGACTCATGGGATTGGGTGAAATGAAAGTATGTCCTGTGTATTCTAAGATTACAAAAGCATTTTTTAGGAGGATCAAGGGACGTGTGTGTTTGAACCGACCCTAGGTAGGCATCTCTATGTGACTACCTAGTCCTTAAACAACAAAGCTACCGTAGAAGGCAAATGATGATGATTATAGATGTGTAACCCTAGAATCCATGATTTTTTATGGTTCCCCACATGTTCATGGGGTTTTTATTGTATGGTTTATTCATTTGGATATAGTTTCTTCACAAATGGAGACCTAATTAGCTCTTTAGGACAATTGAACTTCACCAGTTTCAGACCTTGATCATTCCTTTTGGGGAATTGTGTAAGACCTAAAAGGGTATTTTAATATATGATTTGTTTGTCAAGGTGTTTTGGAAAGTTTGGACTTAAGGTCCCTTTACCCATTTCAAAGGGCTACTAGCAAATAGGCCTAATTGTGAAGGTGCTATGGGATATGGTGTTGAATCCTCAAAACCAGTGTTTGATCTAGTCCATGTGATTCATGATTGACCCAAAACAGGTGTGGTAATGGTCAACAACCCTCAGAGGCTTCATGGTGTATGTTGGATCAAATTTCCCAATTTGAGTAAGTATGAGTCTTGGAGATTGTGAGATGTTGAACTAATGTTGTAGAGCCTTGCCTTGATAGGATCCTACTATTGTGTTAAGGGGTTAGTGTCATACATCTTGGAGTGTTTGGTAGGATACAAGGAGGGCTCTGCATCAAAAACATTCTCATCTTCCTCAAAAGTTCCACCAGCACATTTGATGTTCATAAAAAGCTCATTCACTTTATCTATAAAGGAAGTTATGTTTTCATCTTCTCCCATCTTCAATGTCTCATACTTTCCCTTAAAAATCTACAACTTAGCAATTGTAACTTGTGCATCTCCTTCATACAAGACCTCTAGCTTTTTCCATATCTCATGTACAGTCTTCAAACCCATTACATTAGTCATCTCCAAATCGGTCAAGGCACTCAACAATGCTTCCTTATCTCTTATGTTATGTAAATCTTCCTTGATATAATCAGTAGTAACCAGTCCGTTCGGTGGAACATTATAGACATTCTTTGTAATCTTCCAATAATCTTCTCCAATACACTTCAAATGAACTTTCATCCGGTCCTTCCAAATAGTATAATTATTTTCATCAAATTTAGGACTCTCCTTCTTGAACACATAGGTTGCCATCCCAGATCTCCTCAAGCAGTTAAGATTCTTCCAGAGGATCTAGCTCTGATACCACTTGTTGGCAACACCAAGGAAAACTGAGAGGGGGGGGGTGAATCAGTTTTCACTGGATTAAACAAATTAAGCACAATATTAGATCTAATCAATTGCAACAAAAATAAAGATAACAACATTAAGAAAAACACATATAACACCAATATTTTTGACGTGGAAAACTTGGTTAAGGGAAAAACCGCGGTGGGAACCTACCCACAATAAGATGATACTTTGTAGTAGTATGTGTAAATATTACAATGGGGAATGCACATGCATTCAGGCACACTGCATAGAGCTCACTGCTCAAATTACAATGACCCAAAAGGATACAACCCTCAAGGAAGGTTCACTACCTTACAAATAAATTCAGACTACAATCCGACAAAGATGAACTACAAAAATAACATCTACTAATGCTTGATGATAGTTCCAACTAAGCTCATATGTCTTCCCTTCACCAATCTCAACTCAACACACCACACCAAAAGATGAATTCATTTGTTCACTCATATACCACTTTCTAATAATGTAGACTCAACATCCATACATCACTGAACCACAAATATAACACCTATTTATATAAATCATCAACCTTGACTACAAGGTTGGCCAAACCCTTAACACCTAATTACAAAATTACATCACATGATACATAAATCAACTACCTGACCAATACAATGTCATAGACAACATAGAATAGACTTCAATCAACTCATCAAACATGCACCACCACCGGGAATCTCGCCAAGTTCAATCGCAACACGTTACACCACCAAAAATATTGCATAACATAAAGCATATCACCGGACCCAGAAGATCTTCAATAACACACACAAGGATCAATGTGGACCATCAAAACAAATAGAACATGCTTAGGAAACATCAACAAGCATGTTAGAACCATCCACAATAGCTGCACCAACACCACTTATTCAAATTCTTGCCGATCAACATACTAACACTCAAGAACACTTAACAACAACAACTCGAATACGAAAGATATCTTGCAGAGCATCAAATCATGAACCATCTGAAATGAAGATACACACAAACATCCCAAACAATCTCTCAAATCCGCAACACAAGATATAATCATACTAGAGCACAACAGATCAAACAACAGAACATCGCAACTCTGAATACTGAAAACCAATCTCCATACCGAAATCCTCAACTCGATGAAATCATCACATAGCATCATAGAATCAAGAAATAATGAAGTATCTCTAGTTGATTCAACATAGAAAACAAATAAACCAACCAGATCAACTCACTACAATCATCAGATCACCAAAATAATTCTCTACAACACCAAAACACAGGAATATGTTTACATCAATGAAAACAACATATCCTAGCAACAACAATATCCAACATGATAATCAAAATACTGGTCAAAATCCAGTGCTTGAGGAAGATGTTTGAAGTTGATAACTGTTTGTAGTGTTAATGATGAAACCTTCTGGTAATTTATGTTTTTATCTAGAATCAGGTTCAAAACAATCATTTTCAAGACCGTTACTTTGAAAGGAACCATTTCTTGAAAACAATAAAAGGGGCTTTTAGATATAAATAGATAGAGGATAGAAGGAACTAAGGGGAAGAATTTTGGAAAGACAAACTTTTTGTTGGTTTCTAAAAGACAAATATGATGTGGTTTATGTTTTGGTTTTGCTAAATGGTTTATGTAATAGACCAAACTTTGTGCTACTTTGATAAATTGCATTTTTCTTATGTGAATGCTTCCTGTTCAGTTTCCGCATTTTGAAATATTAAATATTTGTTCTTCCTCTATTCTTCATTGTGGTATAATGTTTATCTTTGAATGATATTATGCAACATGAACTAAGTTAGTGTTCGGCTGGGAAAATGCTTTGTCATTTGTGTTATTTTTTCCCGTTCCTCGAAGTTTTAGGATAAATTTTTTTGTCTTTCTTGCTTTTCAGTTAAAAGCATACCCCACAAACCCTCAAAATCATATCATAAGAGGGAGTTGTACCTCTAAAATTCAAAGGAAAGTTGCATAGATTATCACAACTTATCCAACTATTTATTGATAGTTTGTTCTGTTGTGTGGGCAAAGAGTCATATTGTTGTATTTTTGAAGGGAACAAAATCTGTTAACCAACAAATTTTTGGCGACTCTATTGGGGAAGATAGAAGAAGGGGAAATTACCTTTCCTTAGACCTTTAATAGTGTCTCCCTCAAAGGAAGGCTGGCAACTTTTTTTGTTTGAAAGGACCTTAAAAGAATGATTCAAGGCCAGACCCAACCCAAAAATCAATTCAAAAAAGGATCTATATCAATAATTGAAGAAATAATTGTTGAGGATGATCAAGAACTTGAATCCCTTTGAAATTATTTCAAAGAAAGTATTTATCAAGCTGAAAAAAAAAGTTGAACCTATCCGAAGACCACAAAAATGCTTTGTTGTTGAAGAATGTGCATCACAGATTTTATCAACTCAAGAATGTCAAGCGAGGGGCTTATCAATCACATGCCATAGTAGAAAGGGTAGAAAAGAAATAAGAAAGTCAAGGGTTGATACCTTATAATTTTTCCATTCTTGAAGAATGGGACATGCCGACATCAGTGGAGTAGATAACCTTTTGGAATCAAAATCAGCAACAAGAAAGAATTATCCATCATGTTTTGGATAAGAAACTTGAATCTTTTCTAACATGCATGCAAACCAGATCGAGTGCATCGTTTGAAAAAGAGATTCAGCCTAAGGAACACAAGACTTCCTTTATCTCAAACTGGTCTTTAAAAGGCTCAATCAATGACTTTTGATGTGGCATGGTGGGTTAAGATGGTTGTATTACTCAAGTTGATGCAAGCATATTTCCCTGTAAGTCAGGAGATATTAAAAAAGGTACAAATTTGACCTTGCTAGAACAATCTATGAATGTTGAGGGAAAGGAACCTTTAGAAAAAGAAGTACATGAATGTATGAACAACCCATACTCTCAACCCAATTATTGTTTTCATGAAGATTTTTTTTGTACTAAAGAAGAAAAAATGGTTCTTGCCAAATTTGATCCCATTCTTTTAGAATACAATATCTAGGGTTCACAATTAGCAACATGCACAAAAAATGTTCCAGATGATAGGTTAGAGGAAAAACCCTTGATTGTTGATGCTATTCTTGGAAGACCCAAGAATAGGAATATTTAGGGAAAACCTAATGCTCTATATTTACCAAATGAATTTTGTAAAGATTCAAGTGTTAGAGATGATTCCCTCTTTGAATTATATGATTCTGAATCAACAAATGATAAAGATGATCTAGAGAGGTGTGTTTGGGGAAGCAAATTTGCAAGCAATGACATAATTACACACAATCATAAGATCTTTCCTGCTGATTATTTGTTTAAGAATAGAGTTTTTGATGCCGATGAAGATGAAGGTATAGAGTTGGTACTCAAAGTCAATAAACTAGTTGTATTGGTTGTTGGAGGACATGGGAGTGTTTCTTCAGTAAGTAATAACCATACAATCAACCATGTTGATCATTTTCAGAGGGAGATTGATTTGAACCAAGGCATGCAACTAGTGTTCTTTC
This sequence comes from Cryptomeria japonica, assembly GCF_030272615.1. Lineage (NCBI taxonomy): Eukaryota > Viridiplantae > Streptophyta > Pinopsida > Cupressales > Cupressaceae > Cryptomeria > Cryptomeria japonica. The sequence goes on along the minus strand of NC_081405.1, from coordinate 26,572,400 downwards.
AAGTGGATGGTCCTCGATCATCTGAAGTAGATTGTGAAGGCATGGCTAGTTATGCACAAGAGGTGTATCATGAAGAATGGTTGTTTGGGCATGAATGCATTTAAAAGAAACTTTTGCATTTCATTAATCTGAAATTTGGAGCTATCGCTAGGTGGCAATTATTTTTCATCAGATCATATGGCCACAAATCTCTGTTCCACATAGGTATCTACTTCCCCCAACCCATCAATGGCTTTGCATGATTCATTTGGAGTCATCTTAAGGAAAAGGAGGCATCTTTTCCCTATACATATTTTGTAGATAAATTTTTGATGTGTTGTAGGCCTTAGTTAGTTTTAGTTTCTTGGTTTTGTTGTGCTCATTTCTGGTTTTGCTCTATTTCTCCTCCCTTTCTTGTGGTTTGTTTCTCTCTGACTCTATTAACCAATGGACAGGACAGTAGTTTTTATTTAGAGTTCTAGATTCTCTTTGTCCCTAGGTCCATGTCTATTATTTTTCAAAAAATACCCACCACTTTTAAAAATTATCATCCTTATCAGTTCCCGCTTATCGGTTAAAACCTTATTGACTGAACCTTAGGATATCAAAAGTTTGCATTAGGATTGTCAAGTTCTATTTTTGCCCAATGTCACGATATCAAAGGAAGAGTCGATGTTTATCAGAGGATGACAATAATCTCACATCAACATCATTTCCTTTCTCCTCCAGATGCCCGACATCCCCTTGCATATGATGTTGGACTATCGAAAGATTCAAACCTTTCATTTATCGTGGTTCTAGCTCAGCTTACTGCCTTGTGATGGTATGATGAAAGGATAAGTATCTGGTCAACTATTGAGAGGGGGGGGGGGTGAATTAGTAGATAGAAAAACTGATACAAACTTCACCAATCTCAAAAATCAATCTCTCAAAGTAAACTTGGAATAATACCTTTGTCAAGATAAAAATTCATATGATAAACCGGCTGACTATTACAACAAATTAACAGTAAACTTCTTCATATCTCAATAGTTCTGGTTATCATGACTTATCAAAAATAGTTAAGTAGTTAAGTGAATCAACCATGAAAACATAACCACAAAAACATTCACCACTTGAAACATATAATTTTGACGTGGAAACCAAAATAGGTAAAAATCACGGTGAGATGAGACTCACAAGATAAATATCTGAACTCTTCTAAAGTTCGCTATGTTAGGAGCCTAGCCTGCTAAAGCTTTACAAAAAGTCCTGTTAAGAACTGATCCTATTAGGAATCACCCGATTAAGGGATTGACTTCAAATGCCTTGTTAGAAGCAATACCCTATGAGGAGTAACCTTGATAGAGGATTTGAAAATCCAATCTAATGGACCACCTTGTTAGAGGATTTGAATAGCACCAAGCTTGTTAGAGCTTACGTGGTCAGGGGATTTCAATTCTACTGTAATTGTTAGAAAACAACAAGAATTTGCCGATCTATCTGAATAACACTACACTTGCTTGATCAGATCCATTTCATGCTCTTATCTGCCTTTACTCAAACTGCAGATACATCATCCGGTTCGGCAACCACACACTCAACTAAACTGTGTCTATCTCTCTGCTAACTCATTAAACTAAACAACTTCATTGACCTTAAATACAAATCAATCAGGTCGGTAACACAACAAAAACCTAATTATCATAGAGATTATAAACAAATCGGTTCAAGTATGATCATTGGATTACATAGTAATCTCTACACATCAATCAAGAAAACCTTGATCACTCCTTGATCATTGCTTCATCAAACTTAGTAACTCATCACACTCTTTGCATTAGATGCAATACATTTTCTCATTCCCTAGACAAAAACCATTACAACAACTTGCCAAAATCTCTTGGAATTGTCTTCATACAATAATCATATGTGTCATAATCATTAACGCTCATCATTAAATCATAAACTAGTATAACCAATTCACCAAACTTAATCGGTTAGGGTTTATCAAAAATAACGAGTAGGGTTTACCAGTTACATCAATAGATAAGGTTTACGCTAGTTACCGGTTCACTCCACAAATTCTTCCTACTGGTTACGGTAACAATATTACATCAATATCAAAAATATCATTACCGGTTTAATTGACATCAATGACAACATAACATATCATTATTGCAATCTTCATGCAAATGCCAACAATCTCCCCCTTTGGCATTGATTGCAATACAAATATCAATAACATTGATTGCTGCGTGATTGTGAATAGGAATCTTGGTTTACGTTACCAAGTATTCACCATGCTCTCCATGTCTTTAGCTTGTTGCTGGTTCTCCTTACCATAATCACATAATTCTTCTCCCCCTTTGATAGCAATGCCAAATTGAAAGTAAAACATGTAATGTCAAATTTCACTGTGCCTCATCAACATTCTGCAACTTAATGCTTCCCCTGTGGAATAAATCCACTTCTACACCAATCCTTCTATAAAATTTTGCAAGTAGCTCCGGGACTGATGTAATCTACATCATACTTAACTGACTTCATGAAGAGGGACAACCCCTAATTGACTTCTAAGATACTCAAAAGTAGTTTTAGGCAGAGGTTTAGTAAAAGTATTTGCAAGTTGTTCCTTGATAGAAACATGCTCTAAGATCACATCTTTACACTGTACTTTTTCCCTCAAGAAATGATACTTCAATTCAATATGCTTGGTTCATGTGTGCAAAACAGGGTTCTTGGAAATATTTATGGCACTTGTATTATCACATAAAATCTTTATAGGTTCTGAAATATTCATCTTAAAACCTTCCAAAATGTGCCTCATCCATATAGCCTATGTACAATTCATGTAAGCTGCAACATACTCAGCTTCAGCAGTAGATTGTGAAGTACAACTCTGCTTCTTACTACTCCATGAAACAAGTCTTCCTCCAAGAAAAAATGCTCCATCGGTTGTGCTTTTCCCATCATCAATATTTCTTGCCCAATCTGCATCTATGTACACCTTCAAGTCAAAATTTCCTCCATATGGATACCATAACCCATAATCAACAATACCTTTCAGATATCTAAAAATTATTTTGGTTGCTATTAGATGTGTTTCCTTAGGATTCTTTTGGAATCTAGAAACTATGCCAACTACATGAGCTATGTCCTGTCTGTTGTGAACAACATAGTGCAATTTCCCAATCATTGACCTATATTCCTTCTCATCAACAGATTTGGACTCATCTTCCTTAGACAACTTACAAACTATAACCATAGGTGTCCCGACTGGTTTACAGTCACTCATGCCAAATGTCTTCAAGACCTCTTTCACATATTTAGACCGTGTGACAAAAATACCATTCTTCATTTGATGTATTTGCAAGCCTATGAAATGTTTTATTTCTCCCACTAAAGACATTTCAAACTCATTTTTCATTTCATTTATAAAACTATTGCTCATGTCATCATTACCTCCAACTATGATATCATCAACAAATACTTCGCTGACTAGTATTTTATCTCCTTTAGATTTGAGATATATGTTATTACCATCACTGATTCTCAGAAAGCCTATCTTCATTAGATGTGTATGAAGCCTTTCATACCATGCTCTTAGTGCCTTCTTTAATCCATATAAAGCTTTATGCAATCTTCATACCATGTCTTTCTTACCAGTCAGAGCATAACCATCTGGTTGCTCAATGTATACTCTTTCTTCAAGTATCCCATTCAAAAATGCAGACTTAACATCCATCTGGTATACCTTGAATTTCTTGTGTGCTGCAAATGCAAGTAAAGTTCTGTCACTTTCCAGTCTTGCCATTGGTGCAACAGTCTCACCATAGTCTTCTCCTTCGTCTTGTGCATATCCTTTGCAAACAAACCTAGCTTTGTTGTGAACTACAACACCATCTTCATTCAAGTTGTTCCTAAAAATCCACTTAGTACCTATCACATTTTTATTTACCGGTCAGGGTACTAGGGTCCATGTGTTTTTCTTCTCAATTTGATCTAATTCCTCCTCCATAGCTTTAACCCAATGGTCATCACCAAATTCTTCCTTAGTAGTTCTTGGTTCAATAGTAGAGATCATGCAAGAATTCTCTCTGATTCTTCTTCTAGTTAGTACTGCAACATCCTTATCCCCAATAATATGTTCACGATTGTGATTCAGTCTCACATATCTTGGAATAACATGATCATTATCTTTAGGTTCAACTTCTTCATTATCATCATCTTCTTTTGAATTTATCTATTCCGGTTGAACTGGTTCATCAATACTTGCTTTGCCAGTTTCAGATTTCACAGTTTCTAGTTCCAAAAATAAAATGCAAGGATCTTCATCCTTTTTCTCTAAACTAGTTTCCTCTGAGACTCCAAGATTTTCATCCACTCAAACATCAACACTCTAAATAATTCTTTGTGTCCAGTTGTTAAAACACTTGTAGGCCTTACTCTTGGTGGAATAGCCAAGAAATTGTTAGATACTTGATCAGTCCCAAAGACACTGAGAGGGGGGGGGGGGGTGAATCAATGTCTAACTGATTTATGAAATATTTAAACTTGTTTGCAACTTTACAACCCAAATTAATGTACCAATAAGAAAGCAATAAAACAATAAAGAGAAATAAGAGAGACAACATCAATGCACACCATAACACAAGATATTTTGGCGAGGAAACCCGGTAGGGGAAAAACCTCGGTGGGGTTTGTAACCCATAATATTTACTCACTGGCCAACATGAATAAATATTACTGATACAATAGGGGCCTGCACATGCAGGAAGGCCAACAACCTAGAGCTCACTGCTCAATCACAAAAAGGAGTCACACTGACTACACAATTGGATGATTAAATCCAATGAAAATGTACTGCTCAAAATATCATCTACAATGCTTGATTCAGTACTAGTTTAAGCTCTGTCAAATACCTCTACCATAAACCTTTCTTCACTCTTCTCTTGTCTTATTCGCTCATCAAAATTATTACATCAAAATACATATATAGATATTCACTCTCATATACCACTTGCATTAATTACCTATAAATATTTCACATACCTATCACTTACAAACTAACCTATAAGATCTCATACATATATGAGTCTTTACAATACATCATGTTAGCTATATAATATAATTATAACACAAAACAATATAATTTCCATGTTGATTGGGGTGCCGCTAAGATCTTCTATTGGTGTAGATTGGGCGCTGGTGAGAATAATCTTGTTGTGCATGCCGGTGCCTGTGTAAGCTGTGAACCATGTTACCAATTGGTTGCCATCAATGAAAACATCAACTATTCTGATATGAGTGTAGAATGCCAACAATCTCCCCCTTTGGAATTGATGGCAACACTCATGAGAAAAATCCAAAAAATGATATCCAAAAAAATGAAGTCCAAAACTAATCCAAAATTAGGAGTGCTCCCCCTAAGCAAATGATCTCTTCTGTACATTTTTTTCCATACTACTAGTCCCCCTTTGACATTAATGACAAAGAATGTCAAAAAGAATCAAATAATTCAAAATTCTACCTCATAGCCTGTATCCGGTTATGTACAATTTGAAATATATCCACCAAAATCAGATTAAGACTCTGCATGAATTTGGTGTTGTCAGATAATGCATCTGTTGCTTCGGTGATCTGTCTCCTTGAATGGTTGCTTTAGATAGCTTAATCCACTAAGTTATAAGGTTGTCCAATCTAGGACCAAGTTTGTTTTTCAGCTCATGTGCCTTCATTCTTATCCTTGCTTTTTCTTTTTCTAGTTTCTCAATCTTTTCCTCAAAAACTGCCATTTATTGATAAAAAACTGAGGTAAGTTCCGAAGAACCTATCATATTGTTTGCTATATCATCAATCTCTGTTTGTGTTTTCTTTATCTCTTCCTCAATGTCTTCTATTAGGTTGTGAGGCTTGCATGCTTCCTTATACAATTCTTTATATTCCAAAATAGTGGAATTAAGTACCGGTAATAAGGAGTCAATATGCTTAGTACAATCCTTGATAGTTTTATTTAAGAATTCATTTTTCTCCTTGTTCACCCTTTCCTTAACAGTCTACTCATTAATCTTATCTACAATTAGCATATTTGAAGCAATGAATTTGGACAATGTGTCCAATTTACTTAAAGATTCATCAATATGATCTATCTTACAAGACGATGCAATCATTTTTAATATAGGTAATGTATCATCAATGGCCTTAAATGCTAAGGCATTGCAATCTGTGATCCTCTTTATTGAATCCAAACATACATCAGTCACATTTGTAGGCCTGTAATCCATGGTGGAAGTGCTAGGCTCAACAATAACTTTCTTTTCTTTAGATACTTGTCCAATTGTCTTAATCACTTCTTCCTTGTTTCCATCATTGACCTCTTCTTTATTCACCGTTTCTGTCTTTTTTTCACTCTGTGTTTCAATTTTGTTTTCAACCTTACTATCATCCTTACTCTCTATCTTGCTGACTGCCAGTTAAACTGTAATCTATTTAGGTTCTTTCTCTACTGGTTTCTCTACCTTTTGTTGAGTGTCAACATTTATAGGTTCAATTTGTGCTTTTACCTTTGCTTTTGCTTGTTCTTTTGCCGGTTTCTCAATGTTAGGTGAAGTAGCATCTGGGATGGTATCAGGTTTCTCAACTTCTGTTGGTATCTCAATGTTCTGAGAGTCAACAGTGTTGATCAGTGACTTAGAGATCTCAATATTTGTAGCATCAGTTGTCTTAACCTCTGTAGTCTCTTTGTCCATGACAAAGTTGAAGTCTTGTGTGTCCACATTCATGGTAAAAAGAACTTTAGATTTTGGATCAGTGTCATCTCTTTTTATTTCCTCTACCTTCTCTTCTGATTTATTGTCAGTTTGTATCTGTGCCTCTACAGTTATTGGTGGGGTGTCCTGTGCCAGTGGAGGAAGGTTATCCTTGACCATTATATTAGGTACACTACCAATTTTACCTTTACCTTTATCCTTCTGATATACTTTTGCAAAAGACATCCATTTTATGTCTTTCATTTTCTTCTTTCTTCTCTCTTTCCACAAAGAATATGTCCCATTTGTCTGTTGTCTCATCTACAGTTTCCTTAACTCGACCTGCCATAAGGCTAACCTGTTGGTGACCACTTACAAAAACTGTTATGTTTGCCTTTGAGATTAAGTCATCAATTTCATGTTTGAAATTAACAGGATGCACAACAAGTAGAGTCTCTACTTTCAATTTCTTGTCTAATTCCATAATTGACATCCTTTTAGCCTCTAACCTCAAATACAAATCATTAGGCAGATCATCTACAACCTCAACGAGAACTTTCTTGTAGATATCAAGATGTAATATAATTCTTTCATCTATAGTGTTTTTATCTGAATCCTTGAAAGTGATAAAGTTTATTTACATTGCTAAGGTTACCTTCTTGTGTGATTTCATTTATTAACTCTTCTGGTGTAAGAGTATCTGGTTCCTTAGGTTCTTGTTTCTTCTTAGGAGTTACCTTCTTCTTTGGACCACTAGGCTCTCTTACATCCCGTTGCTTCTTTCTTTGTGTCCTTGACTTCTTTGGAGATGGAGCAGGTGCGGTTGAAGGTTTTCTTTTCTTCCTTTCAACTCTTTTAAATTTAGCTGCTTTATCACTTTCTGTCTCAGAAGAAGTAACAACTAGGGAAACATGAGCTACTGGTGTCTGCTCTAATTGAATTTCTTTCATACTAGCAACAATACCGCCAAGACTCATCAAACCTTCTGTAAATTCCTTTACCATTTTAGAAGCATCTTTCATGAATTTGTCTCTTTTCTTTCTCTGCTTCATCATGGCTACATCACTTTCAATTGTTTCAGCACTACCAAATATTTTCTCTGATGGTTCTGGTGGAGCATCTAGGAGTATTTTTGCATATGATTCCAAAATGTGAGAGTCCACCTCATATCCCATTTCAGTAATCCATACAGTTCTGGGTCTAACCGCTTCCATCCAGATTTCATCTCTCTTTACTACAAAGCATATTTGTTTATCATATTTGTCTACAATGCTTTGGGAAATCCTTTCTCTCTGTTTCATTCTGGTTTGGAAATTTTTGAAGTAGTCTTTAACTAACTCATCACTGTTAGCTCCCATACCGGTGATTGCCTCCTTTATCTATTTTCCAACAGAAATATCATAGGCAAAATCCTTATGATGTATGCCGAGGATCTCCTTTGAAAAGTAAAGCATTAAACATACCAACAAATTTCCAAATTTGAATGTTCCTTTCTTGTCACCTTTTATTTTATGCAAATTTTCTAGCAACTCATCCTTCAACCATTCATAAATATCAATCTTTGCATTTTTTACAATCATTTCATGTGCATTGTGAATGCATGAACTAGACACAAAATTCAACCTATTTGTGTGACCAACTTTATGTCCAATTATCATGCTAGCAAATTTAACATTTTTATCCTTTATGTCATTAATCCTAAGTCACTGGTTGTCATATGTAGCTCCGGTTAAGCTCATAACTTCCTTGTTAGGGATTTTCTTCTTTTTGTTAGGTCTAGAACTAGTGGAGGGTAAACCGGTAACAACTTTGATAACTTCCTTGGTTATCTTGAATACCGATTCCAACCACATAAATTTTTCGTGAACCCTGCTAAGGACATAGAAAATGATTTCATCTGAGAATTTTGGCATATGGAGGATGTCTATGAAACCTAAATCGTTAACTACCTTATGTTCCGATTTCACTATCCCATCCTTGTTAGTAACTTCATTCATGTACATGTTCATCAAATCTTCAGATCCTAAACTTTCTATGTTGTAATGTACGTATGCCCTAGGGTCTTCAGTGAACGTGACTCCCTTTGGGATTTTGGAAAATGCACCAATATAATCATCCTATTTTGATATCTTGGGAATGATCTTAAAAACGGGTCTAGGTCACTTAATGTTTTCCACAATGGTAGGGTTTGCTATGAATTCGGGAACAGAAGATGAAGATGCCATTGTGAAAGATAAATACCTCTTTAACTGTGAAATCCTTGAATTCCCTGAAAAAGATCTTTACTGCTTCACCTTTAGAATGCCTTTGCTCAATTTAGCTCTGTTCAAATGCTTGGATGCTTGGTGAATTCAAATCAAAGGTTACAATGCCTTTATAACCAAAAATTGACTTATAACCACAATAAATGCTCGCCAGTGAAGTGAGAAACTCCACATATCTGCTGGTAAAGAAGAAATATAACTTCTTACAATTAACCGAGGGTAAATGCATGATTTTCAATTTGTTGCCTTACCCCTAAGGATTATTCCTTAGTTGGATGAAGAATCTCCTACCGATGCAGGATTTCCCTGTTCTGCCGGTGTAGTGACAAATTCATTACCTCTCTGATCTCTCTTCCCAATCCATTGTTTTGAAAATTCTTGCTTCATTTCAGTCACCTTCTCTTTTCCTTTGTTATTAGATCCTTTATTGTTCACCGGTATAGTCTTGCTTCTACAAAATTTTGCAATATACACAATCTTGTTACATGCATAACAAGTTACATTGTTTCTCTGAATATCCTTTCCATAACCTTGACTGGTATGAGTTTTGTATTGATTAGATAAATGTCCAAATCTACCACAAGCATAGCATTTCACATTCATTCTGCAATTGTCTGAGTTATGACCATTTTTATTGCATTTGGAACATTGACCGGTGGGTAAGTTTGTATTCTGATTATTCCTAAATCTGCACTGATTTGCTCTATGACCAAATTTGTTGCAATTAAAACATTTCCCATTAAATTTATAAGCATTAGGTTGCCTTACCGGTTTGCTCTGATCATGGTTGTTTGCAGTCCTGGAACTTTCTCCATCAGGTTTCTAACTTTTCAGCATATCATCAAGATTATCTGAACTTTTCTTGAATTTGTCTTTGTATTCATTTGTAGTGACCAACTCACTTTCCAACGTGCTAACTTGTTTCAAAAGTTCCTCTTTGTCATGTTGCATGTGAATCAAATCAGTTTTGATCATATCATTTTCATAACTAAGCCTTTGAGATTCATCTGATCTTTCATTTAGTCTTCTGGCCAAATCTTCCTCATTCCTCTTTCTATCTTCAATATCCTTGCATAGTCTCATGGTTAAGTCTTGCATCTCATTCTTCATGTTACTGTTCTCTTGTCTTAATTTGTATGCAATATCTCTGAGAGTTTCTTTTTCTTTATCATCTTGATTTTGCAATTGCACATGTAATTCTTTTCTCTTATTCTTTGCTATAACCAGGTTATCTTGAAGTGCTTTGATAAATTCCCAAGCAGTTCTGAGTTCATCTTCTAGTTTGATGTTCTTCAATTTTTCTGCATCAAAATCTTCAAGAGCTCATTCCAACTATTGTCTCAAGCTTTCCATTGATACAGGTTTCAGAATCTTCCTCAAGTTGTTAGTCTTATGAAAATATAGGACTAGGCTCTGATACCAATTGTTAGATACTTGATTACTCCCAAAGACACTAAGGGGGGGGGGGGGGGGTGAATCAATGTCTAACCGGTTTATGAAATATTTAAACTTGTTTACAACTTTACAACCCAAATTAATGTACCAGTAAGCAAGCAATAAATCAATAAAGAGAAATAAGAGAGACAACATCAATGCACACCATAAAACAAGATATTTTAGCGATAAAACCCAGTAGGGGAAAAACCTCGGTGGGATTTGTGACCCACAATATTTACTCACTGGCCAATATGAATAAATATTACTAATACAATAGGGGTCTGCACATGCATGAAGGCCAACAACCTAGAGCTCACTGCTCAATCACAAAAAGGAGTCACACTGACTACAAAATTGGATGATTAAATCCAATGATAATGTACTACTCAAAATAGCATCTGTAGTCACATAAATCTGTCCATTTTAATTAAATGAATATTTCGTATTTATTTGATTAAAAATCCACTAGCCACCAGTTAATTAAATTAATATTTAATTAATTCATCCCCAAACATTCTTCTATTAATTAAATAAATTATTCAATTTATTTTAATTAATTCATTAAACCAAATTCCAATCAATTAAATAAATAAAATCAATTTATTTAATTAAATCCCCCTTTTCCTCTTTTAAATAAATTAACATTTATTTAAATCATTTTAAAACCCCCCCCACTTGCATTTTCCTACAAATGCAACTTGCACACATATTGAAATAAATGAATTTTTATTTTAATAAAATCCTATTTTCCCTCACCCACCAAATCCACTTGCAAAATCTAATCCCCTTCTAGATTCTTCTAACCCCTTCCTAATTAGCCTAATCCATCCCCTAATTATTGTCATATTCCTAAGCAAAATGGAGTCACTTCTCAAATGGCCCAAAGTCTTGGATAACCATTGAAGGTTTTCAACCTTCAACCACCAAAAACCCCAAAGTCTTTGAAAACCATTAAAGGCTTCCAACTTTCAACCATTTAATTCCCCAAAGTCTCCAATAACCATTAATGGTTAATTCAACCCTCCCACATGGTTAAAACATTTGTTTGACTCAACCTCTACCCAACCACAAAGGTCTCATCAAGCATTTAATACTTTGACCATGATTATCTCTTAATCATTTGCACAAAGGTTTATCCTGGGATTAACTCCTAATTCAGTGGGTAATCCTAACTTAGGCTTGACCCTTAGTCTTTAGATAACTATGAGGTCTTCTCAGGCCTTTAATGCCTCCAACCTCTTCTTTCAACCCAATCCTATGTTGACACTTGTCACTATTTTATTGGTGCAAATTGTGCACATGGATCCCCAACTTTCAAGCTTGACCCTTGATTAAACCTTTCAATCCTGGCCATCCATTGCTCCATTTTTCCTATAAATAGAGCCCATTCCTTCATAATCCAGATCCTGAAAACTTGTAAGCATTTAGACTATAGCCATTTTAGAGAGCATTTTAGCATAGCATAACTAAATCTTGTCTTTTTAGTTAAAATACATCATTTTAGCATTACTATTAGCTTTTCATTTCATATTTGGAGCTATTATACAAATCTCAATCCTCCATAAGCATCCATAGTGCAAAAAGCTGCTGAGAGCTACACTATTTTGGAACTTGGAGAGGAGAGGAACAAGGGAGAAGAAGCTAAGGCCATGCTAAGAGGCAGTTGGAGATGTCTCATGATCATTTGTTCTATTTATTAGATATATTTAGCATGTTTCTTTTAGTGTCTCTTTTGGAATGCCTTCATTGTTTCAGTTTTTGATTGATTAACTCTAACATCTTGTGATTTTGTGTTCTTTGATCTTAAGCTAATATTGTGCCATTTAGGAGGGCATCATTTGGTGAACCCGACGTGAATCCAAGCACCAAAAACATAATCATTTTTTTTTAACTAACATGTCTGAATGTTGAAATTGCCACACAGGTCGCGCTTCGGCGCTATTGAACGCGTTTTAGCGCTTTTGAAAAATCTATTTTAGCGCTATTGACACTCAAATAGCGCTATTGACAACATTGCAACGCTATTGACGGTATTTCAGCGCTATTGTTCCAGTTTCAGCGCTACTGACACTATTTTAGCGCTTTTGTCTATTCGGGATTCTGGTTTTCTTTCAGCGCTACTATTTAAATTAGCGCTTCGGCTCACACAGACTAGCGCTATTGCATAAATCAGCGCTTCTGAAAAAAAATACAGAATAGCGCTATTGCGACAGAGTGTCGCCCAACTAGACTTGTAACCGAAAAATCAAAAAAAAAAAAAATTAGGCTTGTGGAAGCCCCCCTTTGAGCACTAATTTTACTAACTTGTTTCTTTTCTTTGTGCAGGTTAACAACACAACAAAAAAAAATCAATCACAAAATTTTTTTTATTTAGTGCTTAAAAAGAACTTAAAAAAAAACAAAAAAATAGTTTCATTGTTTTTTTTTTTAGTTAGGGATACATTTTGGTTTTGGTGCTTAAAATCAACCAAACAAACTTTATTTCTTGCATCAATTGGGACTTAAAAATCACAATCCACACTTCAAATTTTTGGTGCAGTAAAAAGAACAATCCACTTGTCTTCATTTTGGCAAAAACAAATTTTCCTTCATGCAATCGTGTTTTTCATTAAGTTGACCAGGACTTTCAACTTCTAGATTACAAAACATATTGCTTTGAGGTTAAAAAGAACACCATGGCTGTTGGAGCAACATCTCCAAATAGTTAGATCACATTTGCAAATGCTGGATTAAAAGGAACAAGTGTTTTACGTGTTTGGCACGCTTGTGCACAAAAAGTCAGTCGAGTGGTCCTACTTCTAACACACACTATCCTCTCCCTTGGCTCTCGTGGTCCTAGGTGCAAGAGAAAAGTGTTAGTAATGCTCAAAATTTTATCTTTTTAAGAGAGGTCTGCCAAGGGATCGATACTCTTAGGAACGACCTCGAGCGGTAAATCCTTCGAGCCGCTATAGAAATCAGGTGAGAGCGAAAGCTGTAGCCTTGGGTATAGCTGTTCCTACAGTGTAACTGGCCGAAAGGACAAATGGGCCCCACCACCAGTTACAAGGCTCTTAAGTGAGTCACTGCAGAATGAACTTATGTCCAAAGCCATCGAACATGACTAAACACTTTTAAGTAGTAGCCCACCTGTTCTATTGATTGAGGATATTTGAAGTATAATTTAGTGCAAGAGAATAGAAGGTTTTGCTCCCAAGATACTCACCATACATATTTCCTTGAGTAGAAACATAGCTTTTTGAAAAGTCACTTGTGGCTTGATAAAAGTGGTGACTCCCCCATCATAGGGATCATCTATTTGTTATGCTCGTGCAAGACTTAGTATATCACATCCTTACCTGCCACGACGGGATTCATAAGGTATGTAGTACCAAAGTCGAAGAAATATCAAGATGTGGGCTAAATTTATCACAACTGGCCATTTGACCATAGGGATAAAGAGTGTTTGAAGTGTGTTCGTTTTACAGACCTAGAGCAAACTGAGCCGACTTCAGGCTTTGGAATTATACCTTAAAATAAATCAAAAGGCAGGGTCAAAAACAAGTCCAAGGATTGGGTTGATCTAGACCCATACTCATTTGTGCCTTTGAGGCTACAATTTTGTGTTTGTGTGCTTGCTTTGTTTTCTTATCAAAGAAAAATCAGAAAATCAATCCCCAAAACAAAGTATTCATCCAACATCTGTCAACACAACCAAAAATACCAAAAACAAAGTGCAAACAACACAGAGTCACAACTTCTATGACCATTCTTCACATCTTGCGAAAGAAGAAGTGTCATCAGAATATTACCTTGAAAAGAAGACCATTAAGCTCAAAGGCTTTAATCAAAAGAAGGAAATTCTTCTATATCAATCGACAAATCTTTGTCTCACATAGAGTCTTTCTACATCGCATGCGTCTATACCTTCAAGGTAAAACAAACGAGTTTGATTCAGAATCATTGAACCGCAGAGCTTTTATGCAATATAGAGCTCTGAGTTATCACAAAAATCAAGGAGGAAAGATTAACCCCAAATTCTTCCCAAACATTTGTATCACCTACAACACAGCTCGAGAAGTGCCACCAACACCCGAAAGGGAAGAGATAGAGTTTGTCCCATTTGTGACACAAAGTTTTTATTGAAGTTGAAAACAAAACATCCATCATCTTACTCATACATTATCATTCCATCATCAATCCATCCCAAAAACTCTCAAAACATTAAGAGGTTCTTGTCCCAAGTTCTCTTTTAGATATTGCTTGAATCAAACACATCACATCACTTTTTAGATTGTTTCTACATCTAGGATAAGCTCATCCTAAGAGACACATCTACGCAGGTTAAAACTAGTTCATGAGTGAATCCTCTCATTGCTAGGTAGTCAAGAATCTGTAACACATCTCAGATTTCTCTACACCTTATCACATCCAAAATCATCAAAACAAGCAAGCAATTCGACGAAGGAATTTCGGTTACATATACCTTAAAGTGCTAGAGATCCCCATACAATACAAATCACCAACCAATCAATATTTCATTTCATCACCAACTCATCATCATCTTCAATCAACTTCAAAAACAAATTTGCAAACAAAATGGCTCAAACCCGATCACGATCAAGGCAGCGAGAAATAGAAATTGAGGAAGAAGAGGACAACCTCAATGAATTTCAAGAAGCACTTGGAGGAAATGTGAATGACGAAAACCCAGGTACACCCACTCCTTCAACAATCGAAAGGGTTCAGCATAACCCTCATTTTAACAGATTATTTGATGAAATATTAAGGAGCAATGCGGATGCTCACTTTTTAAGACTCGCTCAAGAAGGAGCCAAACTCCCCTCGGACTTTGATCTTGCCCAATTAAGACAAGCATCAGAAAGACAAAGTCACCATGAGGAGGAAAGGCATAGAGATCCCATCAGATATAACATCCCTTGAGGTAACCCACCACCTCCTCCTCCAAATGAAATGGAGATGTTGCGGCAACAAGTCGAGAATCTCGCCCAACAACTTCATAGTGGTGTTAAGACCAATCAATTCTCACTTAACGACATCTGTCCCTATCCGTTTGATAGGAATCTTTATATGCCACCCTTTCCACGTGGGTTCGAAACACCCAAATTTGAAAAATATAGAGGAAAGGGAGATCCCCGCGATCATGTCCGAGAATTTCATTCCGCTTGTCTTGAAGTGGCGTATGAGGACACATACCTAATGCGCCTTTTTCCCCAAAGCTTGGGAGGAACAACCACATCATGGTTTTCTCGACTACCAGGTGGCATTAGAACATTTGAGGAACTCATCCAGAAGTTCCTATCTCATTACTCTTATAATATTGAACGCGACATCACCATGGCTGATCTATGCAACACCAAACAAAAACCAGGTGAATTATTCTCAGTATTCCTGCAACGATGGCGCCAAATGTCTAGCAGACGTTCTCTTCAGTTACCTGAACGAGAACTAGTGGAAATTTTCATTTCCAACTTAAACGAAGAAATGGAATTTCACCTGGATGTCAAAGATACTGATTCTTTTAACGATATGATCACCAAGGGTATAAAATGTGAAAGGGCACTCATCAAAAAAGGACTCATCAAAATCTTTAATGAACCCAAAGATGGTCCTCGCCCGCGTTTCAATAGTGATAAACCAAACTTCTGGAACAAGAATAAGAATATCGTCAATGATGGGGTTGTGGATGCTCGAACTATCCAAAATGCACAACCTGTGGTTCGATTTGCAGGACAAAATCCTCCACCTCAAAATAACACAAATGTTCCTCCTAATCAAGGTCACATCACATCTCAGGATGAACCAAGACCTCGTCCACAAAAACAAAAACGCACATACACTCCCTTAGGGGAACCCATTGAAACAGTGATGCGACAACTCATTTCTCAGAATTTGATCACTCTACCTAAGCTATCAAACTATGAGCCTCAGGTCAAACCGGCATGGTGGAGAGATACTGAACATTGTGAATTCCATCAAGGAAGAGGACACAAGACAAGTAATTGTCATCGATTGAAAGATCTCATTCAAGATCTTATTGATCGAGGAGAAATTGAAATTGAAGGGCATGACCCAAAAATGACCAATAATGATCATCAGATGTTCAAGAATCCACTTCCATCGCAAGATCAAAGGGGTCCTTCCACCTCCAGACGAGGTCCTGATACCACTGATTATACACAAGCTGCGTATAATTACACTGTCAATCACCTGTATGATGCCAGTGAACAAATTGCAACTATCACCTTCAAAAATCCCACCTCAAATTGCAATGTTGTTACACGTCGTGGCAAGGTCACCATAAAGGCAGCTCCACAAGGCACTACCTCCATCCCAAAGCAGTACAATCTTGTGGAACAATTAGACAAAACCCCTGTGCTTATATCCATCTTGGAGCTTTTGCGTCTGTCACCCTCTCATAAAACAATCTTGGATCAAGCACTCCAAGAGGCATCAGTCCCTGCAAACCTGAACACGGACCAATTTCAAGCCATGGTTGGAAGTCTAAAGTCATCACCTTGTCTCACTTTTTCCGAAAGTGACAACTCTTCCTTCCAGCAACCTCATAACGCCTCACTCCACATTGAAGGCTTTGTCAACCAACACAGGATCAAGCGAGTCTTGATTGATAATGGAGCAGGCCTAAACATTTGTACACTACAGTTGGTCACAGCATTGGGCTATGCAGTAGAATCAGTGGATCCTCGCAAGAAGATCACCATCAAAGCCTATGATGATGCAGAGCGTTCATCCAAAGGAGCCATGGTCCTACCAATCCGAGTGGGCCCCGTGGTAAAGCACATCATTTGTCAGGTTCTGGACCTTCCTCTGCCATATAATCTATTATTAGGGAGACCTTGGATACATGCCATGCAAGCTGTTCCATCTACCTACCATCAATGTATCAAGTTCCCACATAATGGTGCAGAGATCACAATCCTGGGCGATGCAAATCCCTTTGCATTTTGCCATAATATCAGCCATCAACCAGAGATTACTGTTCCTAATAATAGGGAAGCCATTTCCTCCACATCATATGTAAATCCCACCTCTCTTGCCAGTTCAAACACTCCTATACCCAAGCAAGAAAAGCTTAAGATGAAAGTCGCAGAGGAAGGTCCCGGGGAATATAACTTAAGTCAACTCTTTTGTGTGGGACAAATGCCCACTTCTCCTAGAACACATGGTAAGCCACAACAGTTACTCCAGCAACCACTAATCACACCAGCATGTGCTTTAACGCCTTTCGTCCTTGGAAAGAGTCAAGAGGAAGAAACACAAGATGAGGACCTAGCAAACTGGATCTATAAAGACCCCGTTACCACTGATAAACCGCGAGTTACGCTTCCTACAGAACAGTATGGCAAAGGCCTCCTCATTATGCAAAGAATGGGGTATGATGGTCAAAGTGCTTTGGGATCCTGCAAACAAGGACGACAAGAACCGCTGTTGCCAGAGTTCAAGCCCAAAGGTAATACAGGCTTAGGCTTTGAAAAAGAGATCCTTCCTAAACTCAGATTTAAAGGAAAACCTAACAAACCATATTGCCCACCTACTGCAAAGAGGACACCTTTCATACTCAAAGCACCATCAAACACTATCCCCACTGCCCCATCGAGGCTCACAACCCCACCGCAACCATCACCAGTGCCAAACATCCCACCAAATGAACCAGTAATCCCATCAGCAACACCATCTGTAGCAACAACTGTATCAGAACCTGCAGCAACATCTATGGCGCCAGTAGTTCTAGCAGAAGCCACTGAGTCACCATTACCAATACTTCCAGTAACAAATCCTTTAAACCCCATCACGGTTCCTGCAGCATCGATCACCACAAAAGTACATAAACCAATCACACCTGCCGTGTTCAACTCCAAAGACATCCCAGTATGGTATAGCAATCGGATGCTGGAAAGTGATTCAGAGACCGACTCACATGAGTGGGAATTCGATTCAGTGCAACTTAATACTTCAGATGAGGAAGACACATCACCACCTCCGCCACGCAAAGACATTCCTGTTTACGGAGAAGCACAGATAAAGACCACTTGGGTACCTGAGCTGGAAACATCTTCCACAGACCCTACGTCTCATCCTACGCCTGATTCTGACAGGGAGAGTACCATCAACGACCTTCACCACACTCTCTTAACCCTCACTGATACCTCTAACGAACTCAATCTAATCGATGAAGTAATGCCCATTATCCACCCTGAACTCATCGAATGGAACCAACCAAATCCCCCATGTCTTGACCTCTTCCAAAACGATGAGGCTATCATTGACTTTTTGGAATTAAGGGATAATCTACCAAGCGGGGATCACAAAGCTGGATTCGCCATTGAACTTAATAGCGCAGCATACTTCGGGGCGGATGCCAAACCCTTCAGCTGCAAAAATATAACAATAAAACATGGATCTTCCAGTGAAAACCACACTGTGGCACTGTTTGATCCGACAAAAGTAAAAAGAAAGAGCGTATCCAATGGTGAAAACCTCTCTAAGGCGCCTGAGGATGAAGGGTTTGACATTCTCCCTGCTAGTACACAACAGGAACGATCGACGATTCTCATTGAGGAGACTAAAGAATACAATGTGGGGACTCCTGAAAACCCTCATATCATACATCTGGCATCTCTTCTCACTCCAGAGGAACAGCCTAAGTTTATAAAGTTCTTCCAGAAGCGTCAGATCAACTTTGCATGGTCATATGCAGACATGCCTGGGCTTGATCCTGATTTAGTCATGCATCATCTCACAGTAGCAAAAGGAGCCAAACCTATCAAGCAGAAGCTTCGTAAGATGCATCCTCAGATTGCCGTGCTAGTCAAAACAGAACTCAAGAAACTCCTAGATGTTGGTTTCATTAGACCAATTGATTATGCAGAATGGATCTCCAACATCGTGCCAGTTGGCAAACCAAAAGGGGGCATCCGCATTTGTACTGACTTCAGAGATCTGAATAAGGCATGTCCTAAGGATGACTTCCCCCTTCCAAATATTGACATCATAGTAGATCTAACAGCAGGACATGCCATGCTTTCACTCATGGATGGCTTTTCAGGATACAATCAAATAAAGATCGCACCAGAGGATCAACATAAGACAGCCTTCACATGTCCATGGGGCACATACTGCTGGAATGTAATGCCTTTTGGTCTAAAGAATGCAGGAGCGACCTATCAAAGAGCAATGACCACCATCTTCCATGACATGATGCATACTATGATGGAAGATTATGTGGATGATTTACTAGCAAAATCACTCACAAGAGAAGGACATCTGCATATCTTAGATCAAATCTTTGATAGACTGGAACAATACCATGTTCGACTCAACCCAAAGAAATGTGTCTTTGGAGTAACCTCCAGGAAGCTTCTAGGATACATTGTCTCAAGCAAAGGCATTGAGGTCGATCCAGCAAAGGTTAAGGCAATAATGGACATGCCACCTCCACGGAATATTAGTCAGCTAAGGACATTACAAGGACGGCTTCAATCCATCCGAAGATTCATTGCACAATTGGTTGATAAGTGTCACCCCTTCACACACCTGCTACACAAGAACATACGCTTTCAATGGGATGACAGATGCCAGCAAGCATTTCAGTCACTCAAAGACTATCTCATGAATCCACCATTGCTGATACCACCAGATCCACGTAGACCGTTGTTACTTTACATCTCAGCAACAAGTACAGCATTAGGTGTACTACTGGCACAACATAATGCAGAAGGAAAAGAGTGTGCTATTTACTACATCTCTCGCACACTGGTTGGCTATGAACTCAATTACACACCTATTGAGCGAGCTTGCTTAGCAGTAATCTTGGCAGCCACTAAATTGCGGCACTATCTATTGACACACAAGGTGCAACTCATCGCAAAGATTGATCCACTCAAGTACTTACTCAGCAAAGCAGCATTGACAGGTCGTTTGGCCAAATGGGTAATGATTCTAAGTGAATTCGACATCGAGTATGTGGACCGTAAAGCTATCAAAGGGCAGGTCATTGCAGATCAGTTGGCCGATGCGCCTCTCATAGGTGATCATCCTCTCATTTCCAATTTTCCAGACGAAGAGATATTCATGATCACAGAAGTACAACCATGGAAATTATATTTTGATGGTTCATACACTAGGCACGGCTCGGGGGCAGGCATTTTGTTTATCACACCTCAAGGTGATAGCATCCCGAAGTCTTACAGGCTCACATTTCCATGCACAAACAACATAGCAGAATATGAGGCTTTGATCACAGGACTCAGGCTAGCCATACAATGGAAATTAAAAGAACTTCAAGTATATGGCGACTCACAACTGGTCATTCGACAAGCAACTGATGAATATCAGACCAAAGATGATAAACTCATGCCATACAAGCAAATGGTGGACACTCTAAAGACATCATTTACTACTATCACTTTTGAGCAGATACCAAGAGATCAGAATCGAGCTGCTGACGCTATGGCTACTATCGCATCTCTCCTAGATCTTCCACAGAATTCAACACGCTACGAGTTCTTGGTAGAACAGCTTTGGATTCCCGCTTATGATATCCCCGAATCCGAAATAATATGTCGCCTTGTCGGTTCTGAATCCCCATGGTACGGTGAGTTCTACACCTATCTTCGCGATCACACCCTTCCTCCCAACCAATCAAATAACCAACGTAAAACCTTCATTCGCCAAACTGCTCGATATACCATTATTGCCGAAACCCTATACCGACGTAGTCTTGATGGTACTCTCCTTCGATGTCTGGAACAAGATGAGATAACAAAGGCTTTGGAAGAGGTACATGAAGGAATTTGTGGGACTCACTCAAGTGGTCCATCACTAGCCAAGAAGATCATGCGAGCTGGATACTATTGGCCATCTATGGAAAAGGATTCCTACTATTTTGTCAGGAAATGCAAGAAATGTCAAGTTCATGGCGACCTGATACATGCACCAGCACAGGAACTGCAACCAATCACGACACCATGGCCTTTTTGTCAATGGGGCCTTGACCTTGTGGGTAAGATTCATCCATCTTCATCCAATGGCCATAAATTCATTATTACCGCCACCGAATATTTCACCAAGTGGATCGAAGCTGTTCCACTTACCCAAGTCACCGGCAAGCAGATCGCCTCATTCATCCTCAATTACATCATCTGCCGGTATGGTGTGCCCATGTCCATTGTCACAGATAACGGTCTTCCTTTCAAAAATCAGGATGTCCGTGAGCTTTGTGAGAAATTTCATATCCAACACCGCTTTTCCACTCCCTATTACCCACAAGGCAATGGTCAGGCTGAAGCATCCAATAAAAACATATTGAGAATCCTAAAGAAGACAGTCAATGATGCCGGTCGTGATTGGCATGTTCAATTGAATCCAGCATTATGGGCATATCGAACTAGCATTCGAACCCCTACAGGTGCAACTCCTTATTCATTGGTCTATGGTGCAGAAGCTATCTTACCTATTGAGGTTGAGATACCATCATTACGAGTTTCCTTGCATAATCTCATCGATGATGAAGCATACAGAGTCTCACGCCTTCAGGACTTAGAGTTACTTGATGAGAAAAGACAAGCTGCATACAATCACCTCAAAGCCTATCAGCAGCGCATGAGTAGAAGTTACAATCACCGAGTTAGATCTCGTACATTTGAGGTAGGTGATCTTGTTCTTCGAGAAAATCCTCGCAACCAACCAAACAGAGAACATCAAGGCAAGTTTGAATCAAACTGGTTGGGCCCATATGTTGTCACTACTGTATTCAGGTCCGGGGCATATCAGTTGGCTACACCAGAAGGAGAACCGCTCGCAGATCCAATCAATAGCATGCACCTCAAAAGGTTTTATACCTAAGGTGTACAAGGCATCAGGCTCCCCTACATATCAGAAAAATACCAAAAACATTCAGAAAATGTCCTGAAGAAAATACAAAAACATTCAAAAAAGTAAAGAAAAATCATGCATCCAAACGGTGAACAACCACTCCGGTGGCACCTTGGGTAAGTACGATGGTGAAAACCTGGCAAACAGGTGCCACTCGTAAAGGCAATGGCTCCAGTATCTTTCAGGCTCGTTGCGATCACATTCATGCACACACACATCCATCCATCCCAACCATGGCTTGTTATTTGATCTGCAATTAAGAAAGTACTCCAATGCGTCTCGCATCCCACCTTTTCATATTCAGGTCTAAAACCTGGGGGCAATACCCTTATCCTAAGTGATGGAAGTGGATTCTACATTGTCTTATATATCATTATGCTCTTCATACAGGCAATCATCAGAAAATATCAAAAACATTCAAAAATGTCTCGCAAAATCCAAAAACATTCAAAAATGTCTCATAAAATCCAAAAACATTCAAAAATGTCTCGCAAAATCCAAAAACATTCAAAAATGTCTCGTAAAATCCAAAAACATTCAAAAATGTCTCAACAAAATCCACAAACATTCAAAAATTGTTTCACAAAATACAAAAACATCAGAAAACATTGAAAATCACACAAAAACATGACAAAACTTTGTACATACCCATCTATGCAGATACCCAAACAAGCATTGACAAACTACTCACACACTGACCATTTACCAATCAACCACACAATCAACATCAACAAACCAAACTGTCTTTAACACAAGGATGCATCCTTCCTTATCAAAAACAAAGACAAGATGACGTTTTCTTTGACAAGAAAATTCTGTTAAGCTATCAAATGCTTGGTTGATGCGTGAGTAATTCATTTGTTTATCTGTATCAGGATCTTTCAGCATTGTTTTGTATCATTTGCGCATTATTTCCGATGAAGTTCTGGGGCATGTACTAATGGTGTCTACGTGGGAAGTTCACCAAGCTACGTGATCTTATGCAAAATGCAGTCATAGATCACTACGGCTTGCTGACTACAGCGTATACCTCGACCATATGAACATGAACCATTACCAAGGATCCATATTCTTTATTCTTTATGTATATATACTGTTTGGTTGCAGGTACAATGCTCATCCTTTGATTCCTCTTCCTCCAAATTGGATAAAGGTTTCATTTTTTAGTACGGTATGTACTTGTCTCAGGATCTGATCACGCCTAAGATCAAGGAGGACGATCCAAGTCATGCACGAAAGGAGATAATCCTTGTCTGTTCCACAAGCAATACTCTGGTCGACTTGACCCTTATATCAAGTCGTTTGTATTAACTTGCTATATTAAAATCCATGAAAGAAATACTCAGGTCATCTTGAATCATTGTGTCAAGATGCTTGTATTCTCTTCCAACATTTTAAAGCTCAATGATGAAAATAGAGCACTATGGATCGTCATTTCACCTCATCTGTTTATATCTTGCATTCCGTTGCATATCACCCATCCATTCATTCATATGTAGGCTTTTACATGTAAAAATGATTAATAAAAGCTGGTCTTGGATACAATCACGACCGAGTACTCTGATACATCATCAATGCATTATGCAAAGTCTTAAAACAACCTTGCATAATCATATCATCCTTGCATATAGGTGCATCTTGCATTGCGACCATTCATGTCATTTTTAAACATTGCATATAGTTCATTGTTGCCATTAGTTTTCATTAAACAAAATCATTTTCATCATTGCACCAATCATCAATAATTAGATTCATTCATGGGATCAAATTGTCTTTGATTGTTTTAAATCATTTACTAAACATTTCATCCAGTATAAATTATCCATTATCATCTTATCAACTTATTATTACACACATCCATTTATCCATTTAGATACACAGTGCATTCATTCATTCATTAATAAAGCATCTTATTATGTTCATTTTTTCATTCACATTGCATTTATTATCATTACATTAAGGTGCAGTTATTATCCCCATTAGTTATCATATCATCCCATTATCATTTGCACTTCCCAACATATTTACAAACGCATTTAGAAACATTCATTTAGGCATTATCATATAAACATTTGTACTTTACATATTCATCTACATTCATTTTAATATCATCATATAAACACTTGCACTTTACATTTGTTTATTCATCTACATTCATTTAGGCATTATCATATAAACATTTGTACTTTACATTTGTTTATTCATCTACATTCATTTTAACATCATCATATCAACATTTGAACTTAACCTTTTGTTTATCCATATTACATTCATCTAAACACATCTAGATGCATATCCATACATAAAATCATTCATCTAACCATTGCATTGACATCATCACATAAATCAGCTCATCATTACATCGCAAAAGGAAACATCATACAATCTTGTTCATCCATAAAAAACATAAGCATATATCATCCTAGTATATTTATACATAAAATCATTCATCTAACCATTGCAATAAATCAGCTCATCATTACATTGCAATAGGAAACATCATCAAATCCTGTTCATACATCAAAGCATGAGCACATATCATCCTGCATTCATATGCCAGTATCTCACATCATAACTCATCATAAAATCATATCAAACCTGCATTCATATGTCAGTATCTCACATCATAACTCATCATAAAAACATGCATAAAAGAAACCTCTCATCAAATGCATACATGTACACATATACATCTAAGTAATAAATCATCATCATGCATAAACATCCATACATCATCACATGCATATCATCACAAAATGGGATCTCCTCATATATATCAACTCATATATCAGAGTACAATGAAGTCTACAAAATCGGCTACCAAGAGCCATCCAAGATACAGTCCAAAACATAGACAATGATACAACACATGTATGCAAAAATGCTCTCTCAGATGCCGCTCTGGCCAGATGCTGTACCTGCCCCACCCCTACCTGCTCCACCGCTAGTACCGGCACCACCTGATCCATCCCTCCATGGAGGCCTCATCGAACCCCCACTCCCTCCTGCATCTCCTGATCTATCCTGCCGTAAAGGACCCATCACTCCCCCACTGCTCTGCATCCTCTGTGATCGCTCGGATCTGGCCTGCCGCATCTGGGTATAGCTGAGAGCTCGCTGGCTAATCGGTACCACCTGGTCATATAACCCACGCCAGTACTCTATCTCCGCCTGTGCTTGCCGTATCTCTCTCATAATCTCCCCTGACGGCCCCTGCGCACCAGTCCGGACTCTCTCCTGCAGCTCCGCTAAACTCTCCACCGCAGTATCTCTCTCCCGCAGCACCACTGTCAGCTCTGCCTCACGTGCAAATAGCTGCACATCTCTAGCTGCTATCACCCCCTCCACTAGGTCCCTCCCCTGCACCACACTCCCCTGCACCACCCTCTCCTGCACCTGTATCCATCGGGATCTCTCTCTCCATCCCCCTCCCACTCAGCTGCACTCCTCCCTGCATCAACGGTCCCTGTGATATCTACAGAGGTAGTCCCCCTCTCCCTCTCCGCGGTCTCGGCATCCGCAAACCTCCTCCACCTCCTCCTCCTCCTCCTCCACCACCTCCTCCTCCTCCTCCACCTCCTCCTCCTCCTCCATCCCCTCCTCCTCGCCCTCCTCTCCGTCCTCATCCCCTCTCATCCTCAAACGCTGGGATCGGCTCCGCTGGATCTGATATCCGTCGGATCGGGTGCGCCGCCTGATACTGGGTATACTCTGCTGTAACCCCTGCATCAACGACCCTCGGTCATAGATCCCATGGCCTCGCCTGCAATGTCCGGAACTCTGCCAATGCCTGATCATACGGTAGCACTGGACCCCATGCATACCGCTCTCGAATCACTCGAGCATACTCTCCCGATCCGCTCGGCAGACCCTGCTGCCGTCCAAACTGCCTCATCACCCGTCCTAGCACCTGTCTCTCTACGTGATAAGAGGTCCTCCCAATGAGGAATCGGGTCATGAAGACATAAGGTAGTGCCTCCGCATCATCCTCCCATGGCTCACACTCCAAGTATGGCCGCCAGATCACTGCATCTAGGTCATCTAATGCTCGCCTCCACCACTCTAGCTTCCCCAAGTGGGGCTGGCTCATCATACCACTATACATAAACATATAGGGCTGGTCCACGGCTCGAAATCTCAGACTCACTGGTCGAGTCACTGGTAGGTGCTCCCATGCCCACACATGCAGCAACGTCATGCCCACTGCTAGAGACCCCCGCCCTCTGTACACTACCTCGTGTAACTCCTGATACATGTGAGCTAATACGCACGGCCCCCAGGCATATCGGGTCCCCTCTGTCACCATCATCTCAATAACCTGTCCCCATCCGACCGCCAATCCATGTGACCGCCTGTCTGGACACAGAAGCCCTCCCACGATCCCTGACAATACTGCTGGAAGGGGCTCATATAGTGCCGCTATATCCTCCCAGGCAATCGACCCATCATCAATGAATACGTCCTCGTCAAAAATCCTCTGGCAAGACACTGTCCCCCAGGATCGATCATACGTCACCAGCTGCCCTCGAATCGGAATCCGAAGAATACGCCACACGTCCTCCAAAGTCACCGTCATCTCGCCCTGAGCCAGATGGAACGTGCATGTCTCACTATGCCATCGCTCTGCTAAAGCTGTAATCAGGCCGTGATTCATCCGAATCACGGGCATATGCATCACCTCATAGAGCCCAGTAGCCGCAATACAATCTATCTCGATCTGAGTCAAACGATCTCGCAACCCCTGTGTCGCAGGGTGGCGCTCGCGTAACTGCAACACGCGTAGATCCTCCTGCACATAGACGTTCATCCAAACACCATCAGTTGTTTTGTTATCAAACTTTCTTAAGTTTAAACCTAGACTATCATCAGATACTTTGATCAAGTATCTTCGAGTCTCAACAGGTAAGCAATCATGGCCGCCTAGACTTCAACAAGCATTTCTCCTAAATGACCTAAGTCTCATCGGGCTGCTATGGTTCAAAAAAACTCCCACTTCACCTCGTCATCCATCAATCGTTAAGGTATCAGGAGATTTGTTTTGTCCGAAACTGGGGCATCTTGTACCCTAAAGCAAAAGCGCTCATTCTGAACAATAGCGCTACAACAATGTCAATAGCGCTCAAACAGCCATCCAATAGCGCTACAAAAACGAAAGCGCTAAAACCACTCCACAATAGCGCTATTAAAAGACAATAGCGCACAATTAGCTACACCATAGCGCTACAAAAACAAAGGCGCTAAAAACACTCTACAATAGCGCTATTACACATCAATAGCGCTCAATTGACCCTGCAGTAGCGCTAATTTATCAACAGCGCTCAAACTTGCCTACCAAAGCGCTAAAACCATTCAAAAGCGCTACAACTAGCCTACAAAAGCGCTATTACGGTACAATGGCGCTAATTTATGGAGCAAAAGCGCTAAAAACATAGTTCCAGCGCTCTTGCTCCGACTTGACTTGGACTTAGCTAAAAACATACCAAAAATGCATAAAAAGTCAGTTTTCGAATTTGCGTACCACTGGTCCATAGTCGGCTGGGCGCTGGAATCGTCGCACTCGCTCAAATCGGTGCTCGGTGATCGGAAACGGCATCGTAGCTCCTCCTTGCTCCTCCAAATGTCACTGTCAGAGCTATCGTTTTCAACTGGTCGCGGTCACAAATGATCCTGTTTTCACCCCTTTCACCCCATTTATACCCCCCGACGTCACCGTAACTTCGCCCTGCTCATCGCCGTGGTCCCCGTGAACTTCCCGAGCCCCCCATTTCTCCATGTTTCCCCAATTTCTTCTATTTTTCCCTAGTATACCTAATTTCTTCTATTCCACCACCCTGCCAATTTTCATTCTTTTTCGAGAGATCGCTCGATTTTTCAAAAATTTCCGGCCCATCTCTCGAGGGGGCATACCACCCATTAAATTAACATTTTTATGGGGCATTTCTTCACACCAGTTTTTCTTTCTTTGAAACGACGCGATAAACTGCACCGTCTCAAAGAGGGGCAAATGTAGTCACATAAATCTGTCCATTTTAATTAAATGAATATTTCGTATTTATTTGATTAAAAATCCACTAGCCACCAGTTAATTAAATTAATATTTAATTAATTCATCCCCAAACATTCTTCTATTAATTAAATAAATTATTCAATTTATTTTAATTAATTCATTAAACCAAATTCCAATCAATTAAATAAATAAAATCAATTTATTTAATTAAATCCCCCTTTTCCTCTTTTAAATAAATTAACATTTATTTAAATCATTTTAAAACCCCCCCCACTTGCATTTTCCTACAAATGCAACTTGCACACATATTGAAATAAATGAATTTTTATTTTAATAAAATCCTATTTTCCCTCACCCACCAAATCCACTTGCAAAATCTAATCCCCTTCTAGATTCTTCTAACCCCTTCCTAATTAGCTTAATCCATCCCCTAATTATTGTCACATTCCTAAGCAAAATGGAGTCACTTCTCAAATGGCCCAAAGTCTTGGATAACCATTGAAGGTTTTCAACCTTCAACCACCAAAAACCCCAAAGTCTTTGAAAACCATTAAAGGCTTCCAACTTTCAACCACTTAATTCCCCAAAGTCTCCAATAACCATTAATGGTTAATTCAACCCTCCCACATGGTTAAAACATTTGTTTGACTCAACCTCTACCCAACCACAAAGGTCTCATCAAGCATTTAATACTTTGACCATGATTATCTCTTAATCATTTGCACAAAGGTTTATCCTGGGATTAACTCCTAATTCAGTGGGTAATCCTAACTTAGGCTTGACCCTTAGTCTTTAGATAACTATGAGGTCTTCTCAGGCCTTTAATGCCTCCAACCTCTTCTTTCAACCCAATCCTATGTTGACACTTGTCACTATTTTATTGGTGCAAATTGTGCACATGGATCCCCAACTTTCAAGCTTGACCCTTGATTAAACCTTTCAATCCTGGCCATCCATTGCTCCATTTTTCCTATAAATAGAGCCCATTCCTTCATAATCCAGATCCTGAAAACTTGTAAGCATTTAGACTATAGCCATTTTAGAGAGCATTTTAGCATAGCATAACTAAATCTTGTCTTTTTAGTTAAAATACATCATTTTAGCATTACTATTAGCTTTTCATTTCATATTTGGAGCTATTATACAAATCTCAATCCTCCATAAGCATCCATAGTGCAAAAAGCTGCTGAGAGCTACACTATTTTGGAACTTGGAGAGGAGAGGAACAAGGGAGAAGAAGCTAAGGCCATGCTAAGAGGCAGTTGGAGATGTCTCATGATCATTTGTTCTATTTATTAGATATATTTAGCATGTTTCTTTTAGTGTCTCTTTTGGAATGCCTTCATTGTTTCAGTTTTTGATTGATTAACTCTAACATCTTGTGATTTTGTGTTCTTTGATCTTAAGCTAATATTGTGCCATTGAGGAGGGCATCAGCATCTACAAGGCTTGACTCAGTATCAGTTTAAGCTCTGTCAAATACCTTTTCCATAAACCTTTCTTCGCTTTGCTTTGCTCTTATTTGCTCATCAAAATACATATACAGATATTTGCTCTCATATACCACTTGCATTAATTACCTATACATATTTTGCATACCTATCACTTACAAAATGACCTATAAAATGACAAAATAATATAATTTCCATGTTGGCTGGGGTGCTAGTAAGATCTTTTGTTGGTGTAGACTGGGTGCTAGTGAGAATAATCTTGTTGTGCCCATCAATGCTGGTAGATGATGTTTGTTGTCAGTTTAAGTTGTGAACCATGTTACCAGTTAGTTGCCATCAATGACAACATCAACTATTCTCATCTGAGTGCAGAATGCCAACATAAATATACCTTAATCACTTTTAGCCTCAAATTTGCTGATATAATCACCTCTCTTAATAAAATATTTGCTTCCAAATATTCTGAAATAACTAACATCAGGTGATCTACCATAGCAATATTCATAAGGAGTCTTGTCCTTACCTTTTGTAAAGCAGAAAAATCGAACCCTAGTCGTTCTCCCCTCCCCAACTCTGAGGAGAGAGAAGGGAGGTCACTAGGGTTGATGGTTTTCACTTAGGAGGGACTTTACATTCAAAAGAGGGGTTGAAACCCACAAGAACCAATCCCACACAATGCAGGATTGGATTCTAAATGAGTTTCAAGGGTTAAGACATCAAGGATACCCTCTTTTGTAAAGAAATGTAGATAGAATGATTGAACTAGGAATGCATGTAAAGTAGGAAAGATTCATTTATAAATAGAAATAGGGATATGGGATGAAGTTGCGGACCTGGAATTAGCAGTAAAATGTCGAGACGGTGCTGTTCTGCAAATTTGAGCGAAAGTTGACGAGACGATGGTGCCTGACGTGCACACGGTCCTCCAAAAAATCCGCGAAACGAAGGTGGATCTGTTTGTCTCTGCACAAGGATTCCAGATCTTCAATTACAGCCGCGTACCTGCAACCTACACATAGAAAAGAGAGGACGATTGGGGGGTTAGGGATGAGGGGTTTGCCTTTAGGTCAAACCCCAGTTTTGGAATTAACCAAGAAATGAGAATGCTGTAAATGTAAATGTTTGTAATGTAAACAAGTACCGATACCTTGTTGTAAGAATGTTTGTATTCTTACATGCGAAGGTGTAATGTATGTAGTATGTTGTATGTTGTATGTGATCTCCTCTTCAATGGTTGAATCCTTGTCTTGAATGCAACACTTAGCCTTGAATGGAGACTTAGAATACTCAATTGCTTGAAGGAATGCTTGAATGCTTGAATGTTTTAATATCGCTTCCACCTTTTGCTCACATATGTCCTTTTTCCCTCCCTTTCTAGGAGAGGAAAAGTAGTTTATATACTTGTCAATCAGGGCTGATAGACTGATTTTCCCAACCTTAGGCCGACCTCGAAACAATATTTTCCAATTTGCAAACTTCAAGACCTGATGCCCAAAAGGAGACCGGGCCCAAAATAGGGCCAGGGACCAGGGCGTTGGGCGCCATGGTCCTGGGGGACCAGGGCACTGGGTGCCCTAGTCCTGAAGGACTAGGGCATTGGGCACCATGGTCCCACCTCCCGGGATAGCAGGGTGCAAGGAGGGATCATGCCAAGGTGCAGAAAAATGTAGTTTTTGATGTCACAAGCAGGTTTCGGGGTCTCCATTCAGGTTCAACATTGCGCCGCCATCGTGAAGACCCAAATGCAGTTGAAATTGCAAGTGTCACAATTTTAGGATGCTACATTTAGCCCCCACTTTAGTGGGAGTATAAGCGTACGCTTATACTTCCGGTAAAGTACAAGGAAACAACATTGAAAAACTTTCACCACTTCAAGGAGGCAATATACACCAAGCACCTAGTGGACTAAGGTTCTTAGGAATTCAATTGACAAAGTAAAAGGGAAGATCACGAGGGAGAACCATGACTGTCAGTAGTAAGGTTCCCTCACTATGAGTCATGCAAGAAAGATATCAAAAATTTTCAAGGCAAAGCTAAATTTGTCAAGAAATTTTCAAGTATCTTGAAAAGATATGAACGGGATGTATGCCCCCCTACGTTAAAGTGATCGCACATGCCTCACTGGGGGTGATTTCTTTAAGGTAGTGATACATATAAGAAATGAGAAGGGAAAGGAGCACGCTATCACAAGGATTTAGCCCCCAAGTGTGAGATAAGCCCAAGGATAATAGACACAAAACACAAAGCACGAGGTGACTTTTCTTTCCTCGGGGTCAGTATGCTGTATGATAATTCATGTATATCATATGTATGTATGCATAATTGTTCTTCATTCCCCAATCAAGGAAGGTCACCTAGAAGAAGGGAACACATGTGTCTTTTGAGTCAACATGAGAGAGAGCAAAAGAGATCTCAATGTTTTGCATCATCCTCAAGTAGACAACACTAAGGACAACAAATAGAAGAATAAGAATAACACATAGAAGAAGTAACAAAAGAGATCAAGAGAGGAGGAGAGAGTCGGCTATGCTAATGAAACTAGTCTAGCACGTCATCTACCCCCTGATCTTGCTAATCAATATTTCAGGAAGGTAGGAAACATGCTAGAGGAGGAACATCCAACACAGCAGATGGAGCTATCACAAGATCCAAACAAGGGCTATGTTCATGTTCTGAGCCACGTTGTTCTTGTCTAGGAGCTAGGATAAGTGCTTTAGAAAATTCATTAGATAAATGGTTATCAACATCAACATATTCATATTCACTATCAAAATGAACAGGTGTAACATTTTCATCATGAATAACATTTTCATCTATATCATCATCAAGATTTATAAAAATAGGATCTTTAACTCGCACAGGATCAAGACCATCATACATCTTATGTTTAGGAGATTTTGGCTCAATTTTCGGCTGAGGAGAAAATGGAATAATACTGGCTAAAGGTGTTTTTGGGGATTGCAAAGTTTGAGAAGCAGCTGCCTGAGCTCTAAGACGACGCTTTCATCGGCGTTCATGTGCAGAACGATTTCGTCTAGTCTTAGTAGGAAGTTGAGGAGATTGAGGAGGAGGAATGTTCTCATCCTTATCACTTGGGTGTTTAGGTTGTGGTCTCTTAGGTTGAATAATAGGAGAAGAGGCAGGTCTCTTCTCTCTATAAGAGGAAGGAGGAGGAACTGCTCCATATAAAGGAGGAATATTTGGTTTAGGAAGGAGACCAAGTCCATCATGACGAGGAGGTATAGGTCTACCTTTAGGAAGTTTATTAGATATAGGCATAGTCACATTCGTAGGGATAGGTTGGGAATCTTCTTGAGGAAAGACATTAGTTTTATCTTTCAAAGGAAGAACTTCCTTCTCAAGAACGATAGGAATATCAAGTTTGGGTGTTCTAGGTTCACTTAGAGATAGGATCATATCTTTTTTCCACTTTTGATAAGATTTGAAAAGATGATCACTTCGCGGTGGAAGAGATTGGAATTGTTTAGGCCAAAAATAATCCATAGGAATGCTAGAAGTTCTTTCAGTTGGTGTAAAGAGACTATGATTGACAGTAACAACTTCACCATTATGGGGAACTTTCAAACACTTGTGAATAGGAGAAGCAATAGCTTTCATGGAAGATAGCCAAGGATAGCCTAGCTTCACACAAAATTGTTCGGATGATGGAATAATAGCAAAGCTCACATCAAGGGCTTTGTTATGGACCTCAATAGGTAATGTAATAGAACCAATTGAAGGAGAAGAAAATGCATCAAATAGTTTCACAACCACATTTGTTTTGTCATAGATTACTTGATTCAATTGCAAAGTAAAAAGAAATTCTTCAGTAATGACGTTAACCATGCAAGAAGGATCAATAAGCACTCCACGGCAAGGTGTATTCTTGACTTTTGCAACTATATATAAAGGACCATCAGGTGTCCTGATAGTTTCACTGGAATCAAATGTGATGGAAGGTTCCCTAGGGATTTTCTGCTGCTCTACAAAGTTAATCACATTCAGAGTCATAGACACAAGACTATAAGATGAGAAAGAGGAATCATTAGCCTCAATCACATTAGAGGTATGAGAAGGTAATGGATCAGTAAAAATCTAAAGATTTTGGTTAGGAGGAGCTATAGATGTGTTGCCTTTATCATTCACATTTGAAACAGAGATAGTATTATTATCAATCAAATCTTGAATTTTACCCTTTAAAGCAAAACATTTTTCAGTATCATGCCCAGGATGATGATGAAATTGACAAAAAGATTTGTTATCAAAATAGGGTGAATTAATTTTTGCAGGATCTATTTGCTTTATAGGAGGAAGAGTAAGCACATTTTGTTCCAATAACTTATTCATAATACTATGTAATGATTCATTCAAAGGAGTAAACTTTCTTTCTTTTTTGAAAAACTTAGAAATAGGAGGCACTCTTGATGCTGCATTCACATTGTTGTTGATGATGTTTTCATTGAATTTAATTGACTCTCTGGTCGGTTTAAACTTCCCAAATGGTTGTTGACTACTATCACCCTTATCACTCGGAGCCATAGGATTTTCTTGTTCCATTTGACTTACAGTCAATTGATAATTGTGAAGAGTTGCGCACAACTGTTGGAAAGAAGTAAACTCAGAAAACAGAAGTTTTTCGCTAATATCTTTTTGTAAATTAGAAATAAAGATTCTTTGAATATCATTGTCAGGTAGTAGAAAATAAATTTGAGCATACAAATGCTTATATCTACCAATGAAATCAGTCACTTTTTCTTTTACACCTTGTTTACAATGCATTAAATCAATCAAAGTAACTTTAGGACTTATATTGTTTTGAAATTGTTGAATAAAAGCATTTGCAAGTTGTTCGAAAGAAGTAATAGAATAAGAAGGCAATGAGAAATACCATTGTAAGGCTTTATCTCTTAATGTTCTAGTAAACAGTTTTGCAAGCAACCTTTGGTCATAAGCAAAATTGGTACATATTGTTTGAAATGTCTTAACATGTGTTAGAGGATCACCCTTACCATTATAAAGCTCCAAATGCGGAATTTCAACATGTTTAGGGGGGATAGCTCGAACAATGTCAAGATAAAGTGGGCTCGCAACATCAAATGTGGGCACACTAAACTTAGATTGATTCATAGAGGGAATTTGTTGCTGTAGAGAAGAGACAGTTTGTGCAAGATTGTTAATGGTCGCTTCAGTCGAAGAGTTCATATTAGACGTGTTAGATTGTGAGGGAGGTGTTATGTTATTGAAAGAAGGTATTGATTGAGAGTAAGGTGGCGGGACACTATGATAGTTAGTCATAGGAGATGATTGGAAAGGAGGAACACTACAAGGAGGAATGGAATGGTTAAATGAATTGCCCCCTTGCGTCGTGTTTATTTGTGGAGATATAACAAGAACACTCATTGAAGGAATGAATGAAGAAGTTGGATTGAATGAAGGAAGAGGGTTGATTGAAGAAGAAGGATTGCCCCCATGACTAGTGATCGTAGGTGGAATGTCTTGTATTGAAGTAGTCATTATGTTTGATGTAAAAGTAGGTATACTAGCAATAGGAGTTGTCAAAGGAATAGAATGATTAACTTGAGTAGGAGGTTGTGTATAACCTAAAGTTTCGGCACAACTCTTCATAGGCATCAAATTCGAATCCACAATGTGTGCAATACCACGCAAAATATCAACTCCATTCTTATCACTTTGAACCATACGTTTTAGACCCTCAATTAAGGAAAGAGCTTCACTATCAGGGTATTCTTGAGACATCCATTGTCGAAAATCATCAAATTGGTTATCCAATTTTGAAAGTTGTTCTACAGAAACCTCATGGAGAGCTTCTTCATCATTAAGAGGATTAGAGGAATTACCCATGTCCTCGTTAAAAAGGCCATTCAAATTAGGTTCCATCTCCTCAGTAATTAAACCTTGGAAGGACTTAATTCTATGGCTTCGTCTAACGGGAATAGTGTAAGTAGGGCTTATTGTTGTACAACTCATGCACTAAAGAGAGAGAGAAGATTTTGAATTTTAGAGGTAGTAAACTTCAATAAAATCAGCCAATCTCCTAGATTTAAGCTGTTAAATACAATCAGGACAATCTCCCGAAATTTCAGAAAAAATGTCAGGGACCGTGGCGAACGGAGTGTACACGGTCCTTTCAAAATTTTCAAGGATGAAAGTTATGATGATTTTAAAGCTAATCTGAAAAAATTGAGTGATTTTACGATCTGTAGATAGGCCAAATTAAAGTTGCAATCTCAAAATTGAACCCTACCAAGATTGTTGAAAAATGTAAAATTTGAATTTTGAAAAAAGAGAGGGAAACTGAAATTTTGAATTTTATGATTTTAGAGGGAATACTGAAAGCAATGCAAGTTTTGAAATTTAAAAGTTGACTCGATTTCACACAAAATTCAATTTTGAAAGCGGAAATCAAAGTTATTGCAATTAAACACTTAATTTCAAAAATCACAAACTGCAAAAATTTGAATAAAGAACTGAAATTTCGAATGAATGCCAACACACTTTTTAGATTTAGGACAGTAAGAAACACAATTTTGACATGAATTTTAATTTCAACAATTTTTGAATGATTATAAGCCTTTATCCAAGCAATCACTAGACCAATTTTGACTTTAATTTTGAAAGTGTTAGAATTG
Source organism: Cryptomeria japonica (assembly GCF_030272615.1). Lineage (NCBI taxonomy): Eukaryota > Viridiplantae > Streptophyta > Pinopsida > Cupressales > Cupressaceae > Cryptomeria > Cryptomeria japonica. The sequence continues at coordinate 26,535,986 of NC_081405.1, read as the reverse complement.
ATAAAATCAGCCAAAATTCTGGATTTTAGCAGAAAAATACAGTAAGATCTAGCTCCTGAAATTTCAGAAAAAATGTCGGGGACGATGGCGCTCGGGGTGCACACGGTCCTCGCAAATTTTTTCCAAATTTTCAGGGATGAGAGATATTGTGATTTTATTGCGGAATCCAAAGTTACAGCCGATTTGGAGGTGTTTTGATTAGTGAAATTATCAGTCAAAGGTTGAATCAAGAAGGTTTTAAAAATTAGGGTTTTGACATTTAACCTCTTAATTTTCAGAATTAAAGCACAAATATGAATTGACAATTTGCAATAGAAGGGTAGATCTGAAACAAGCATTAACAATTAAACATTTCACAAGTTTAATTACTAAAAAGAAAATTTTAGGGTTTTTATCCAATCAACCTCTAAAATTTGCACAAGATCAAACATGAAAAATGTAATTAAGGAAGCAAATTTTCAGATCTAACCATGAATTATCAGAATGAGGATGTTCACATCGGGTTAACCAAAATGTAAAGCAAAAAAATCGAACCCTAGTTGTTCTCCCCTCCCCAACTCCGAGGAGAGAGAAGGGAGGTCACTAGGGTTGATGGTTTTCACTTAGGAGGGACTTTACATTCAAAAGAGGGGTTGAAACCCACAAGATCCAATCCCACACAATGCAGGATTGGATTCTAAATGAGTTTCAAGGGTTAAGACATCAAGGATACCCTCTTTTGTAAAGAAATGTAGATAGAATGATTGAACTAGGAATGCATGTAAAGTAGGAAAGATTCATTTATAAATAGAGATAGGGATATGGGATGAAGCTGCAGACCTGGAATTAGTAGTAAAATGTCGAGACGGTGCTGTTCTGCAAATTTGAGCGAAAGTTGACAGGACGATGGCGCCCGGCGTGCACACGGTCCTCCGAAAAATCCACGAAACGAAGGTGGATCTGTTCGTCTCTGCACAAGGATTCCAGATCTTCAATTACAGCTGCGTACCTGCAACCTACACACAAAAAAGAGAGGACGATTGGGGGGTTAGGGATGAGGGGTTTGCCTTTAGGTCAAACCCCGATTTTGGAATTAACCAAGAAATGAGAATGCTGTAAATGTAAATGTTTGTAATGTAAACAAGTACTGATACCTTGTTGTAAGAATGTTTGTATTCTTACATGCGAAGGTGTAATGTATGTAGTATGTTGTATGTTGTATGTGATCTCCTCTTCAATGGTTGAATCCTTGTCTTGAATGCAACACTTAGCCTTTAATGGAGACTTAGAATACTCAATTGCTTGAAGGAATTCTTGAATGCTTGAATGTTTTAATATCGCTTCCACCTTTTGCTCACATATGTCCTTTTGCCCTCCCTTTCTAGGAGAGGAAAAGTAGTTTATATACTTGTCAATCAGGGCTGATAGACTGATTTTCCTGACCTTAGGCCGACCTCGAAATAATATTTTCCAATTTGCAAACTTCAAGACCCAATGCCCAAAAGGAGATCGGGCCCAAAATAGGGCCAGGGACCAGGGCGCTGGGCGCCATGGTCCCACCTCCTGGGACAACAGGGTGCAAGGAGGGATCATGCCAAGGTGTAGAAAAATGCAGTTTTTGATGTCACAAGCAGGTTTCGGGGTCTCCATTCAGGTTCAACGTTGCGCCACCATCGTGAAGACCCAAATGCAGTCGAAATTGCAAGTGTCACAATTTTAGGACGCTACACCTTTCTTTATAAAAATACGGTTCATAGTGTAGATAGTTGCGTTGACAGCTTCTCTCCAGAAAGTTTTCACTACACCTCCTTGTATCAACATCGTCCTAGCAGCTTCAACAATTGATTAGTTGTTTCTCTCTATGATACCATTCTGCTGTGGTGTCCTTAGTGTAGGAAGTTTTTGTTTGATATCATTTTCTTCACAATACCTAGTGAATTCCTCATAAGTAAATTCACCACCCTAATCTGTCCTCAGACACTTTATCTTCTTACCGCTCTCTTTCTTAGTTAAGGCCTTGAATGTCCTGAACTTTGAAAAAGATTCAGTCTTATCCTTAAAGAATGTGACCCACATCGTCCTTGAGCAATCATTAGTGAAGATCATAAAATATTTGTCACCTTGAATACTTTTTGTTCTTATTGGTCCACAAACATTTGTATGAACCAAATCTAACAAATATTCTGCTGAAAAGGATTTGCTCTTGAAAGTTGAGGATGTCATCTTTCCCAATTGACATTCTTTGCATAGAGCATTAACCGATTTGTCTAATCGAGGCAAACCTCTCACTATCTTGGACTTACTTTAACAATGTTATCAAAGTTTATATGACAAAATATCCTATGCCAAAGCCAACTATCATCTATCTTTGCAATTAAGCAATTGCTGACTTTAGGATTAAGGTGAAACAAGTTACCTTTAGTTTGCTTCCTAGTTGCAATCAGTTCACCTTTATGTCATAGATTTTGCACATACCATTTTAAAACTCTAATGGGTATCCTTTGTCATTGAGTTGTGCCACACTCAAAAGATTATGCTTTAAACCTTCAACCAAGTAGACATCATCTGCACTACTCTTCCCATTAAGAGAAATAGTTCCCTTACCTTTAATTATGCAGGGTGAGTTATTACCAAATCTTATAACTCTGCTATCAAATTCCTTAAGAGAAAGAAATTTGCTCTAATAACCGGTCATGTGATGTGAACAACCACTATTAATGATCCAATCATCAGAGTTATCCATCCTGGATACTAATGCCTTCTAGTCTGACATCTCTTCTATAATGGCTACAAACACAATGTCTTCATTAGCATCACCATCAGATTCCTCATCGGTGATACCACCATCAAAAATAATAAGACAATCTCTTTTGCCTTTACCCTTGTATTTCTTGAATTTCTCTCATTTGTTCTCATTATCACCATTAGGACAGTTAGCAACAATGTGTCCAATCTTGTTGCATGCAAAATTTTTCAAAGATAATTTGCCTCTATATTTACCTGTACCTCTAGGCAACTGCTTGGCCAACAATGCTTCAAGCTCAACTAAACTGTCTTCATCGTCAACTTCTTTGCTGGATCTAGATTCATAACTGTGACTACCATCTCTACTTTTGCTCATAGATGGGTTAGAAATAGAAGCTCTAAATGCAGACTTGAATTTCTATAAACTACCATCATAACCATTTAATTCAAAAGCAGTAAGCTTTCCAATAATGGAATCAAGAGTTACCTTAGTTTTGTCAATGGACTTTGGCTCTTGAATAGCTGCAACTCAGATAGCATAGACCGGTAGCAGGGTTCTCAGTACCTTACTCATCACTGTGGAATCTTCCACTTTACCTCCTGCACTCTTAATTTCACCGACTATCTCTTTTATCCTTTGACCATACTGCTAGATATTCTCACCTTCAACCATCCGCATGTCATCAAATTTTCCTCTTAGACTATCTTCTTTAGCAATCTTAACATGTTCATCACCGCTATAAATATCTTCAAGTTTTTTCCATACCTCATATGCAGTTTCAAGACCATGAACATCTACATACTCTGCATCAGACAAGGAACTGATAATAGCCTCCAATGCTTGATGATTTTCTTATTTCTCTTTCTTCTGATCATCAATCAACATCCCAATAGGTGCAACATACTTAGTATCAACATGTTCCCAATACTGACTTCCCAAACTCTTGATATAAATTTTCATTCTATCATTCTATATCTTGTAGTTCTCTCTATTAAAATTTGGACCTTCCTTCTTCATCATGATCTGCAAATCCTTACCTCAAGCTGTTAGGCTTAGACCTTAGAGGACCTGAAATGCTTTGATACCAATTGATGGTATGATGAAAGAATAAGTATCCGGTGAACTACTGAGGGGGTGGGGGGTGAATCAGTAGATAGAAAAAGTGATACAAACTTCACCAATCTCAAAAATCAATCTTTCAAACTAAACTTAGAATAATACCTCTTTCAAGATAAAAAATCATAAGATAAACCGGTTGACTATTACAACAAATTAACAATAAACAACTTCTTCATATCTCAATACTTCTGGTTATCATGACTTATAAAAAATAGTTAAGTAGTTAAGTGAATCAACCATGAAAACATAACCGCAAAAACATTCACCACTTGACACAAATATTTTTGACGTGGAAACCAAAATAGGTAAAAACCACGGTGAGATGAGACTCACAAGATAACTATTTGAACTCTTCTGAAGTTCGCCCTGTTAGATGCCTAGCCTCTTAAAGCTTTACAAAAAGTCCTGTTAAGATCTGAGCCTGTTAGGAATCACTTGGTTAAGGGATTGACTACAAATGCCTTGTTAGAAGCAATACTCTAGGAGGAGTAACCTCGGTAGAGGATTTGAAAATCCAATCTAATGGACCACCTTGTTAGAGGATTTGAATAGCACCAAGCTTGTTAGAGCTTACTCGGTTAGGGGATTTCAATTATGCTATAATTGTTAGAAAACAATAGAAGTTTGCTGATCTGTCTGAATAGAACTACACTTGCTTGATTAGATCCATTTCATGCTCCTATCCGCCTTTACTCAAACTGCAGATACATCATCTGGTTCGATGACCACACACTCAACTGAACTGTGTCTATCTCATTGCCAACTCATTAAACTAAACAAATTCATCGACCTTAAATACAAATCAACCAGGTCAGTAACACAACAAAAACCTAATTCTCATAGAGATTATAAACAAATCGGTTTAAGTATGACCATTGGATTACATAACAATCTTTGCACATCAATCAAGAAAACCTTGATCGCTCCTTGATCACTGCTTCATCGAACTTAGTAACTCATCATGCACTTTGTATTAGATGCAATACATTTTCTCATTCCCTAGACAAAAACCATTACAACAACTCGCCAAAATCTCTTGGAATTGTCTTCATATAATAATCATATGTGTCATAATCATTATCGCTCATCATCAGATCATAAACCAATATAACTAATTCACCAAACTTAATCAGTTAGGGTTTATCAAAAACAACAGGTAGGGTTTACCGATTACATCAATAGATAAGGTTTACACCAATTACCAGTTCACTCCACAAATTCTTCCTACCGGTTACAGTAACAATATTACAACAATATCAACAATATCATTACCAGTTTAACTGACATCAATGATAACATAACATATCATTAATGCAATCTTTATGCAAATACCAACACCTTGCAATGCTCATTTTCCAAGAAAGAAATCAAGAAAAGTTTTGCAAGTACCATTATTAATGATAGATTAAATGATTGAAGGCATGTAAAGGTGGTGATGTAAGCCGTGAATTTTGATATTATAATATTTTTGCAGGAAATTTAATGCACCACCCTTAAGAGCTAGTCAGAATAACGCATGTTATTATGACTTTTTTTTTCCCAAATGGTCCTTCCTCATGATGATTAGCTGCCATTTGATAATCCAAACCTAAATTGGTCAGCGACTGAGCAAGGGAATATTATCCTAGGATTATAGTCTCTTGCATGAAAACAACAATCTGACTTCGCGAGATATAAAAGGGTTATCATTCTATTGAAAAAGTTTGCAGAGCAAGCCATAAATCATGAACAACATCTAGAAAAAGAAATTGTTGCAAGAAGAGGTTCTGATAATTAGTTTCTCAAATATGGTGCTTAAGGGAAAAGGACCTACGATACAACCATATGTGGAGCACATGTTGGATGACATCCTTTTCGACCTGACCGACCTTTCCTGAGAGATCATAGAAGATGAAGACGAATTTTCAACAATTCTTTGGGTGCTTATCGAAGAAAAAATGAAAGCGGAGATGATCGATAATCAAAATACTGGTCAAAATCCAGTCCCTAAGGAAGAAGAAGTATGAATTTGATAATTGTTTATAGTGTTAATGATGAAACCTTCTGGTAATTTTAAAAAAATCTATAATCATGTTCAAAACGGTCATTTTCAAGATCGTTACTATGGAAGGAACCATTTCTTGAAATCGGAAAAAGGGGTTTTTAGATATAAATAGATAGGAGATAGAAGGAAGTAAGAGGAAGAATTTTGGAAAGATAGATTTTGTGTTGTTTTGTAAAAGACAAATATGATGTGGTTTATGTTTTGGTTTTGCTGAACAGTTTATCCCATAGATCAAACTTTGTGCTACTTTAGATAAATTGCATTTTTCTTATGTAAATGCTTCCTGTTCAGTTTTGGCATTTTGAAATATTAAATATTTTTTCTTCCTCTACTCTTCATTATGGTATAATGTTTATCTTTGAATGATATTATGCAACATGAACTAAGTTAGTGTTCGGCTGGGCAAATGCTTTGTCATTTGTGCAATTCTTTCCTATTCCTTGAATATTTAGGATAAGAATTTTGCCTTTCCTGCTTTTTGGTTAAAAGCATACCCCATAAACCCTAAAAAATCATATCATAAGAGGGAGTTGTACCTCTAAAATTTAGAGAAAATTTGCATAGATAATCACAACTTATCCAATTATTGATTGATAGTTTGTTCTCCTGTGTGGGCAAAGAGTCATATTGATATATTTTTGAAGGGAACAAAATATGTTAACCAATAGGTCAAAATGAAATGGTAGGTGGGGTACTTAGACATTTTTTAAGGGAATGGTGGGGAATACGAACTTCTTAATTAACAAATAAAGTTTATAACATGATTGTTCAAACATTAAGGGATTTGGTTGACTTCTAGGATTTTTAAGCTAGAAAACACATTGAATTATGACAAAAAAGAGATTTAACTTGTGTACACATATAATTCTATTTTATTTAATTTAGCTATTCATATGGATAGTAGTGGGAAAATAATTTAGGGGCATTACAACTGTGTAAAAATACAATTTTTTGGAGGTTCCAACAAGTCCTTTAAGCTAAAAACAAAAGAAAAATCCCTTCTTAGTGTTTGCATACCATCTGACATAAATAGACCATAATTTGTAATCATTTTTTTAAAATAACAATCTTTAAAAATGACCACTCCAAGAATTGAATAACTACCCAAAATAAAAATAAAAAAATGACTTTTTAAATTCTAATCTATGATGCCTAAAGAACATGACTTATTGGTTAGTAGGAGGCGTAGAGTTCCTTTCAGCCAAGATTGCAAACTGGAGTTGGGCATCATGTGTTTAGGCCTTCACTTCCTCATCTTCCAATATAAAGATGATCCTCATGTATTCTGCATAGTTCCTTTTTCATTTCCAAGCTAAGGAAGGCAATCCAGAAAGGATGTCCTCCTGCAAGTCTTTGACTAATATCGGGTTAGGTCTAAGTATAGGGGCAACACCTTCTCCAAGGAGAACCATTCTATACCATGTCAACTTAACTGGGCACTGATTCAATTTGCCTCTAGCACTAGAACTCTAGTTGCATCAATTTCTCTCTGTAAAAGCTTTGTACTCAACATAGTCAGCTTTCTCTCTCTAGGCTACTCTGCTCAATTGAGCAACAATGTATCCTTGTTCATTTTGAATCCAATTCAAATCAGGTTGAACTATGGGAATTTGTTCTTCATGAGGGAGAACCATGCTATTTTAAAACAAGGGAACATCCCATATTGAATGTTGGTTTGGGAGTTTCTGAAATGAAAATAATTAAAATTTAGAATTTTTCACTTACCCAATTAATACGTCAGCTTTCCAACTTGTTGTTTTTATGACTAATCCCTAAAGAAAGAGTGAATGTAGAAAATTTGCCACCCTTCACTTATGTACATTACTATCACTTCATTAAATATTTGGCTGCGAAAGATAATATCCCCCCCTTCAAAAATAGTGTAAACAAATTTACATGCTTGGACTTCTTAATTTGTCATTAAGGAGGTGCATATTTCATATCTTCAAGTGGATCATGTCTCAAAAATTAAAAAATTCCATGTAGTTAGGTGGCTGCAAAAGCTCTTAATCTTTGCATGGAGACCAAAAAATCACTAAGTCAGGCGATGCCAACCTGGATGGCAAGAAACATTTAATGCAGCTGGGAAAATTTCAAGACAACCAACATAAAGGGGTGATCATTCAAGGAAATCCGTCTAGTAGAGCACACTAGAAAATTTGTGAACTAGTGCCAAGGTTTGTTAAAATCTCGACTGTCTGACCTTGTGCAAATCAACATTGTTTACATTGGACGACTTCCTCCCAAAAAGGGAAATTGGGAAGTCAGCAACCTTCGACACTTAAGGACCATAATAAAAAAGCTCGAAAAGGAAAGAAAGTTACGATTGAGCTAACAAACTAGTAAGCAGGTGAAGGGGCTAACCTTAAGAGTCAAGTTTTGACAAGATCTAAGGAAAGTTAAAAAATAGGGGTAATACCTCTTAATATTATTCATCCTTGTCTTTTATCTTTTCACCTCTTAATCCATTCCCTTCAGCTTTACCTACTGTTTTATCCTATGTGTCCCATTTACCTATGCGATCATGGTTATTCTTTTATCCTTTTTACCTCTTAATCTCAATCATTCATTTCTTAGAGGATCTCTATAAAGGGAGTCTCACCCTCTCATTTCATCAATCAATCAAGCAATCAAGAATTTGGAGGATACTTACATTTTGTCAAAATCATTCAGCTTTTATCTTTGCATCATCCATTCTTTCATGAGCTTTTGTGCAAGTGTAACACAAATGTGAGACTAACCATATCAAATACAAGATCATGGAGGATATGAGAACAATGGAGACAAGCCTACTTTGTTTGTGACTGGTATAAAATTTGTTATTTAATTTTTATTTGCATGCATTGTAGTTATCTATTGATTTTGTGTTAAATTAGTCAGGATAGCTTACCTTGGAATTTGTCATCTCATACGAAGCCATATCTTGCATAGGCTATTGATTTGTGGCTATCTATCATAGTCCTAATCCTATCTTCATTTGGAACCTAATTTTAGGACCTTTTCCCTTGATCATCTCCCATTTAGCCTTGATCCCAATTTGTCACGCATCACTTGACTGGGTATGTTGACACACCAAAAACATTATGGGCATTTCCTGCATTACTTGCATCATCACATGTCAATCCTGAATATATATATATATATATATATATATATATATATACATCTCATATAGCATCACATCTTGCATACAAAAAGGGTTAGCTCATAATCATATTATAATATGTATCATCATCCATACATATTGCATAATAGAAGCTGTTTATGGTGAAAATGGATAACAATAAACAACAATATTGAAAGGCTAAATGAATCCAACCACAAAACCCTAGCCTAACAATGAACAAAGATCCACCATAACATATGAAGATAACCTAAGACAATGCAAAATAAATCAAAATCACAAATATTATACCATCACATGCCCAATAGGGTTTTGATCTCCATTCTTCCTATCTCCATTGATCTTGCTTGATATATTTGCTCTCAGATTTTTACATGCACAAGAGCTCAACAAAGAACGGAATGTGGTTGCAAGTAGGATCGTAGTGTAGCCAATTGATCAAGTAGTTAGGTCATTAGCATGAGTGATTAGGGCATTAGGGTTTGATAATGAAGGAAGCATCTCCTTAAATAGAAGACACTATAAGAAATGGAGGGTTAAGATTGAGAGGTGTAAAAAGAGAGGTCGGCTAGGATTAGAGGGTAGGTAGAGAAAATAGTAAAATAATGAAAGAGGTAGGTAGTGTATGAATAAAGAGATGAATGACATGTGTCATGTGTAGAAAAAGATAATGAATTAATTAAATAAATAAAGATTTATTTAATTAATAGAAGAAGTAGGACAATTAAATAAATAAAATATTTATTTATTTTAGGAAAGGGATAATTTAAATAAATAAATGTATTTATTTAAATGAGAAATAAGGCTAGAAGAGGATAAATGAATTAATTAAATAAATAAAAATTTATTTAATTAATAGAAGAATTAGGCTTAGATAATTAAATAAATAAAATATTTATTTAATTAGACATGACAATTTTGAGTGTCTACATTTTGCCCCTCTTTGAGACAATGCGGCTTGTCGCGTTGTTTCAAAGATGATAAAATGAACTGATACAGAGTTGCCCCAGTATGGGAATGATATGCCCCCTTGAGAGATTGGATGAAAATGTCTGAAAAGATTGCAGACAATCTCTCGATAAGCAAGAAAGGCTAGAATGGACTGACCGGATAAAGTGACAAAGTCACAGGAAGAAGAATACTGACTCGGGAAACGAAGGCTAGGGGTAGTCTATAAGATAGACCACGGGCAAAAGACATCCTCATTGTCATCCACACCCTTACAAGATCACAGTGCAGAGCAAAAAAAAGAGCAGCAGCAGTCAGCAGCGATGGCTTTGGTTCATAGATTTGACCGCGTTTGCCAATTCCAGCGACCAGCAGAGGCAGGAGAGCCGGTAAGTACCGCAAAATCTCCTTGTACTTTCACGCATTTCAAGTTTTGTCATTAATGCATGTTAGGTAGCAATAAATGCACTAGGAATAGGATAGTTAAAAAATGCAAAAATGCGCAACCGCGTCTGTGTCAGTGCCAGGCGCGTCTGTGTCCAACAGGCGCGTCTGTGTCGGATCCAGGCGCGTCTATGCCTGGGACCGCGTTTATGTTGAATGCGGACGCGTTTGAGAATTGTAGGGGCGTTTATGTCATGTAGGGATGTCTGTGTTCCCTGGCTGCGTTTGTGCATGATATAGCCACGTATGTGTTCAGGAAGCGCGTCTGTGTTTCAGAAGCGTGTTTGTGCAGTCTATAAGCGCGTTTAGGTGTGTAAAGCGCATTTGTGTGTCAAAATGCATAAGTTTTGGTCTTCGAGGTCAAATCGACAGTTCTGTGATGAACATACGCTGTCGATTGGATAAGCTGCAGAGAGGATACACTCAAGCAGGTCCTCTAGGATGACTAGGATAGATCAAGGCACTTTGTGATGAACAGGGAGCACCAAGATAGGCAGCACTTTGTGATGAACAGGGAGTGCGAATGTGAGTAACACTTTGTGATGAACAGGGAATGTCACACACGTAGTACTTTGTGATGAACAGGGAGTACTACTAGGATAGATAGCAACACTTTGTGATGAACAGTGAGTGTCACTAGGGTAGATAACCATATGCATTTAGATAGCAAGTAGCATTTTGTGATAAACAGTGAATGCCACTATAACTGACATGATTGATTGGTTGACTGCAGGAGTATTTGCCTATGTTGGAGTCACGGGAGAGATTCCCATCGACTCAGAGGTTGCGACCAGAGTTGTCGATTCAGGACATGATTTCGATTGAGGAGATGGGTCTCACACATGTGCTATATGTGCCTGAGTTTCGGGCAAACATGGGTTTTCTGACTGCACTGGCGGAGAGATGGCACTCCGAGACTTGCACGTTCCATTTGCCTATGGGGGAGATGACAGTGATGCTGGAGGATGTCTACCGGATTTTGCATATTCTGATCGATGGAGAGTTGATTCCATATGATCGAGACGGAGACAGAGAGGCACTGAGATGGGTATTTCAGGATCCCGGGTTGGAGATGAGAGCAGGTCACGTGGCATGGGATACCATGACCGCGACAGGGCTAGCGTTGCCGGCTATCATTGGAGGAGCCATCAGTGGTTTCTTATGTCCAGACAGGGCTACACGGGGATTGGCAGTTGGCTGGGGAGGAGCATTGGAGATACTGATGACAGAGCACACCAGATATGCATGGGGGCCATGTGTCTTGGCACATTTATACTATGAGCTGCATCAGTTTGTTTACCACGGATCAGTGGGCTTGGGCTGCGGAGTGACTCTCCTACAGGTGTGGGCATATGAGCACCTTCCTATCACATGACCTATCCACTTCAGAGGCAGAGGGCATGGATGGAGTTTTGTTCATTTATACGATATGATTACATCACAGCCTCGGATTGGTCGACTGGAGCACTGGAGGCAGGTTATAGATGACATTGATATGGTTATCTGGAGGCCGTACCTGGGGTGCGAGGAGTGGGATGATGACGCAGTGGAGCTACCCTATGCATTCAGGAGTAGGTATCTTATTGGGCGGATGCCCTATATTCTGGAGAGGCAGCTTGTTGACAGGGTATGCAGACAGTTCGGCCGGATCCAGAGGATGCCGCGAGGCTCGGGCATGTATGCCCGTACAGTCAAAGATCAGGTACAGTTCGGGCCACTTCTATCATATGATCAGGCCGTGACACAGATGGCCAAGATGATGCCATTACCGTGGGACATGTGGCCGGAGGTAGAGAATGCAGGGATGGACGCAGAGTATTCTGCATATTGGGCAGAGCATCCATTTCCGAGGTTGACAGATCCAGGAGAGTTGCTGGAGGGAGAGGTGGGAGAGGATGATGATGATGATGGTGGAGGAGATGGAGGCAGGGGCCGACGGAGGCAGAGAGGAGTGGTGGGGGAGAGGCGAGTAGCACCTTGGAGGGAGGGAGGACAGGAGAGAGCAGCCCAGGTGGTGAGGGGTCGAGGTGGATTGCCCCTACATGTACCAGCAGCACAGGGTCCTAGAGCACAGGGACCGAGACAAGTGCAGGGACAGGGATAGGTGCAGAGACAGGTACCTACTCAGGCACCTAGACAGGTACAGGGGGAGGCACAGGTGCAGGCACCTACAGAGGAGGAGCCACAGGCAGAGGCTGAGGGTGGTGATCCTGAGGAGGATGAGCCGCTAGGGCTGAGAGAGATCTGCCAGGGGCAGGCAGACGAGATTGCGGATTTGGAGCGGGAGAGGGATCGCCTCAGGATCAGGCTCAGGGACATAGAGCGGGAGAGAGACCAGGCCATCCAGCGATATACTGAGGCCGAGACAGCTCTGAGGGCAGGGAGGCGGCCAGCAGAGGATGCAGGGGCAGGATAAGCATATGTGCTGCGAGTCGGAGAGGAGATCGCCTACTGGAGGGATCTGTACTATGGTGCTGTGCCAGCGGATCAGCGGGCGAGGAGCTTCCATAGATCGTCGCGCATAGCGACGGTTACGGGAGGGAGTCGTAGGAGGCAGGCATCCAGCGGTGGGGTCATGGGTCCTCCACCACCACCAGACAGGCAGGGGGATCCTGGAGCGGGACCATCTAGAGCTCAGACTCCGTCGAGGCCAGGCGGTTCTGAGGGAGGGAGTTCATCATAGCCATAGAGGGCTCCCCTTTGTATCAGTATATGTACCATTTTTTGTATTGTAGACACCTGCGGGTGATTTTGTAGCCATATGATTTTGACATCATTGTATCATGACACTTTATATATATATGAGATGATGCATCTTTGCGGCAGCTATATGCATGTGTACCTATGTGATGAGATGTTCTTATGTGATGCTTATGATATGGATGCAAATATGTATATGAGAAAAGGCAATATTTTTGTTCTTTTATATTTTATATGTGATGCATGATGCAAATGTGAATGTATGTAATGCCGATGAATATGATAATGCAAATGTAAATTGTGCTAACAGGTGTTGTGTGCAGGATGTGATGCAGTTGTGATATCTATATGTATGTATGAAATGCTTATATGTGGTAATGTAGGTGCAGCTACATGAAATGCAAATGTTTTTGGTGTGTCATCATACTCAGTCATGTGATAGCGGGCTACGTGGACTCGAGAAGGACGATGGAAGTCAATCAAGAAAGGGGGATGGAAGATAGAAGATATGAAAGTGAAAGAGCTTTTTGTGCATTATCATCATTGAGTTTATTATGGCAAGTAGGTTATGACAATCGAGGCATATGTTCGACCCAGAAAGTCATTGTACCCGTTTGCATGGAGATAAGACAGTCACAAACAAGGAATGCCCTAGTTCATACTAGACTCATAGTGTCCTCATATCCTTGGACAAGTCATAGCATTACTAAAAGACAATCCACAGACAGCAAATGCAAATGGGTGACGATACCCCATCCTTGCCTTTCTAGTCAAAGACATCCTGGAGATAGAATCTCTAGTCAAAGACATCCCGGAAAAGCTAAAAGACATGTCACCAAAAAAGATGAAATCAAAAGAAAACCAAGACTCGACACCAACATCCACTGTAGTCCTCAAGTTTAGTGTCTCTTGTCACTTGTATAAGTCTTATTTGATTATGGTCACAATGTTCACTTTCACAAAAAGGATAGATAGCACTGAACCATATGTTGTCTGAGTCTATTGAAAGATTTGATTTTGTTGAAGCTCATTGTTGTTGCTGTGTCTCATTTGAAACTGACTAAATCCATGAAACTGATACTTTATTGTGGAGAAGATGGAACTTTATTTTGGACTGGTGATGCAGATGTTGCTTTATTGCGGATTGTGCGTGGATAGACTTGAAGGAAGCTGGAAGAAACTGTACTCCTCAAAACATGTGATGTTCTCAGTTACACACCCATCACTAGACGTAGGATTTTGCCTTAGCCACCGATAGGATCGGATTTATTATGGATGGAAAGGGATGTGAAAAGGGAGGTTTATTATGAATGGCTAACCAATCTTAGGTAGATCAATAACAAGCCATGATGGGAATGGGTAAGTTTATTATGGATGAATAGGTTGTGAGTGTGTGTGAAGTGAAAGGATGAAAGTGAATCCTGAAGGAGGGAGGAGCAAAGTCTCTACGCATGGCGCTGGTGACCCAGTTTTCACCATGGTACTTGCCCAGGGCGCCACCGAAGTGGTTTTCACCATTGGACAAAATTATTTCTCTTTACTTTTTTCGATTTTTCCATTTTTTTTGTGTCACAAGGCGCCTGTTTGCCAGGTTTTCACCAAGTAATGATTTTTTTTTGTTTTATGATTTTTTTGTATTTTTGATTTTTTTGATTTTTTTGTATTTTTGAATTAGGATATTCCAAAGAGCTTATGTGTAGAACCTGCGAAGGTGCATGCTATTGGTAGGATCCTCCAAGGGTTCACCTTCTGTAGTTGAGAGCTGATATGCCCCAGATCCATATACCGCTGTGATGATGTAAGGACCAAGCCAGTTTGGTTCGAACTTGCCCTTCTTATCTCTGTCTTGCTGATTCTTGGGGTTCTCTCTGAGTACTAAGTCACCTACCTCAAATGTGCGAGGCTTAACTTTGTGATTGTAACTGTGACTCATTCATTGTTGGTAAGCCTTGAGATGATTAAAAGCAGTGTGCCTTCGTTCCTCCAACAGTTCTAGTTCTTGTAAGCGAGAGACCCTATAGTCTTCATCGTTGATTATGTTTCTCAAGGAGACCCGTAGAGAAGGTAACTTGACCTCAATAGGCAAGATGGCTTCAGAGCCGTAGACAAGTGAGTAGGGTGTAGCTCCTGTAGGTGTGTGGACACTTGTGTGATAGGCCCAAAGTGCAGGATTGAGTTGGATATGCCAGTTACGGCCAACGTCGTCGACTGTCTTTTTAAGGATTTTGAGAATTGTTTTATTAGACGCCTCAGCTTGGCCATTACCTTGGGGGTAATATGGTGTGGAGAAACAGTGGGCAATATGGAAGTGCTCACAGAGTTCACGAACATCCTGATTTTTGAAGGGACGCCCGTTATCAGTAATAATGGAAGTAGGAATCCCGTATCGCCAAATGATGTAGTTCAAGATGAAGGTAGCGATTTGTTTCCCAGTAACTTGTGTGAGAGGCACGGCTTCAATCCACTTTGTAAAATACTTTGTGGCTGTGATGATGAATTTATGTCCATTGGAAGAAGGAGGGTGAATCTTGCCTATGAGATCGAGTCCCCACTGACAAAAGGGCCAAGGAGATGCAAGTGGTTGTAGTTCTTGTGCTGGTGCATGTATGAGGTCTCCATGAATTTGACACTGCTTACACTTCTTGACAAACTGATATGCATCTTTTTTCATAGTAGGCCAGTAGTATCCAGTCCTGATGAGTTTCTTGGCCAAGGTAGGACCACTAGTATGCGGACCACATATCCCTTCATGCACTTCTCGTAACGCAATCTGAGCTTCGTCACTCTCTAAACATCTAAGAAGGGTGCCACTTAGACCTCGTCGGTATAGGATGTTAGCTAAAATGATGTATCGAGAGGATTGGCGAATGAAAGTACGGCGTTGATTGTTCGATAGATCAGGAGGTAAGATATTGTCGCGAAGGTATGTGAATATGGAACCATATAACTGGGATTCAGGACCAACAACACATATCATTTCCGTAGGAGTGATCTCATATGATGGAATCAGCAGGTTGTCTACCAGGAATTCATAGCAGGTCTCATTTTGCGGTAGATCAATGAGCGAAGCAATTGTAGCCATGGCATCAGCAGCGCGATTCTGTTCTCTTGGTATCTGCTCAAACTCTATCTTTGCAAAGTGCTGTTTCAGATCATCTACCAGTTGTTTGTAAGGCATTAGCTTTTCATCTTTTGTTTGATAATCATCAGTTGCTTGATGGATGACAAGTTGAGAATCCCCAAAAACACGAAGTTCTTGGATCTTCCATTGAACTGCAATTCTTAACCCAGTTGTTAATGCCTCGTATTACGCTATATTGTTAGTGCACGGAAATGATAAGCGGTATGACTTTGGTATAGAATCACCTTGGGGAGTTATAAAGAGTATACCCGCTCCTGCCCCATGTTGTGTATATGAGCCGTCAAAATATAATTGCCATGGCTTTGCAGGTGATATTGTTAGAATGGACTCATCTGGAAATTCTGACTGTAGAGGAGCATCATCTATCATGGGAGCATCTGCCAATTGGTCTGCCATGGCTTGTCCTTTTATAGCTTTTCTGTCCACGTATTCAATGTCGAATTCACTCAAAATCATTACCCACTTGGCCAGCCGCCCAGTAAGTGTAGCTTTGCTGAGAAGATATTTTAGTGGATCAATTCTGGCAATCAACTTAGTCTTGTGAGTGAGCATATAATGTCATAACTTCTGTGAAGCAAAGACCACAGCGAGACATGCACGCTCGATCAGTGTGTAGTTTAGCTCATATCCCACCAATGTGCGACTGATATAGTAGACTACTTTTTCCTTGCCGTCAGGTATGTGCTGTGCTAGGAGTGCCCCCAGTGCTGTCGGAGTAGCCGATATGTAAAGTAGCAATGGTTGATCTAGAATTGGTGACATCAAAACTGGCGGGTTCAAAAGATAGTCTTTGAGCGCCTGAAAAGCCTGTTGATAGTTCTCATCCCATTTGAACTTGATGTTTTTGTGTAGCAGGTGCTGGAAAGGGTTACACTTATCTGCAAGTTGTGCTATGAATCTTCATATGGACTGGAGTCTCCCTTGTAAAGATCGAAGTTGACTGATATTCTTGGGTGGCGGCATGTCCAAGATAGCCTTGACTTTTGCTGGATCAGCTTCTATTCCTCTTTTAGACACAATGAATCCTAGGAGCTTCCCGGAGGTTACTCCAAAGATGCATTTCTTTGGATTTAGTCTTACCTTATATTTTTCCAGCCGATCAAAGACAACTGAAAGTATGTCCAAGTGTGTGTCTCTGTCTATTGATTTTCCCAAAAGATCGTCAACATAATCTTCCACTGTTATGTGCATGAGATCATGAAAGATAGTAGTCATCGCTCTTTGATAAGTAGCGCCTGCATTTTTCAACCCAAAGGGCATGACATTCCAATAGAAGGTTCCCCATGGACAAGTGAATGATGTTTTATGTTGATCTTCAGGTGCAATCCTGATCTGATTATATCTAGAAAATTCGTCCATTAAAGATAACATTTCATGGCCTGCTGTGAGATCAACGATCAAGTCAATGTTTGGTAATGGGAAATCGTCCTTTGGACAAGCCTTGTTGATATCTCTGAAGTCTGTACATATTCGGATGCTGCGATCCGGTTTGCTGATAGGTACTAAATTGGAAATCCATTTGGGATAATCAATTGGGCGTATGAATCCGACATCCAGTAATTTCTCCAGCTCTGCCTTGACTAGCAATGCCACTTGTGGATGCATTTTCCTTAATTTTTGCTTTACTGGTTTTGCCCCCGGTTTGACTGTCAAATGATGCATAACCAAATCCGGATCTAGTCCAGGCATATTAGCGTATGACCATGCAAAGTTGACTTGTCGTCCCTTAAAGAAGCTTATGAATTTTGCTCTCTCGGCCTCTGTCAATGATTGAGCCAAAAATATGTTGTGTGGAACCTCTGCTGTACCAATGTTTGTCTTTATAGTCTCCTCTACCAACATGGATGATTTTTCCTCGTATGATGCTGGGAGAATGTCGAGCCTTCCATCTTCGGGCGCCTCGGAGAGGTTTTCACCCTCAGATACGTCCTTTCTTTTTACTTTTTTGGAGTCAGATAGTGCCACAGTGTGGTTTTCGCCATAAGACCCTTGTTTTGTTTTTATTTTCACATTTTTGCGACTAGAAGGCCCGACACCTTCACCAAAGTATGCTATGTTGTTGAGCTCTATGGTGTATCCTGCTTTGTGGTCTCCAGGGGGAAGATCATCTCGAATGCCAAGGTAGTCGATAATAGCTTCGTCATTTTGAAATGTATCAAATTGTGCTGGTCCTTCATGATCCCAGTCAATGAGTTGAGGATGAACAAGGGGAAGGTCATTAGTGTTTTCAGAGTTTGCTGGACGAAGAGTGAAGATGTGGTTATATTCAGGTATGTCAAGGTAATTGTCGAGGTCATCGATGGAACTCTCCTCATCAGTTTCGATCGTGAGCGAATCCAAATTGTCATCACTAGTAGAGCCTTCTGGGACAGGTGTCCTCATCCTATGTGATTTTGACCTAGGACCTTGAAACGAAGCTTGTGCGGGATCCTTATGGGTTGGTTCTTGACCAACTCTGAACTTTTTGTAAAATTCCTCCTCCTTTATAGGTTCATCCGGCTCTCTGAATGTTTCAGTGAGCTCATAGTCACTGGAGGATTTGTCTGAACCCCACTCCCACTCATTAGAATCTATGGAAGGATAATCCTCTTGTTGAACTTCGGCAACTTTGATTCGCCATACCTCTTTTGTTCTTTTATTCTGTAGTCTGGGATTCAGAAAACCAAGCCCCTTGGAGCGTTCCCTTCTTGTAGTTAGCTCAGGTTGTAAGGGCTCCATGACACCTTCTTTGCGTAGTCTGAGAGGGCTTTTTCCATCATACCCGAATCTTTGCAAAATTTTGAAGCCTTTGCCATAGTTCTCACAGGGTATAATAATCTGATCATGTGTGTCCTCTTCAACGTCCTTATAGAGCATTTTATATAAATTTTCTTCTTCTAGTTCACCCCATTTTTGAAAGATGGTAGGATCCCATTTGAGTATCATGATGGAGATTTGCTTGTTAGGATGTGGCCTCCCATATTCTTTTGGAGAGCTCAGGACTTGTCGTAAAAACATTGTCTGATTCAGAGTGTATTCTCCCATGCCTTTGTCTTGAAACTTGGCTCTAAGTTCACCTTGTTTTGATGTCGAGGGCTTTAATGACTCAGGATCAATATATGCTGAAGAAGGAGTAGCCTCACGATTGCTGGGAATGATAGTTTCAGTATGTGATCTCAAGTTATTACAATATATGAATGGATTTGGATCACCATTGACCGTTACCTCGACTCCATTGTGAGGGAACTTAATGCATTGATGGTATGTTGATGGGACTGCCCTCATTTCATGAATCCACGAACGTCCTAGCAATATGTTATACGTGAGATCTAGATCTAGGACTTGACAAACCACATCCTTTGTGACTGGCCCTATTCTTAATGGTAAGGTGACTATGCCCTTGGACGAGCGCTCTTCATCATCATAAGCCTTAATGGTGATTTGGTTTGTAGCATTCACAGCCTTGTCAGAATATCCCAATTGTCTGATAGTGCTCAATGTACAAATATTAAGACCTACTCCTCCATCTATCAGGACTCGCTTTATTCTATGTTTATGTATGAAGGCCTCAACATGTAGAGGTGCATTATGTGGCTGACTTATGGAGGCGTCATCAGCTTCTGTGAATGTGAGGGAGTGTGGAACAGATAGGTATCCCACCATGGCTTGGAACTGGTCCACGTTCAGATCAGTAGGGACGACAGTATCTCTCAAGATTTTGTTAAGGATAACTTTATGTGCAGGAGATATACGTAAGAGCTCAAGAATAGAGATGAGTGCAGGTGTCTTCCCTAGTTGTTCTACAAGGTCGTACTCAGGCTTGGTATTCTTAGTGGAGGCACCTGGCAATGTAATCTTACCTCGACGGGTTGTAACATGACATTCAAAGGTAGATTCGGACAAAGATCCCACACCTTTTAGGACAATCTTGGGTCTCTGAGAAGGATTCTCAGGATTTTTGTTCTTGATAGTAATAGTAGAGATATGATTGTCCATTGAGATGTGATTGATAGTAGAATCATAATTGTAAGGTGCTCTAGTGTAATTGGCTTGATCATCTGTGACTTTGCCTTTTTCTTTGTCATGTTTTGGGAATGGTTCCTTAAACACCTCATGTTCTTGATTAGATGAATGTCCCTCAATCTCAATATCACCTCTATCAATGAGATCTTTTACAATGTTTTTCAATCGATGGCAATTACTTGTCTTATGACCCTTGCTCTTATGAAACTCACAAAATTCATCATCATTCCACCAATTTGGTTTGACCTTTGGTTCATATGGAGGAAAATCTGGAACTGTGATCACTTTGTTTGCTACAAGCTTTTTGAATACTGATTCAAGTGGTTCCCCCAATGGAGTGTACTTCCTTCGAGGTTTTGAAGTTGTTTGGTTGTTCACCTGATTGTTGGTAGAACTTGATCCAGAAAAGATGAACTTTGGTCTCACTGTATTTGCATCAACAACACCATCATTAACTGTGTTCTTGTTCTTGTTCCAAAATTTTGGTTTGTCCTTTCCTTTAAAGTCCTCTTTGTTTTCTTTGAATAGTTTGATAACTCCTTGTTCAATTAAGACCTTTTCTGTTGCTAGGCCCTTTTCAATAACGTCCTTGAATGTAGACAAACAAGCTTTTCTGAGATCATAGCCAATAGCCTTATTAACATTTTGTGTGAACATCTCCACCATTTGTTTATGCGGGATTTCACAAGAGCATCTGCGAAAGATTCTCCTTCCTTTTGTTTAGTATTGCGCAAGGTAGTAACTGAGACATCTGTTTCAATGTTGTAAGAGAAATGCTGAATGAATGCATCTGCTAAGTCACCCCATGACTTAATACCGGGAGGTAATTGAGAAAACCATTCCATAGCTTGATCGCCTAAGCTCTGTGGAAACAACCTCATTAAGTATGTTTCTTCTGCCACTACCTCAATGCAAGCTGTGAAGAATTATCTTATATGTGCCTTGGGGTCTCCTCTCCCTCTATATTTGTCAAATTTTGGCGTCACAAAGTGTGCAGGAAATGGGGGCATGGGGATGCTCTTATCAAAGGGATAAGGACATATATCTCTCATAGTGTATGTTGGTTTTGATGTACTCATGTCCTCCATCTTCTTTTGTAGATCTCTAATTTGTTGTTCCAAATTACTTTTAGGTGGAGATCGACTTCTTGTAGCATACCCCATGTTTGAGACACCCATTTGAGGAGGAGCTTGTTGCATGTATGGATGATATTGATCATAAACATGTTCGTATGGAGGAGGTCTATATTGATGCGGCATAGAAGGAGAACTTGGTATAGCTTCATGTTGAGGAACCCCATATCTATTTTGTGTGTATAAACCATATTCAATAGGCCTTTCATTTTCCATTGTGTTGCCCCCAATTTTGACATGAGGTCTCCTTGTGTCAAAATTTTGAGGATGTCCTTGAGTGTCCACTTGTTTTGATTGATCCATACCTTTAGCATGTGATCGAGCATATCTATCCACATAAGGCCTCCATGATGGTCTTTGAGTGTAAGTATCATATGTTTGAGCTTGTGTATGTGGGATTGCTGGCTTTTGAAGCAAAACTGATGGTGACTCAGGCATCATATTATTCGGTCCTCTATTTCCTCCACTATTTGGTCTCCTTTGATCCATGTTGGGTTGAATTTGTTGTGAGGGTCGACTTTCCATAAGTTGAGATAAGTCAAAATCATGTGGTATTTTAGCTCCACTTTGTGCCATCATGTGTAAAAAGTATTGACGATCTCTCCTCATTATCTCTTCAACCAATCTATTGAATTGAGGATTCATTAAGGATTCTTCTATGTCTGCTGATAATATTGAAGAGTTGTCCACTGTGTCATTGTGTGTAGCATTGTTGTTTATAGTGTTTGCGCTCTCCACATTTGGATTGTGTCTATAAACATTCATGTCTGGTAATGTAGTGTGCTCAAGATTGTAGAATAGATCATTGTCATACTCATAAGAACTCATGTTTACGGATTCTTGAGCTTCTTTAGCTATTCTCCTAGATTTTTGAAGGCGGGTTTCAACCATGAACTAGGTGTTAGACCAAGATGTGAGAGAATAGATGAAAAATGACGAGAGTACGGAAGACCAAGAGTTGTATGGAGTGTAAGTGAATCTTGAGGTGTACTTGCAATGTCCAAAGTGTAAGACCAAGTATGTAAGTAGTAGAGTAGGTGTGACTTCCAAAGAGAGGATAGTTTCTCTTGATGAGGTAAGCTGACCTTGACTCTAAGTAAGACCAAATGAGACCCAAAGGTAAGAAACCTTGATGAGGGACCACTTAGCAAAGTGTAGTTGTATGTAGTGTGTTGACAAAGTATGATAAGGACAAGCAAGTGACCTTTTGACTCAAGTTTAGACAAGTATGAATGTAAAGTGAGGTATGAAGCAATGATGGACTGTATGAAACCTTAGAACAGGCTGAATGCTAGATGAAACCTGAAGAGACTGTTTGCTTGACTGTTAAAGTTTTCAAATCCTGACAGAGACGCCTCTGTATACTTCACAGACGTGATTCCCAGACACAGACGCCTCTCTGTTTGACACAGATGCTGATAAAAACACAGACGCTATTCTGTACTTCACAGACGCGCTTATCCGACGTAGACGCGGTTTGAATAGACACAAACACGTTTCTGTAACCTTAGTGCAATTTTTTCTATCTGTGAAGTTGTTTTGTTGTGACCAAATCTGATTTTTTGACTGTTTTTCGTGACAAGAGGACACAATGTTGATGACTCAATGTTTGCAAACTGTTTAAACTCCAAAAGTGTGTTGTTTGATGTAAAAAGTTTTTGCATACACTTGAAGACACAAAAGACACAATGTTTTGTTGTTTTGTCTTGAATGTTTGAGTGTTTAGCATAAGACAAGCACAAATCTTAGGGCTGGCCAAGACAATAGTTGTTGATCCCACATAGGGTTTTACCCCCCGAGGCTACGCTATTCAGAGCGGATACTTAGATGCTTGACCTCACTGGCTCCACCCTCAGCACTCACTTCTTGGGTCAGCCAAGCATCAGTCCCCATGAAAACTCCCCATGGAAAACTTTGTATCTCTACTAAGAACCGTATGTGTGTGGGCCGCTACCAGAGGTCCGACCTCCTGCCTCAACAACTAGAAGGATTTGGGCATCTAAAAAAAAGAGGTGCTAGTAAGGGCATCCACTCGTGTGGCCATACATGCGGCACTTTCAGCTCTGTAAATACAGAAGGCTCCCAGCCAGTAGGGGTTACGCCCCTACAAATGATCAAATAAATTTGATCAAACGGGTTTATGGGGAGACATAGTGTCGGTATGAACTAATCAGCACACGTTATCCATAGTTTTCACCATGAATACATTTGATTATAGTGGTTTGGATGAGGTGGGTTTTCCTCGCTACCACTTGGGTCGTTCTCTTCTCACTAGTAGTCCTAATGACCACACGGGAAGACAGGCCCTCTAAAGATTAAACAAAAAGAGCCTATTGCTCAAGACACAAAAGACAATGATTCAATTTTAGTGCACCAATTGAAGTGTTTGCTAAGCTATGAAAAACAAGGCACACAACAAAATTACAAAACCCTAACTAAGAACCTACAACAAAATTGTTAGTAGTTTGGGTTGTTTCAAATGATCACCCCTTCCTGCAAGCACACAAGTTAGGTAAATTTTAGAAAACCCAAAAGACTTTGTGAAAAGGGGCCTTCAACAAAAATGTTTTTTTGCCTCCAAAGCAAGCTGCACAAACCAGGTTAGCTAGATTTGCAAGGGTTAGCTGAAAATAAACCAGATCTGAAACCCTAAGTACAAAATCCAAAAACCCGAATCTCAGAAAAATTGAAATTGCAAAATAGAAATCACAGACGCCTCTATACCAGACACAGACGCGTCTGTATGACACAGACTCAGTTCTGTTATGCACAGACGTGCTTAGAGATCACAGACGCTGTTAAATGACACAGACGCGATCCGATGTAGCGCAGACGCGGTTAGGAGTCACAGACGCACCTTTTGGAAACCTGCAAAAATAAAAATTGACAGAAACACAGACGCGATTCCCTCTTTCGCAGACGCTTCTGAAACACAAAAACGCGATCCGAACACTCGTAGACGCGGAAAAAACCTAAAATATCGTCGAAATTGTTCGATCTGCAACTTCAAAAATTCAAAATCTGCAACAAAATTGTTAAATGCAAAGGGACAAGAGTCCCACCGGGCGTGCCAAAATGTTTATGGTGAAAATGGATAACAATAAACAACAATATTGAAAGGCTAAATGAATCCAACCATAAAACCCTAGCCTAACAATGAACAAAGATCCACCATAACATATGAAGATAACCTAAGACAATGCAAAATAACTCAAAATGACAAAGATTATACCATCACATGCCCAATAGGGTTTTGATCTCCATTCTTCCTATCTCCATTGATCTTGCTTGATATATTTGCTCTCAGATTTTTATATGCACAAGAGCTCAACAAAGAACGAAATGTGGTTGCAAGTAGGATCGTAGTGTAGCCAATTGATCAAGTAGTTAGGTCATTAGCATGAGTGATTAGGGCATTAGGGTTTGATAATGAAGGAAGCATCTCCTTAAATAGAAGACACTATAAGAAATGGAGGGTTAAGATTGAGAGGTGTAAAAAGAGAGGTCGGCTAGGATTAGAGGGTAGGTAGAGAAAATAGTAAAATAATGAAAGAGGTAGGTAGTGTATGAATTAAGAGATGAATGGCATGTGTCATGTGTAGAAAAAGATAATGAATTAATTAAATAAATAAAGATTTATTTAATTAATAGAAGAAGTAGGACAATTAAATAAATAAAATATTTATTTAATTTAGGAAAGGGATAATTTAAATAAATAAATGTATTTATTTAAATGAGAAATAACGCTAGAAGAGGATAAATGAATTAATTAAATAAATAAAAATTTATTTAATTAATAGATGAATTAGGCTTAGATAATTAAATAAATAAAATATTTATTTAATTAGACATGACAATTTTGAGTGTCTACAGAAGCATCATAAATCAATACACATGTTTGCATGTAAAATTCATCTTTATAACAAGTATTCAATTAGAAATAAAAGGGAAATCACGAATCCCTGCCTAATCAAAGAATTCTAACAAACATACAATGAAATAATACAATATCAAACAAATAGGAATTAAAATAGTTAAAATCAAACTCCCTATTCCAAGATTGCATATAGCTTACATTGCTCTTCTCTTCTCTATGGTATGATGGCTCTCAGATATTGCATTGGTAACCTGCAAGTGACACAAAGATTCAAAGTTCGTGATTGTTGAAAATGGAGATTGGATGCTCAATTTATAGATTTTTGGAGAAGATTGATTGAAAGGCGGAACTCAGGTGAGCTCACATGAAAATTGATAGTTGAACTGCTGATTGTAGGAGTGAAACTCAATAGATTGAATAGATTAATTGAATCAACTGATTGAGAAAAAGCTGACTGAAGGAAGAAAAAGAATGATTGGAGGAAATAAAGAAGATGACAAAGAAAGCTTAATTTAGAAAAAGCTAACTGAAAGATGGAAATAGAAGTTGGAGAGATAAATGATTTAATTAATTAATTGATTCAATTAATTAATTTAGCATGTGCTTGCATTTAGACTTAGATTTTCAATTTAAGCTTTGCATGAGATTTATTCAAATAATTGAATTTATTTAATTCAATTTAGTATTTGAATATATTTAGAACTTAATTTTGAATTTCAATTTGGTTTTTGAAATCATGCACATGTATTTGAATTTGGAAGAAATTAGAAGAATATGAAATTAAATGAAATTAGAATTTGGGGATTTGGAAATGGAAGAATTAATTAGTTAATTAAATAATTTAAAGAAACTATTTAATTATTTAGAAATGGAATTTAATTAAATAATAAAGGCTGTTTAATTTAAAGGATTAAATCATAATTAATTAAATAATAAATTTATTTAATATTTAGAAGAGGGTTGAATTATTAGTTGATCAGAGAGATATAAATTGAATAATTAGTTTATTTAAATAATAAAGATTATTTAAATTGGGGAATTAATTAGAATTAATTAAATAATAAATATTTAATTAACATTTTGAAAATGGTTAAAATGATTAAATGATGATAGAAATAGAAAATAGAATAATTAGTAAGATGGTGAGGAAATATGAAATTAGAAGAAATAGTTAATTAAATTAATTAAATAATTATTTAATTATTTAATCAATTAGACGAATAATTAGCACATGATCAATGAGACATTTTGAGGTGTCTACATTTGCCCCTCTTTGAGACAATGTTCGAACGATGTTGTTTCAAGGAAAATGATTTTTTTTTGCCCCAGTATGCCCCAGTGACACTTAGGGTGTAAATATGCCCCCTCGAGAGATTGTTTGTGCACTAAAGACATGAATGATCTCTCAAAAAAAGAAGAATGCGAGATGAAAGGATAGTTAGTTGATTAGAGATAGAGATAGGTGATGTGAATATGATATTGAGATAGAATATGAGAGAATAAACCTTAGAATGAAATAGAACAATGTTAGATGATATAAAATGATTTAGAAAGAGATGATGAGAAAAGAATCAGCAAACTAGCAATAAGAAAATGAGATGAAATGAGAATGAATGATTCACGAACCCATGTCATTATTTATTGCGCAATATATATTCATCACTAAGCCTTATTATTGAACAATGGAGCTTAGCACATCAGGGTATAAGGAACCAAGATGTAAAGATATCTCATTGAAGAAACAAACACGTAGTAGACAAGTAGCAAACAAAGAAAAAGATAATGCCCATCATGGATCCTCTAGTCACTTGTGGACATCCTTGAGTAGCATAGGAACATAATCTGTCGCCAAATGATAAAAGATAAAGACTGACCTGGACAAAATTTAGCAGCTATACTGACCTTGTGCCTTCGTTCTCAATTGCTTGATGTGATGGTTGATAATGTCTGATCTCGAAAAGTTGTGGACCCCGTTTAAGACTGACCTGTCTGATTTTGAGTGTATCCTCTTTTGTTTAAGACAAGCTAATGATCACTTTGATATGGATACGATATGATTGATAAGACAGTTTGATCAGTTGATTGTAGATGTTTGACTGGATAGTCGTATCCTTTGTTAACTTCGTGCGAAGTGTTTGTTGGATATCTGCTAGGGTATTTGTTTCTCACAAGACATTTTATTGCAAGTTTTTTAATTGATTGATTTTCGATTTTTAAATATTTTACAAGAGCTTTTTTGATGTTTTTTGATTATGTAGATCAATATTTGAATGTTTTTGAATTGGTTTTTTTAGGACATTTTGCAGATGTTTTTGGTTGATTTTTTTAAGGATTGTTTGCAGATGTTTTTGGTTGTTCTGATTGATTAAAAAATAGGTTTTAAGGACCCGAAACCATTACATCAAAGAAAGAAAAAGAGCAGCAAAAGGAATTAAAGTTTGCATACAAAGCAACTGGCCAAAAGACTAGTGAACAGAAAGAACAGCAAAACAACAGAACACAACAAAGAAATCGAGGAGACACTACATAGCAATTTTCTTTAGCAGATCCTCTGCCTTTATCACTAGCTCATCATAGGTCACCCCAATAGCTTTCAACTCTTCCAGATCCTTATTCACTTTCTTTTCCTTCCTCTTGCCTCTAGTGCGGGTTCTGGGGCCTTGAGCTTCCCCTGTTCCTTCAGCGTCCAGATCAATTTCCTGGATTTCCTTGTCATCATCAAGCTCACTGATGAGGGTATGAGTATTATTGGCCAAGATTTTCAGAATAATAAGGCTCTACTCCACAATATTCTTAAGGCACTCCTCAATTTTTTCCACTTTGGTGATTGTATCCGAGAGTGTTTTTTCACTAGTTTCCACAAGGCTTTTTCTGTCCAGCATCTCCTTTTCAATCTTCTCAAACCTGGGGTTAAAAGCATCTTTGATGTCTTCCGCTTTAGCAATAGTGTTTTTCAGGTCCTTGATATAGTCAACCATTGTATTCCCCTCTCCAATATTAATGGTCTCCAGAATCAGGACTCTGTTGCATAGTTTTTTATACTCATCCACAACTTTCTTGGAACCATCAATGAGCCATTCAATCATTTTCATAAAACCATTCAAGGCCTCGGGAGGAGGGCCAGAAAAGGGAGTCACTTTTCCAGGGGTTACCTATTCATCTTTAGGGATATGGAGGGCGAAGCTTATGTTGGCATCCCTGAGAGTCTCTTCCATTGTCTCCTTGTCCAGGCTGTGCTCGGCTTCCAGGGTCCTAGCTTGCTTGTCAGCTTCCGGTTCCTTGCTAGTCTCCTCTTTTTTCTTATGCTTCTTCCAGGTCTGGGCTTGGTTTTTACTTTTCTTCTTTAGTGACCCCTTAGGGTTCTTCTTCTCCTCAAAATAATCTGAATCCTCTTCTTCTGAAGAGATGCTGATCAAGGGTTTGCTTTGAAGTTTTTTTCCCTTAGAAGATGAGGGTCTTGATTTCCTCTTCTTACTACTCTCATACTCTGAGTCATCAGAGCTATTCTCATTATCAGATGAGGAGTCATTGTCAGATTCCTCCTCCTTCGAAAAAAAAAAATCAGACATATCTTCCTCAGAGTCCATAGAGAGCTACATCCGGTTAATTTGATTGGCCTTTAAATGGTCATAAATGAGGACCATAAGACCTTGATGCATTGTGGTATCGCCTAGAGGATTCTCTTTGTAGGCTTTTAGGGAGGCATTCATTGAGAAAAGCAAGAAATAAGGAAAATTCACCTTATCATTATGCCTAAGATGGTTTAACAAAACAAAAT
Organism: Cryptomeria japonica; assembly: GCF_030272615.1. NCBI lineage: Eukaryota > Viridiplantae > Streptophyta > Pinopsida > Cupressales > Cupressaceae > Cryptomeria > Cryptomeria japonica. Next base: position 26,506,950 of record NC_081405.1, on the reverse strand, counting down.
GATACCCATAGACTTTCGTAAACCTACCACCTAGAGTTATATACCGCATTAAAACAAAGAGAATTTCCCACCAGGGTTTGGCAAAAGCCCTAGGTGGGTAATAGGTTTTTCTCAACTTTACCAATCTTTTTTTCTCTTTCTCAGTAACCGGGTACCTTTCAATGGCTTCCCTACTGACCTTCCTATCTCTATAGAAGTTGCAGCCTTCCCTGTTGAGACCCGTAGCTTTAGCAATTAAATCTTCATCAATTTCCACCATTTGATCACCCATTTTAAGCATGCCCTTCTTCCAATTTTTGTAGAAGAGGCTAGTTACCATACCATCATGGCCGTGTAGCCTCTCTATGAAGTTCGACAGACCACCCTTCTACAAAATACCCCACACCTCAGCCTTCTGTCTCCACTCCTTGCAACTACTTGGCTCATGTCGTCTCCTATTTTCACCCATGGTGTCGCTTCTCACAGTCAAATTTTGAAAATTCTAGAGCTGGTAAAATAGAGAGCTATTCTAAGCTAAAACAAATACCCAAAAAGCATGTGAGTTGTTGGCTTTAATGATCTGATTGATTATAAAACAAGTTTTGATGGCATTGATGTTATAATGAGTGATTTTCTCATTATAGAAATAACTCGAAGTGCTTACATCAGTACTTTTCATAATTACCCTATCAATCAAGAGTCTTTGGGGTACTTCAATATCATTCATCACTTATAATTTTTCTGACATCTTCGGGGATTCTGCTCTCACCCATCCATGTGGTAGTTGTCTCATTCTTAACCGCCACATTTGCAGCCCAATTAGCAGAACAGTTGGCCTCCCGATAGATATGGGATATATGGCATTTTTTGAAGGTTCTAATGATGTCAATAGTAGAAATGATTATGTTGTGAATCAACCATGAGGGTTTTGAAATCCCATTGAGGCACTTTATTATATTATTTGAGTCCCCCTCTATCGAAAGATAGGGGCAATTCCATTTTTTGGCTAGAATAATGCCTTGAAGAGCTGCCATAGCTTCCGCTTTATGATTGGTTTGTGTACCAATAGGGACAACAATCATCTCTTTGCAAATGCCTCTATGATCTCTAAGAATAGCTCCACAGCCTGACGAACCTGGGTTTCCTTTGGCTACACCATCAAAATTGATTTTGAGGCAGCCTTGGGGAGGGGTTTGCCATTTAGCTTCAAGCCTTTTATTATAGCTGAGATTAGGACCATTAGTGATCTTCATATTCCAAGCCCTTAAGATGTTTGACTCCAGGGAGTTGTTTGAGTAACAAGACCCCTCCATGATTCCCATATTTTCCTGGATAGCAATTTGAATTTTCTGGAAAACAATATCATGATTTAGGGAAACATCTCTGAAGACTCGGTTGTTTATTTCTTTCCAAAGACCCCACAAAATGTGAGGAAGAGAGAGCTACCACATACATCTCAGAAAAGAGTTAGTCCATTGAATTTGCCAGGAGGAGAACAAATCTCTGATGTTACTAGGAAACACCTAGGCTAAACTAAAGCTCTTGAGGAAGCTTTCCCAAATAGAGGTTGAGAAGGAACAATGGAGGGCAAGGTGGTCCACAGACTCTTCCTCTTGAAAGCACAACACACACCTGTTTGGAAGGGCAAAACCTTTGCCTTTTAGGTTGTCAACAGTGAGGATCTTATTTTGGAGGATAGTCCAGAAGAAAAAATTGATTTTGGGAGTGAGACCTTTTATCCAAGCTTTAGACCAGAAAGGATTTATAGGAGGGGGGGGGATAGGACACCATACATCGAAGACATAGTTAAAATACCTTTGGGATCATGCTTCCAAATCAGGGAGTCCCCTTCATTATTCAGCCAAATTGCAGACAGATGGGTCTTGAGCTTAGAAAGGCTAGGGTGGATACTATCAATGTTCTGCCAATTGTTCCCATCCCAGTAATTTGCCACTAAGGAGCCAAAAGAGCCAATACAGGAAGGGGCATGGGAGGCCCATTCATGGGAATCCATTAGGGGTTTATCAAAAAGCCAGGGATCCTCCCATAATCTTACTTTTTTGCCATTTCCAAGTTTCCATATCACTCCTTTAGCAATCACATCTTTACATTTAGAAACATGGTTCCTAATATGGGATCCATTTATACTGAAATCCAAATTAAGAAAAGAAGAGAGAGAAGAAGACAGGGGGGAATACTTACTTCTCCAAATTTTGCACCATTCAGAATCAGAATGAAACCATCTCCAAACTTTTTTGGACAAGAGAGCTTCATTTAAAGTACGAATCCTCCTGATACCCAGACCACCTTTGCTTTTTGGCCTACAGACCTGATCCCATGCCACCAAGGACATTCTTTGCTTTTCCTCAACCCCAGACCATAGGAATCTTCTTTGAATTTTCTCAATAGCTTTAGCATATTTGACTGGAATTCTGAAGAGACTAAGAGCATAAATAGGAATACTTTGAAGAGTAGCCTTAAGGAGAAGGAGCTTACCAGCTTGACTTAAGAGGGCCCCTTTCCAACCTGCAAGTTTTTTGTGAAATTTGTCAACTAGAGAACTCCAGAAGGAATCAGAAGGGGCAATCCCCATGGGGAGTCCAAGGTAGGTAGCAGGAAGGTCAGCAATCTTACAATCCAAAATTCTACTAATCCTTTGTTGTCTTCTCTCAGGAGTATTAATGAAAAAGACATCACTTTTGGCCCAGTTAATAAGTTGCCCCGTAGCAGAGGCAAATTTACACAGGGTACTCTTCAGTATTTTAGCTTCTGAGATACTTGATTCCCCCATAATTATTGTATCATCAACAAACTACTGGTGTGAACAAATAAGGTCAGTAGAAGAAGGTTGGAGGCCCTTAAAGGACCCTTACTGCACCAAATTTTCCATGGTCTGACCAAAGCATTCTACCAATATAATGAAAAGGATGGGGGAGATAGGATCTCCTTGCCTAATGCCTCTCAAGGCTTGGAAAATTTTTGAAGGAGAACCATTGACAAGAACAACAAAAGACGCAGAAGTAGTAAGCTGGGAGAAAAGATCCACAACTCTAGGGGCAAACCGAAAAGAAGTGAGAGCTTTCTGGAGAAGAGACCAATCGACCCTATCATAGGCTTTGGAGAGGTCAAGCTTAAGGATGAGACCCTGCTTCTTAGCTCTAATAAGAGAGTGAATGTTCTCATGAACTGTAATAATGGAATCAAGAATTTATCTTCCAGGAACAAACCCATTTTGCTGGTGTTTAATTAAGGCAGGAAGGATAGACAAAAGTCTAGTAGTCAGGACCTTAGAGATAATCTTGTAAAAGGAGTTGCAGAGGCTAATAGGTCTAAATTTGTCCAAAGAGTTAGCACCTTGAATCTTGAGGATAAAAGCAATAAAAGTACCATTGATTTCTTTCAGGAGTTTTCTAGCCCCAAAGAATTCCTTAACCCCATTGGCTACATCAGTCTCGATAATATCCCAAAAATCTTGAAAAAAGAACATTGGGAAACCGTCAGGTCCAGGTGCTTTGTCTCCATCAAAGGAGAAAACATCATTTTTAATTTCTGAGATAGAGGGAATGGATGAGAGGAAGGCATTGTTTTGGTTATCAATGAGACAAGGAATGTTCTGAAGAAAAGAGGATTGGGCTTCAACATCTAGACTGTGATCCCTCTTTAGGAGGTCTGAGAAATACCTCTTAGCTTCATTCCTTATTTCATCTTCCTTGACCAGCTCCCCACTTTCCACAACTAGCTTGTTCATTTTGTTGACTGCTTTATGCTTGATAGTCAACATATGGAAGAATCTTGTATTCCTGTCCCCTTCCTTGAGCCAAATGCATCTCGATCTCTGCTTCCAGAACATTTCCTCTTTGGCAATAATGTCATGGTATTTCTTAAGGATCTTGTTTTCATCAGCAATAGACACAGTACTGAAACCATCCTTCTGGATCTGGTCCTATATTTCTTTAAGGTTTTCTTGAATTTTTCTCTTAGCCTCAAATATATTCCCAAAACTAGTCTTATTCCAGAGTCGAATGTTGTCCTTTACACTTTTGAGCTTCTTAACAACTTTGAACATAGTCGTTCCCTCAACTTGGATACTCCACCATTTCTGAATATTTGTTTTAATGTCGAGGTGAAGGATCCACATTTTTTCAAATCTAAAGGGATAGTTTCTCCTTCTATTGATCAAGTCAGCATTGAAGGTGATTGGAAAATGATCGGATCCAGCCTGAATATGGGCAAACAAAGAACAGAAGTACTGACTATACCGGTCATCAAAAATAAGAGTTCTGTCAAGATGCACTTGGATAAGGTCATTACCATTTCACCTGTTAGTCCAAGTGTAATTACAACCCTGTATCTCCAAGTTATTAAGAGCTTGGGAGTTAATAAAATCCATTAGGGCCATCCTACTTTCCAACTGAGGAGGACTGCCTCCAAATTTTTCCTCCTCTTTCAAAGGTGTGTTAAAGTCTCCCATAACCATCCAACTAAGATTTTTGAAGCTGTCCCTAGCCTGTTTGATCTTTTTCCAAAAAGAGTTTCTAGCCTTTAAGGTATTAGGAGCATAAATGTTTGTGAGAACCCATGAAGAACCATCTTTATGGTCCTCAAATTTGATACAAGAAAAATTACTTTCCTGAATAATGACCTGACCTTTAACAATGTTAAGATTCCAGATGGTAGCAATGCCTCCAGAAGTACCCTCAGAACTACCCCCACTAACATTACCATTTTTGAAGAACTTCAAAGATTCAACTTTTTCTCTACTCATTTTGGTTTCTTGAATAAGAAAAATGTCAGGATCGCTATCTCTTATCATATTCCTAATAATGTCATGTTTATGGGGATTGTTTAGTCCCCTTATGTTCCAAGAAATTATCTTCATAGCTACTTACCGATTCCTAGCTCCTTGAGAGTTTTTTGAGTTCCATCTGCTATGTTCTTGCTGGCCTCCTTGTCTCTAACTTTGTGGTTAGAGGGCCATCCTGGGGAAGAGGAAATGTATCCCACATCAACTTGAGCTATTTTGCTGGATTTCCTTATTAGAGATGTCGAGGGAGTTGCTGCTTTCTTGTTCTTATATTTTGGTTGCGTCCATTCTGTTTCTATCACAGGAGTCATTTCCGAGTTGATGAGGATTTTGGAAATTTCTTCTTCACTACCCCATTTAGGAGTTCTTGAGTCAGTTGAAACATTGTTCACTGTTCTTGAATTCTAATCCAAATTTGAAAGATTCATACCCAAAATTGCACATTTTTGGGCTTCTTGAATTTGAAAACTAGGTATGGCTAGAGAAGAATCAGTCCTTTCAGTTTGGGGATCAGGGATCTCTCCTTCCTTAGGTTGGTAATCTCTTGCTTCCACTGCCTTGCTTTCATGCATGTCATCCACCACTTCAGCTATCTCATTTGGAGGATCATTCTGATCTTTCATTTCCTTTTTTTGAGTTGTTCTTATGGGACTGACTTTGGTTGTTTCATTTCTCTCTGCTTCCTGTATTGTGGGACTGAAGATAGAGTTTGAGGCTTCCTTCTGTTCCCCCAAAGGAAAAAAATGATTGGAATTTTCTTCCTCAATTTCTGTGTTTTTAACTTGCCACACCTATTTCTCTGGCACCTTTTGACTTTCAATCTGAGGTTTAAGCTGCTTGGGTTCTCCCTTTTTCTTGTTTGGGCAGGATTTTGCCCAATGACCTACTTTTTTACAATGGAAGCATGCAAAAGGGATAGTTTCATATTCGATATGTTGTTTACAGGTTCCCAGTTTTGAAACTAGGTCAATCTGTTCTAACATATCTACCTCAAGGGCTACTCCAACAAAGAACCTTGCATGGGTTAATCTTCTTTTTGAAGCAGTGACTGGTTCTATAGAGAGCAGCTCGCCAAAAGAACTTGCTATTCCAAAGAAGATACTTTCTGCCCAATATTCAAGAGGTAATCCTGGAAGTTTTATCCAAACTGGAACTTGGGCTAGAAGAGAATCATTCATGTTTAGTTTCAGATGCCATTTTCTAAGAACCAGAGTTGTCTTTCCTACCATCCAGGGGCTCCCGCACAAGATCTTAACCTTATCTTCTTCACACGAAAAGGAAAAAGATAGAAGACCTTTGGGTAGTGCCGAAACTTCAACATTTCCTTTAAGGGCCCATTTTCGTTTCACAAAGGCCCTGACAAATTCAATGTTAGGGCGTGAACCCATAAATTTCCCTACTAAGGAGTTTGACATACTATTGATATTATGGTCCAGAACCTGGTCAGGGATGGAGATAGCAAACTCACCACTAGAAGGGTCAGAAATATTCTTTACAGGAGGAAGGGAGGATTTACCAGTTGGTCTAGTTCCAAAAAGGGAAAACCATTTCTTTTTCTCCCTCCTGCTATCCATGGGGTCATCTCGTGGAATGGCCCCCCCATTGAACCCTTCCCCCAGATGCCTAGATGAATCCGCTGTCACCTCAAGTAGAGTACCATCAGACTAAGAGTCAGCAACAACGACTGGGAAGTCCGAGGGCTTGTCCTTATCACCAATAGGATCAACACCATTGGCCTGGCCAATCTCACCATTGGAACCAAGGTTCCCGCCTTGCTGAGAGTTTGAAATTTGGGCTCCCGCTCTCACTTCTTCCATCTTCGCTTGTTGATTAGTTTTTTGGTTGTTATGTTTTCCCTATTTGAATGTTTTTGGATGATTTTTTCAGGACTTTATATGGATGTTTTTGGTATTTTATGATTTTCAATGTTTTTGGATTTTGAATATTTCAATGTTTTTTGGATTTTGAGTTTTTCAATGTTTTTTGGATTTTGAGTTTTTCACTTCTTTTGGATTTTGAGTTTTTTCATTTTTTTTTTTGGATTTTCTTGAAGGACATTATATGATTTTTATGATTTTTTCAGGACTTTATATGATTTTTTTTTGGATTTTTTTCAGGACTTTATATGATTTTTTGGATTTTTTCAAGACTTTATATGATTTTTTGGATTTTTTCAGGACTATCCGATTTTTAGGATTTTTTCAAGACTTTATCCAATTTTTAGGATTTTTTCAGTTATGCCCCCAGTGTGCAGACCTGTATGACATGATGATCTGTAGAATGTATGTGGAGACACATGAATTTTTGACATGACCTATGTGAATGCAATATGCAGGATGAAGATGCATTTCCTATTCGAACAAGGTTGACTGTGTTTGTTTTTGCATTTGTAATACACCAATTGAAATGGAGGTGCAAAACCTTTCATAGATAAGCGGTCAATCAATCCCTAAGGTCCCTTGGATCATTCAAATTAACACACTTAGTGACTAGGATTTACAAATGGAGACGCGGAAAAATTCCCCACTGGTTCTTGAAACTTAGATCTTCGTTTGCCCATGTGTGTGCAAATGAGTTAATTCTTGCTCTTGTGTTCACTAAAGATCCTTAGCATCATATATGATTAGCTACATGGATTATTCTAACTTCAAAAGCATCTCGAATAGAGCCTCGTTACCAGCAAGCCTTGAGAGCTCTGATGAGGTTATAAACTGTAATTTCTCAAATATTGCTCCATTGCCAGTAGGTGTTCATAGCCTCGATGGAGTTACTTGCATGTTCCCATAGTCAAGATTTTTGTCGCACTTTGTATGCATGATATTTAAGTTATATATCATTGCTCTTTTGCCTTGAGATGAATTTGGCATAACATTTTTTCTTTTTGTTTTCTTGCCTTGACTTGTAAGTAATGAAACCTACTTGGGTGTGACAATTACAGTGGTGCTGAAGTAAAATTTTAGATTTTTCACTAGTCATATGATCAACTAGGTGTTTAGAATTAATTAGAGATTTATTGTGTTTGATATATAACAATTGATAGATTTTGGGTTAACAAGTCTCAAATTGTGAAATCGCTACCCAACCATAAGTAAAGCATCATCACAGGGTAATGTTGAAAATGAATGACCGTAGGACCTCAAAGACTTCATGTCCTAATATCTAAGAAAGGAGATTAACCTTGATTCTCTTGAATGACAACAAATGATAATCTTGATAGTTACCTTGTTTTATTGATGTTGTTATATGAAAATGCAGAAACTATATGCCATGAAATATGTGAATACGATGTGCTTGAAAAAGAAACTATATGTAATGCAGTGTTTTGAATAAAATGGTATGCAATGCGGGAAGTAAAACCTAAACTAACCCAACCCTTAGGTATAATATCGTGTAGGTAGTTCATTGGTCTTTGTTTGAAGAGTCGGATAAAGGTGTGTTTTTCAATAGGATACAAGGACTCAGCTAAGTGTACATGTTCAACATCTCCAATGTTTATTTCCTTAGTTTTTTGATTTTGTGGATCATTGTAAGGAAATCTAGCTCTGGAACCCATGAATTCAGCTATAGCCTTATCAGTTTCAAAGAAATCCAACTATGGTAGATTCTCTTGCCCCCAATCTACCAAGTGCGGGTGTATGAGACAAATTGGTTTCAAATTTATGACATGAGCAGGTGTTATGCCTATTTTTATTGATGCACTTGAAGAGGATGATGAAACCAACAAGGTGTTGATCTTATTAGCTGGTGTTATGCTTGTGCATGAAGAAGATGATGAAACAATTTGAGTGTTGATTTCATTAGCTGGTGCCATGCTTGTTTCTATCACCACTTTGGTATTTGATGATGGCACACATATAATTGTTGACAAGTTGCTTTGTGTAGTATGATCTAGATTGGTGATTTCATTGATAAGGGGTTCATGAAGAACTTGTGTAGAGGGATTGGGATCACGAGGAGAAATGGTAAGTTCATTTGAGAGGAAATATTGTGAAGAACATGGAGGACTATGACATGGAGATGGAGGGATGGAGGGACCTTGATCAGGATTTGGGGAAATAATGGGATCTTGTTTAGGACATGAAGGTAAAGGTATGATTTGATCTTGTCTTGGAAAGGGATTATTAGGAAGAATAGAAGGGATGTCTTGATCTTGTTTAGGAGGTGGATATTGGATGGGACTTGAAAGGACACTTTGTTCTTGAGATTGAAGGGTTTGATTATGAATGGAATAGAAAAGAGTGAGGGGATCATCATAAGATTCTTGGTTGGTGGGATCTTGATCAAAAATTGGGTAGGATTGAAGTGGCTGTTCTTGATCTTTATTTGTTTCAAGACTCATTTCTTCTGATTTTGGATCATCCTCTTGACATGGGGAAGGAGTTTGGAAATTCATGGGAGATTCTTGGAATGTTTCAAAATATTGGCCTGATGAAGAAGGGTTTTGAATGAGATTCTCTGAATCATGACTTGGATTAGATTGGATTTGTACGATGGATAGCGATTGGGAGGTTGTGTTATTAGATAGAGATGGCATGGATTGGTCTTGTGTGACTTTAGGGGATGATTAAATGGTGGATAGATATGGTTGATTTAGGATTTGGTTGAAAGTGATTTGATTTTGGTTGAAAGGAGTATGATTTTGGGTGAAAGATGCTTGATTTTGGATGAATGAATTTTGATTTGGACTTTGGTTGAAAGGGGTGTGATTTTGGTTGAACGGGGTTTGAATGTTGGGTTGATATGAATTTTGATTTGGAATTTGGTTGAATGAGGTTTGATTTTGGTTGAACGAGGTTTGAATGTTGGGTTGATATGAATTTTGATTTGGAATTTGGTTGAATGGGGTTTGATTTTGGTTGAACAAGGTTTGAATGTTGGGTTGATATGAATTTTGATTTGGACTTTGGTTGAATAGGGTTTGATTTTGGTTGAAAGGGGTTTGATTGTTGGGTTGATATGATTGGTATGATTGATATAGAGGGTTTAAAGAAAAAGAAGGTTTACATGACTCTAATGTTGGTTGAACTAGGGTGGGAACGATTTTGTTGAAGAATGAAGGTTGGCATGTTTGAATGGTCTCACAAGAAGAAGAAAGTTGGTCTGATATTGATCCCCTCATGGTCATCGCTTCTCTCATTGTGTTTTCTAACCAGCCCCTATGATTGTCAGGACTAACCATGTCTGTCACTTGTTGCAAAGTTTTGATTTGTTGAGCTAATATTTCTATGGATGGTGATGGAATAGGAATGGAAGGGATGAATCTTCCACCTTCCCTATGAAATGTATAATTCCAATCCATGATGTTTGCTTGTTTGGTTTGGACCTAGGATCACAACATGTAAGATATTTTCTCCATTTCTCTGAATGTGACAATTTTGATTGAACTTGACCAACTTGTTTGAGTTGAGGTTGAGTTTGATTGATCCTCTGATTGTGTTTTGGACGTTTGGGGTATGACTTTTTAGGATGATTATGCAAATGATGATGAACTAAGACAGACGTATATGAGGTCTAGACAAGGACGTATATGAGGATGATAATGAGGACTATATAAGGACTATGCAAGGACTTGGGACGATAATGAAGACTATGTAAGGACTTAGGATGATAATGAGGACTATAATAAGGACATAAATGAGGACTATGTAGGGACTAAGGATGATAATAGGGATGCAAATGAGGACTATGCAAAGACTAAGGACAATAATAGGGACATAAATGAGGACTATGCAAGGACTTAGGATGATAATTAGGATGTAAGTGGGGACTATGCAAGGACTTCCTAGGGTCACAAGTATGTAAAACTTTGAGTTTTTGTTTTCAAAATGGACCTTGTTTTCAGTAACTCCGTGTGTGGGACAATGTTTTGTAGTTTTCCAAATCTGAGAACAATTGCTTGAAGGTATGTATAGCTGACTGACTCAATTTTCATACAATCTCAGAAAATTCGGAGATACGTGGGATAGGGCTTGAAATAGCCCAAGGGACTGACTCAATACTAGTCTATCACAATGATACATAAAAAAGAACGAAATATAATCTTAGGTTGGAAAGTGGACACCATTCAATGAGGCCCCAGCAGCAAAATACTGAAACAAGATGGACTGATAGAGAGTTTGGTAGCATTGATTCCACTCCACGACACACACTTCTTGGGCATGCTAGTCTCTCTTACCCTGAAGATCCAAAGATCTTATCACCAAGGGATTTCTGTCTCATAATGTAAGGTACATGAGGGGTATCTATGGGGTACAATTTGCACTCCCGAAATCACTGAATGTAGGATTTTTGGCAACTAAATTGGTTCTTAGTATTAGGTTTTGAGGGGTCCCGATCCAACAATGGATTCTTAGAGCAAGCCACTTAAGACTTTAGTTGAGCTTATCGGTGCAGGGAAGGCCCTCACATATGTTGAATTCACTCAACACTCTAGCCGCCTGACCAGTATATTTATATAGCGGCTTGAAAAACTTGCCCAAGAGTATGCTGGGAGAGATGATATCCCCAATGCATCCCAATTCGAAGTACCTATGTGGGGTGATGAAATCCCTAGTCAAAGATACCCCTCACTACATAGAATAAAATAAAATTTGGATGTTGTTGTCACCTTCCTCCTTTCTCCCAATACCCCGAAGGTGGGTGGAAAGTTAGTTAATGCAATAGTAGGTCAACCCCAAACATGATAAAAATTATTTACCTTAAGAAAAAAAGAAAAATGATTTAATCTAATGCAACCTGATTCACGTTCGTTTTATAGCCCAAATTTAGGTGTTGAATACGCATGTCCATGTCCATTTTAAACACCAAATCGCAATATGAAAGCATACATGTCAATTTTAACCATTTTGTTAATTTTAAGCACCAAAAGACAAAGTGTGAGATACATCCATGTCAATTTTAGCCCATGTTTATTTTAAGCACCAAACAACGAAGTGTGAGATTATCCATGCATGTCCATTTTCACTGTTGTTGATTTTAAGCACCAAAAGATGAAGTTTTAGGTGATGTATGAAAAAAACTAATCTAATCCTTTTTGTAAATCTGCCACAGGCTATAAACAGGAGATTAGTAGGAAAATTAAACTAATAGAAAATAGAAACTCAAAACTTGATAGAAGCGAATGCATAACTTTACCTGTGCGATTGTGTGATACTTACAAATCGAATGCGTAATTCTGACAGACTGAATGCATGATGATATTTGATCGATTGCATAGCACTAGGAGGTTGACTACGTAACAGACAGACAGACAACAAAAAATAAAAAAAAATAAAAAAAGTAAAAGAAAACTAAACCCGATCACCAACCTGCAAAACCAACTGTGAGGCCCTAGCCAAATCTCTCATCATCCATTCAATATTGATTAGATCATATTTAATTTGATAAGAAAGAAATAAGATATTATATCTATCAAAGGCCGGTATCTCTTATGAATCTTGTATCAATTTTTCTGCCTGGAGAACCTTTTGATAGCGTTTGGCTTCTCTTCTTTGTTGTTTCGTCCTTCTTGCACCTGAAATCCTGAACTGTACTTTTCTTGCCATAAACTGTTATAATGAAATCATGAAATAGAAGTAATCTATTTGCAGATTAAAACAATTTTAGAAAGAAATAGATAGATTAAATAATAGACAGAATAAAAAATTAGACAACAGGTTTCCCTGTGAATGCATAATCCGGAAAGGGCGATTGCATGATTTGAATAAGGCGATTGCGTAACCCTCTCAGAATGAATGCGTGACCCCGAGGGGTCGAATGCATGATGTTGTCTATGTGATTGTAGGATGATGTAATCACGATTGCGTGACAAAACATCAGTTCTCGAAATCTGTGCAAAATCTGTTAAAAAAACAACAAAAATCCATACGACCTGCAAAAATTATACAAAGAACAAAGAAGGTAAGTTAGTTGTGTTTCATGTCGGGTTCACCAAAATGTATGCATGTAAAATTCATCTTTATAACAAGCATTCAATTAGAAATCAAAGGGAAATCACGAATCCTTGCTTAATCAAAGAATTCTAACAAACATACAATGAAATAATGCAATATCAAACAAATAGGAATTAAAATAGTTAAAATCAAACTCCCTATTCCAAGATTGCATATAGCTTCCATTTCTCTTCTCTTCTCTGTGGTATGATGGCTCTCAGATATTGCGCTTGTAACCTGCAAGTGACACAAAGATTCAAAGTTTGTGATTGTTGAAAATGGAGATTGGATGCTCAATTTATAGATTTTTGGAGATGATTGATTGTAAGGTGGAACTCAGGTGAGCTCACATGAAAATTGATAGTTGAACTGCTGATTGTAGGAGTGAAACTCAATAGATTGAATAGATTAATTGAATCAACTGATTGAGAAAAAGCTGACTGAAGAAAGAAAAAGAATGATTGGAGGAAATAAAGAAGATGACAAAGAAGCTTAATTTAGAAAAAGCTAACTGAAAGATGGAAATAGAAGTTGGAGAGATAAATGATTTAATTAATTGATTGATTAAGTTAATTAATTTAGCATGTGCTTGCATTTAGACTTAGATTTTCAATTTAAGCTTTGCATGAGATTTATTCAAATAATTGAATTTATTTAATTCAATTTAGTATTTGAATATATTTAGAACTTAACTTTGATTTTCAATTTGGTTTTTGAAATCATGCACATGTATTTGAATTTGGAAGAAATTGGAAGAATACGAAATTAAATGAAATTAGAATTTGGGGATTTGGAAATGGAAGAATTAATTAGTTAATTAAATAATATAAAGAAACTATTTAATTATTTAGAAATGAAAGAATTAGTGAAATTAAAAGAAATAATTAGTTAATTAAATAATTTAAAGAAACTATTTAATTATTTAGAAATGGAATTAAATTAAATAATAAAGATTGTTTAATTTAAAGGATTAAATCATAATTAATTAAATAATAAATATTTAATTAATATTTAGAAGAGGGTCGAATGATTAGTTGATCAAAGAGATAGAAATTGAATAATTAGTTTATTTAAATAATAAAGATTATTTAAATTGGGGAATTAATCAGAATTAATTAAATAATAAATATTTAATTAACATTTAGAAAATGGTTAAAATGATTAAATGATGATAGAAATAGAAAATAGAATAATTAGTAAGATGGTGAGGAAATATGAAATTAGAAGAAATAGTTAATTAAATTAATTAAATTAATTAAATAATTATTTAATCAATTAGACGAATAATTAGTACATGATCAATGAGACATTTTTAGGTGTCTACAACACATATCCACACAAGCTCATAATGTTGTATATTGTTGTTGCTAGGATATGTTGTTGTCATTGATGTCAACATATTTCTGTGTTTCGGTGTTTGGAGAGAATTGTTTTGGTGATCTGGTGACTACAGTGAGTTGATTTTATTGGTTTATCTATTTGGGATGGTGAATCAACAAGAGATACCTCATTCTTTGTTGATTCCATGATGCTATGTGACGATTTGGTTGTGTTGTGGATTCCGGTATGGAGACTAGTTTTCAGTGTTAAGTGTTGCAATGTTTTGGTGTTTGATCCGTTGTGCTCCGCTATGATCATATCTTATGTTGTGGATTTGGGAGAGTTTTTGGGATGCTCGTGTGTATCTTCATTTCAAATGGTTCATGATTTGGTGCTCTGGAAGCTATCTTTCTTATCCGAATTGCTGCTATTGAGTATTCTTGAGTGTTAGCGTGTTGATCGATGAAGATTTGAATAAGTGATGTTGGTGCAGCTATTGTGGATGGTTCTAATGTGTTTGTTGGTGTTTTCTAATCATGAGCTATTTGTTTTGGTGGTCTATATTGATTATTGTGCGAGTTCTTGATAATCTTCTTGGTTCGGTGACATTCTTCGTGTTATGCGGTTCTTTGGTGTTGTAACGTTTTGCAGTTGATCTTGGCAAGATTTATGGTGGTGGTGCATGTTTGAGGAGCTGATTTAGGTCCATGTATGATTCCTATGACATTGTATTGGTCTGTTGGTTGATTTATATATCGATGTTGTTATGGGTTTGGCCGGCCTTATAGTCAAGGTTGATGATTTGTATAAATAGGTGCTATATTTGTGGTTCGGTGGAGTATGGTTGTTGAGTCTACATTATCAGAGAGTGGTGTATGTGCAATCAAGTGAATTCATCTTTCGATGTGGTGTGTTGAGCATAAAATTAGTGGAAGGTAGACATTTGAGCTTAATTAGAAATGTCATCAGACATTAACAGATACTATTTTTGCAGTTCATTCTTTTCAGATTGTAGTTTGAATCTTTTTGTAAGGTACTGAACCTTCCCTGAGGGTTGGAGCCTTTTGGGTCATTGTAATTTAAGCAGTGAGCTGTAGTGTGTTTGAATGTATGTGCATTCTCCATTGTAATATTTACACATACTGTAGACACTTAAAAATAATTATTTTAATTATTTTTAATTCCTCGCATAATTAATTAATTAATTATGTTAATTCAAATTCCTCTCAATATTAATTAAATATAATTAATATTGTCACTATAGCAAATGATTGATTTATTTAATAAATCAATCCCTTTCTTTATTCTTCTAAAAAAATCAAATCCTCACAAATCTTCCTCTTAGCTAATTAATTTCAATTAATTAGTTAACCTACATGATTCCTACAAATCATCTTCTTAATTCATTCTTCTAGAAACTCCCTAAACTCACTTAACATTATTCTTCTAATTTTTTATTCCCTCCACTCATTCTCTCTCCTAGTCAAATTCTCCTACAAATATTAATCCCACCTAACATTTCCTCTAATCCCCCTCCTAATGAGTCGTTAATGGTTAATCATCATGATTAGTCACAAAGTCAACTCTTTATCCTTTTCATCCAACCACTAGCTTTAAATGCTCTTTTCCTAGGTGAATGTAAGATTTTTGAAATCACACATTCCTCTAGGCATCCCCTCTCCCAAGGAATTTTTAATTCCTTTTTATTCCTCCAATCCCCATGATATCCTTTTTTGGAGAATTTTTAATTCCTCCATTGCATCTTGTGGAGTGTGGAGATATGAAATGCCTTTAAGGCATATTTCTTGGTCTCCACACCCTCTCTTGGACCTTGTGTGAGCTCACAAGTAAATCTTAGCCCTTCATCTCAAATTCATCCTAGCCATCCATTTTCCTCTCCTCTTCCTATAAAATAGGGCTCCATCCCTTCATTCAAAACATCTTGAAATCCAGTAAGTTTATGCTCCCCTTTTGAGCCCAAGAAATCATCTTGGCAACTTGATCATCTCATTCTTATCATTTTTCAAATCCATTCCATTTGTGCACAATATTGGAGAGCCATCCACATCCTACAATCAAAGGAGCACATCAAGTGGAGCATTATGAAGGGGCGTCTTGACTTCATCAAGCTCAATGTGAAGGAGAAGGTAAAATAGCAAGGTGAAATGGTCTTTTAATGATATTTTAGCATTCTGCATGTTTATTTCATTATGTTTTGATCATTTGACCTTCAAATATGTTTTTCCCTCTTCACTCATTAAATTGGATATAACGAAGGTATATGATAAGGTAGACTGGAGGTTTCTTTGTAAGTGTTTAGAAGCATTTAGCTTCAAAAAACAATGGATAGATCTGATTTTCTATTGCATATCTACCCCAAAATTTTTGTTTATCACTAATGGAACTCCAGTGGGGTATTTTGAGGCTTCTAGGGGGCTCAGATAGGGAGATCCAATATCCCCCTTCTTGTTTATTATTATGGCAGAGGCTTTAGGTAGGAATATCCAAAATGTGCAATAGGTTGGGAATATTAGAGCGATTAGTATCACTAGGGATATTGCTGTGGCAACCCAACAACATTTTGCAGATGACACCATGTTAATGGGTGAAGGAAATACACATGAAGCATTCAATTTTAAACTCATTTTGGATAAATACTCCAGGGTTTCAGGTCAACAAATAAGTATAGAAAAATTAGAAGTGTTCTTTTTTCTTTAACCATGGGAGGAGGCTCAAATTATAAGAATACTGAATTTTCATATAGGTAAACTCTCTTACACATATCTAGGTCATCCCCTCCAGAGTGGCATCAGACCA
The DNA here is from genome assembly GCF_030272615.1 of Cryptomeria japonica. Lineage (NCBI taxonomy): Eukaryota > Viridiplantae > Streptophyta > Pinopsida > Cupressales > Cupressaceae > Cryptomeria > Cryptomeria japonica. The sequence goes on along the minus strand of NC_081405.1, from coordinate 26,490,099 downwards.
ATTAACTTGTGGGTGGCCTTTAAAGAGAAATTGGATAAAAAGACTCTCCTCCTAGAAGGGCAGATAGTTGACCTAGGTGGCTTGAGTAGTCATGTTAAAGGCAATGATTTCAACACTACCTATTTATTTGATGTCATGTTTAGTATTACCAGTAGGGGTGGCTGAGAATATCAACAAATGCATAAGGCAATTTTTTTGTTGGAATCAACTCTGGCAAAACAAGGCTTTAGGAGCTAAATTAGTGTGGAAAATTTATGAACAACCACAACTCAAATGGATTAAAATTATTAAGAGTAAATACCTTATAGCGGAGGATCATATTGTTATCTTTAGGACAAAATCTCCTATGAAAGGTTCTAGAAATTGGAACTTTATCCTATCTTGTAGGGACCTAATTATGAAAACTATAACTTGGGATGTAGCAAATGGAGCTAAGGCCAAATTCTAGGATGACTCATGTGGTGGTTATCCCCCAATTAAATCTATGATGAATTCTCAAGGACTTCAGGAAACTTTGGAACAAAGGTGAGGTCTTTATGTGAATTTTGACACTAAAGGGTAGGTGGTTAGATGGGTATAGAAAGTCCTAAAAGATAGTGCAGATCACAGAGCTGACATTAATCAACTAAATGATATATTGAAGAGCATAAATTTGCCTTTTAGAGCTTCGTAGGACATATTAGTTTGGCTAAGAGAAAATTTAGGAGTATACTCGACTAAAGATGGATATAGGGCCCTAATTGGACAACAAGAGTGGAGACCCTCAGATTTACCTATGAAACTATGCTAGAATAGTGATTGTCTACTAAAAGCAGGTAATTTTACATGGGCAATGCTAAAGGGAAGAGTCCTTACAGTTGCATGGTTCAAGAAAATTGGGTTTAGTGGACCTTCAAAATATGTGTTATGTGAGAAAGAAGAGGAAACCATTGATCATTTATTCTTACAGTGCCCATATACTATCAAATGTTGGCAATGGCTATGTGCGAATTTAGGATGGTCAACTGCCCTCCCAAAAAACATTTTAAGTCTTTTCACGAGCTGACCTACCTTGAATAGGAACAAAATGTTTTAGTGGTTTATGGATAGCCAGCCCTATTTGTTCACAAATCAATAGATTCTAAGTTTTAAAGAAAATCCACTAACGTGTCAACAAACTTAGAATAGGACTTGGCCAACGAACAAGATTCAGTCAAAGACTGAAATCTTCTACACTTTAGGCTTTGCAAAACCAAGGTGGGTTTACCTTACAATGTCCTAATGACCTACAACAAAGTATCTCAATGAAAATATACCAAGGAAAGATGGATAAACTCCTATTTATGGCTACAACGTCAATTTATATCATTTACACATATATTGACATTAATTTCAAAACTAAAACTACTCCTATTGCAAAAATATAAAAGGTGAAATAAGAATGATTCTAAACATGAAGGCATGATGAATACCTATCCTATGGAAAACAGAGTCAAAATACAATTCAATGATGAGCAAAAATGTGATAACTTAGCGTTAGAACCATCTATCAAATATTCTATGCCTTGCATACAATACTTAACTAAAACTACCTCATACTTCCTCACAAATATATTGCAATATTCTTAAGACATAATTTAATTTATTTGCTTGAAATGAAACCCATCATAAAGAACATGTATTCCCTACTTGAGAGAAGACAAACCATAGCATCATTAATACCATAGTTCATGTAACATAAACACAAGAAAATAGGAGCAAACCTGAAAGTGATCTCTTTTATTGATTTTCAGAAAACATGAGATACATCACATAAACATTGCTTCTCAAAAAGTTGCAGAAAAAGAGACTATCTTCTATATCTTTCAGCTCCTAATACATACTACTTCAAAATTTCCTGAATCCTTCTTACTGGCCCTTATTTCCCTTTTATAAGACTGAGTAAGACACTTACCAAAAAACTATTAGCAGTGGGCCAGCGTCCCTCGCAGGGATTCATGACATGGTTTAACAACCTCCTGTGGATTCTATAAGTCTAGTGGTTGTATCGAGCATTGATAGGTCGATCTTTTGGTGCAACAAAAAACCCTAGCTTGTAACAAGTGGTATCAGAGCTTGGTCAAAGGTTCGAATCACATAGGCCACGATGAGTGACGTCGGGAGGGGGATTATTGGCAGTGGGCCAGTGTCCCTCGTGGGGATTCGCAACATGGTTTAACAGCCTCCTATGGATTCTATAAGTCTAGTGGTTATATCGAGCATTGACAGGTCGATCTTTTGGTACAATGACAACTGTAGCTTGTAACAAAAACAATTGCTTCATACAATAGAATGTTCCAAAAGGCATCTTTTGTAAATACGTTAAAAAATTACCATGGGAAAGGGGGCTAGGGATGGCTCCCATAACTAACTTCTTGAAACTTGAGTTGCAGGCCTGAAGGAGTGTGGTTGGGACACTTTCTGGATGTATCGCTCGTCATTGTCAAGGTTCTGATGTTGAAAGTTGCACTTGACTAGACCGTGTACATGCTGGTTGTGTGAGCAAAACTCTTTCCAAAAATGTAATTTGTCAAAAGAATGAAGGGGGACACAAAAGAGGCATAGAATTTACTCTTCTTATTCTTCAAGCTACTCTTCTTCTAATGAGTAGCATTTTTTGTGCCACCCACCTAGTTCATCAGTCGGCCAGACAAAAGATTTCAAACCTTGCAGTTTGTTCATGACATCTTTGGTTTTTCGCGCCGGTATTGATGTGGCCTCTATAATGAATTTTTGGTAGAATGAATCAACATCAAGAATCCTATCAATGAATAAGTGATATGAATCTTGCTTATTGGGGTCTCCAAAAAGAAATTTCAAAACTGCATCTACGGTCTCTTGGAAGTCCATCCGCCACCTGTCAAGCTCTTTCATCTGTCCTTTGATGAATACTAAGAGGGGGGGGGGTGAATTAGTATGCCAAAAATTATTGTACTTAAACAATTTACTAGACTACAAGTGAATTGGTAAAACAGTTTAGCAAACAAATTGGTTAGCACACATGCAAACCAAATAGAAAATAATGCATTCACCCACAGAAGCACAAACACCATAACATAAGAGATTTTGACATGGAAACCCAAATGGGAAAAACCACAGTGAGATGAAACTCACAAGTAACTATCTATAGAATAGGAACCAGACTGGTTAAGGTCAGACCAGTTAAGGTCATACAATGTTCTTTACCAGAACAAATCCTATTAGGAATCTCAATCTCTGTTAGGAGATAAGTTTGATTAAAGACTACCTTGCTAGAGGATTTTAGATCCACAGATGTGAACCACCTTGTTAGAGGATTTACAAAAGGCTTTTGGGCCTACCCAGTTAAGGGCTTCAGACTTGTCGAAGATGTGAGTAATCAACAAGTGAGTGATCTAGTAAATAGCATAGATTGCTTGGTTAGATCCTTGATAGCTCGTTCCTAATGCATTCTAGCATTACTTCAGTCTTCAACACATTCACTCTCCACCTCTTCTCATAGACCTAAAAATTCTCTTCTGTCTATACCCTTACAAAAACTCTTCAACCACCTTAAACCCTAGCAACAACCTAAAACCCTAGACATGATGTCCTTATAAAGGAATCTGATCTCATGTCGGTCCAATAGGATTACAATACAATTTCCTAGGTTCAATGCATCTAGACATATTCTATAGCACGACACAAAAAGCACCGCCAAACAATCGATGGATGGTAACTCATCACAAAATGTCAGTTGGTAACTCATCATAGAGTATTACCAGTTCATACAAAATACCGATTAAAGCAAAATACCAGTTGCCAGTTTGACAAAAGGAAGACTGGAAAATATGAGTTTTGCTGCTTCATTCCTTCATACCTCTTGAGATCCTTGAATCGTTTGGGGTCTTCATACCACTTCAGATCGGTAAACACTTTCTACAAAACACCGATAGTTTAAAGACTATAATACATCATACCGGTTGGAACAAATACTGGTTCAGATTTAACTTATAAATACAAAAAGTGATCTCAAATCAAGTGTGTGTCCATCAATGACAATCACAACATCAATCATCAAAAATGCCAACAATCTCCTCCTTTGGCATTGATGGAAACACTTAGGAAAATTTTGACATCTAAGTGTTTTACAACAAAAATATGCCATAATCAAAATTACTCTCCCAAAGCATATACACTATCCCTTTTGCAGAAAATACAGTGTATACTACTCCTTAATAGAAACAACATGAAAGTATACATCATAACATTCAAAATTTATACTTCTCCCCCTTTTCCAACAATGACAAAAGTATTGTAGACTAACCCCTGTTTCATTAGTATTAAAAGAATAAGTGTTTATGACAGTAAAGAGTAAAACTTGTCAAAAACTGATTTAAGTCTTGCATAAGTTGCTTCATGGATAAGGACCATGAGTCAAGTAGGGAGGTAGCCACCTCTTTCTTTGTCTGCATCTGGGAGACCTATTCTTCCATGGCATCTATCATGCTCATCTATTGAGTGACCATTAGGGCATCAAGATTTAGATAGCACTTCTGGAGAATTTGCAGTCTATGCAGTAGGACCAGTTGAAGTTCCTACAAATTTTGTGTCTGGTTGCTTATCTCTGCCTCTAGTCTTGCAGATTGCAGTTGAAGCCGATGAACAATTTGACCATATGCGGAAAAGCAATCATATGGCATCTTGAAGGTGCTAATAAATGACTGCATCTCAGATTGTAGTTGGTTTTTATGAGTGAGCACATCATCACAGAATAAATGAGGTTGGCAAATCTTGCTAAGTAGAAGATTGCCCTCATTCATTGCATCTCTAATGTCTTTTTGTGCCTTCTGGAGATCAGACCAGAGCTCTGTTAGCTTTCTCACCAGGGTAGTGTCCAAAGTCTTTTGATGTTCCTTCTTGGCATTGGCTTCTACGACCTCTTCTAGGCTTTGTACCTGGTCTTCTACAGCTAAGCATAGGAGTTTCAATTGTGCAAGTAAGGAATCAGTACTGGGAAGGTTCGTACCCAGTATCAAACTAGTAAGTGTTTCAACCACAGTTTGGATAACATCTTCCTCCTTTTTCCTCTTTAGAGCATCCAATCGCTCTTGAGAAAGCTTAATGCTCTGCAACAACTCCTATTCATTTGCAGACTGGAGGTCAATAGGACTGGTAATTGTAGCCGGTTTAGCCTAACTACCGGTTGCCATTAGAGTCTCCACCTGTGTGCTCTTTTCCACTGCTTCCTTGTCCTTGGTTTTTCGCTGATCTTCTTGAGCCTTCCTCTACTCCTCTTATTTCTTTCTTTTCTCTTCTTCTTGTCTCTTCTCTTCATCTTTTCGCTTCTTCTCTTCTTCATCCTTCTTCTTCTCCTCTTCCTTCTTCCTCTTTTCCTCTTCTTGTTTCTTCTCTTCCTCTTTCTGCTTCTCCTCTTCTTTTCTTTTATCCTCTTCCTCTTTCTATTTCTTCTTTTCAAATTCTTGTTGCTTCTTTTCTTCTTCTGCCTTCTTTTCCTATCTTGTTCCTTCTGATGGCGCAACCTGACTAACATTTTCACCATCTAAGGCGTCTACATCAATGGGGTCCATTTATTCTGTGACTAGTTCTTCTTCACTGTTATACACCTCATCCGGTTTGCCAGTTTCTGGTTCTCACTCTGTTTTTCTGTTGGCTTCAGCCACTTGATGCATCTTAAGAGCTTCTTGAGCATGTGTATGTGAATCTTTGATCACTTTATTAACCTTTCTTTCCAGTAATAGGAGTCTTCTTCATCTAATGAAGAAGAGGCCTTTGTATTTATTCATAACTTTGAAAAGTTCTGAATTTGATACATCAAGAAAATGTTGAGCAAATATTTTCTCCCTCATTTCTTGTTCCTTTTCTATGGCAATGCGCCATTTATTGTCTAAGAATCTGGTGTCTCAGATCTAATTTCTGAAGGCGACCGATCATTAACACACAAATACTTAATGATTTCCTGTTCAACTACTTCCTTTTCATCATCATTGAAATCATCAAAACAATAAATTAAATCATTTAGCACCTTTCTCCTAATATTCTGTATAGTTCTTTGACAATGTGTCAAAGGTTTGTAAGAAGAAATGTCAATATTTACCGGTGCAGATGATGCCGGTTCATTCTTTGTCTTTTTCTTTGTTTGTCTAGTCTTCTTCTTAGGTGGTTCTTCTTACACAGTTTCTTCTGAGTCAAGTGTATTGCTTTTTATCTTCCGCTTCCTCTCAAAGACTTTTGTAGGTGTTGCTTATGGTTTCTTCTTAACTGGTGACCGCTTGGTCACTTTGGGACTGGTTGTAGTAATCGGTGTCGATGCTGAAGGCACCGCCTTTCCTTTCTTTTTCGAGGGTTCTACAACCGGTGTAACCCTTTCCAAATAGGTGTCGGTTCTCTTTGCCTTAGGATCAAGGGGTGAGGCGATTAGGGTAGAAGCATACTCATCCAACATATCATTCATTACCTCATAGCCCATAGGCTCTACTTCTTCCTATCTAGGCTCAACAGCCTCCATTATGCATTCATCCACTTTGACGGTGAAGTAGATGTCTTCCTCATACTTTTTGACTAAACCACTAGATATTCTTATCCTTTGGCTCATCTTGCATCTGAACTCATCAAAGTATTTGTTTAGTGCTTCCGGATAGTCGGTTCCAACCACTTGTAGACTTTCCTTGATTTGTTTTGTTACCAATTGGTCGGCAGACCACTGAATGTCACCTACTCCTGGAAAGTAGCCTTGAAAGTTAAAGAACAACCCAACCAGTAGTTGTCTAAACTTGAATCTCAATGCATTGTCTTGTTTGATTGACTTAAGATTCAACATAAGTCATCTTTGCATACAGGTGCACAGATCAAACGATGCATCCTCCTTGATCATCCTGTAAGTGGCATTTACCACTGTAGCAGAGACAAAATTAATTCTACTAGCAGTGAACGTCCGGTAATCTATCACCATGGAGGTATACTTGACCATATCATCCTTGATTGAGTTGACGGTCATACCATTTGAGTCACTCACTGAACCGGTGAGCTTGGACATTTCAGTCTTGCTAACCTTCCTTAGGGCTGGCACTTCCCTTGTATTGTAGAAATTGGTCACGGCATGAATCACTTCCGGTGTGATATCATGTGTCTGCTCGAGGTACATCTTATCACCATGTACCCTACTTAGAATAATGCGAATGTGATCATCCGAAAATTCTTCAAGAAAGTAAATTGCATTTTGGAGTTTCTTCTTTTCCAGAATGCTGATTTCTAGTTTAATCTTCTTATCCTTTCCATAGAATAAGCTCAGCTAGGAATGGATTACAAGAGACCCTAGGTCTTCAATTTTGCAGTCTATGTAATCAGAAATCCCTTCTTCTACTATAACACCAGCCGATACTTGAGACAGAGCATTATATTTCGACTTTCGATGTATGAAGTCTATAGAATCAACAGTTGCACTAGAACTATCATGAAATGTGGAAGCCATGATAAACGAAGAATTATGAGAAATACCTTCGCAAATTAAAATTTAGGGCTTCACAATTTGAACTTCGCTTGACACTCCTTTGTTTACTGAGATACTGCTTTGCGTTCTTAACTTCTTCAACAGATGATAGCTTTATATTCTTCTCCAGATTTTTGATAAACTCTTTGAATCACAGTGTAAATCGCTTTCCTTCGCTCTGCACTTGAAAAACTTCTTCGCTCAAAAAATGATAAGAGAAATGATTTCAAAATTCCTTTTAAACAGGTTCTCCACCTACCATAATAAATGCTCCAATATTAGGGCGTAAACCCTAATTTGTCTTTTACCATTTTTGGTCTTCTGCCAACTGATAGGTATCTCACATCGGTTAAGGTCTTTTACCGATGTAAACTGAGGGTTCAAAGTATTTCGTCATTTTCTCCCCCTAAGCTTTTCTGATGCTTAGTTTGCCGGTTCTGCAATTTCTATACTAGGTGCAGAAACTGGTTCTTCTTGCAACACTCCTGGTTTCTTTTTCCAGGTTTTGTTCATATCTGCTTGAACAGTGTCAATATCAATCTTTCCTTTCAGAGTGACCGGTATGTCATCTGATATGTTCTTTCTTGTTCTACATAATCTGGCAATGTGACCTGGTTTGTTGCAATGATAGCAGACCATTCTAGGTGCTCTCCAAGGTCCATTATTCATGTTACCATTCTTCCTCCTGCATGTCGCAGCAGTGTGACCATGACAATGATAGATCAAACGGTTTGCTCTCCATCCGGTTGCCGCTTGATAGCCATCGCTTCCTGACTGATGATTAAAGGCATTAAATTAGTTGTGATTCTGATTCACAAAAGGTTTCGGACCAACTCCTTGAGTCCTCTAAGGATATCTTCTAGTGTTGTTCATAACAGACCTGCATTTAGATGCTCTATGCCCAAACTTGTTGCATGCATAACAATTACCATTGAACTTATTGGATCTAGGTACATTGTTTATAAAGTAAGGAAAATTATTGTAGGCTTTGCTCCTACACACATTGGCAGTATGTCCTTCTTTAAGACAATTAAAGCAAACATGTTTAAACTTTTGTTTACCTTTATCCTTTGATGTCGGTTGTTTCTTTGGTGCTCCAGCATTTACACCAGAGGTCTCACCTTCCTCATGACTAGAATAACCAAGTCCATCAGTATTATTGACAAGTTTGGTAGATTCAAGCTTTTTCTCTAGCTTAACAATACTCTTGTTGAACTTAGCAAGTATTTCCTTTGACTCATAGAGTTCTTTGGAAATAGCAGCATTTGTTTCCATCAAGTTTGCATTGTCAGAGATGGCCATGTTTAGTTCTCCTTGCATGTATTCCTTTTCCACTTTGCTCGCATTGAGTTGAGCAGTTAGGGCATTGATCTCTTGCTTCAGCTTGAAGATTTCATGATCTTTGTCTTTTACCAGATCTTCATCTTTCCTCCAGTTGTCAAGCTCTTGGCACATTAGAATAGTTAGTCCTTCCAACTCTTTTCTCAGGTTGGAATTGGATTCATTCAACTTTTCTACTCCTTGAATTAGGGCTTCCATGTCCGCTTCATCGGAAGAACTATTTTCAAATAGCTCCATCAGTGTTTCAACATGTTCTCTCCTTTTTTCCTGAGAGGCCTTAAATTTGACCATAAGATCATCATAGGCTTGCTCAGACTGAGTGAGCTGATGAGTAAGTTCCCTCATAGTGTATTCCTCCATATCTCTTTCCAAGTGGTTAGACTTATAGAAAGGTTGGCTCTGATACCAATTGATGAATACGAAGAGGGGGGGTGAATTAGTATGCCAAAAATTACTGTACTTAAACACTTTACTAGACTACTAGTAAACTGGTAACACAGTTTAGCAAACAAACTGGTTAGCACACATGCAAACCAAATAGAAAATAATGCATTCACCCATAGAAGCACAAACACCATAACACAAGAGATTTTGACGTGGAAACCCAAATGGGAAAAACCATGGTGAGATGAAACTCACAAGTACCTATCTACAGAATAGGAACCAGATAGGTTAAGGTTAGACCGGTTAAGGTCATACAATGTTCTTTACCAGAACAGATCCTCTTAGGAATTTCAATCTCTGTTAGGAGATAAGTCCGATTAAAGACTACCTTGCTAGAGGATTTTAGATCCACAGATGTGAACCACCTTGTTAGAGGATTTACAAAAGGCTTTTGGGCCTACCTGGTTAAGGGCTTCAAACTTGTCGAAGATGTGATTAATCAACAAGTAAGTGATCTAGTAAATAGAACATATTGCTTGGTTAGATGCTTCATAGCTTGTTCCTAATGCATTCCAACATTACTTTAGTCTTCAACACATTCACTCTCTGCCTCTTCTCGCAGACCTAAAACTTCTCTTCTGTCTATACCCTTACGAAAACTCTTCAACCACCTTAAACCCTAGCAACAACCTAAAACCCTAGACATGATGTCCTTATAAAGGAATGTGATTTCATGTCAGTCCAATAGGATTACAATACAATTTCCTAGGTTCAATGCATCTAGACATATTCTGTAACACAACACAAAAAGCACCACCAAAGTGTTGGCACTGCCAAACAATCGGTGGATGGTAACTCATCACAAAATGTCGGTTGGTAACTCATCACAGAGTTTGGTTCATACAAAATACCGGTTAAAGAAAAATACCAGTTACCGGTTTGACAAAAGGAAGACTGGGAAATATGAGTTGTGCCACTTCATTCCTTTGTACCTCTTGAGATCCTCGAACCGTTTGGGGTCTTCATACCGCTTCAGATCTGTACACACTTTCTGCAAAACACCGATAGTCTAAAGACTATAATACATCATACCGGTTGGAACAAATACTATTTGAGCTTTAACTTATACATACAAAAAGTGATCTCAAATCAAGTGTGTGTCCATCAATGACAATCACAGCATCAATCATAAAAAATGCCAACATCCTTCACCTGTCAAAATTGAAGGAATGCCATCCTTTTAAAGACCTTTCAAAGACTCCAATTTCTCTCACATTTTTTTATTCTCCTCCTCAACATGAGGCAACTCCTTAATCAATAAATTATAACTTTTCCATGTGGCACTCACGGCTGGAGGGGCATTTGACATATTCTTTACTGCTAGAAGAATTTCCTTAAGTACTAAGTACTAGACCTTTAGGGAACCATGTAAACCTCAAACAACAAATGAATGAAATAATTTCATCCAACTAGGCCTTGAATTGGACCATAGGAGAATAGGAAGAATGCACTTCATTTGATTTAAAAATAACCTTATTTGCCACTTGCAAAATTGTTGCTTTCTTTATCTCTAAATATCTAGTTGTTGACTCATCCTTGAGCTTTTGCAACTCATCTTGCATCCTCTACATTTCTTCCAATTTCCGCTTTGTTAATTTTGTGGCTTCTCCTGTAGCTATTACCTTCTTTAGTTTGACATTTTCAATGTACATGTTGTCATAATCGGCGTACAAAGCTACATGCATCCTCTTAAGCCTTTCATGCATCTTTTCCAAATATTTTGTTGCTTCCCTTACAAATTGTGCAACATGCATAGTTATGGTGGCACCCTCCAATGTTGTTGTATCTACTAGTGTCCTAACAATGGCATCCCAAACCTTTTTCTCTACTCCATACAAACTAATAAGCTTATCAATATTTGGGGCCTTGGTCCATAATACAAATGCCTTCACATTAGGGCTTAATCTAGACCCGTGCTCCCCAAATTCTTGAGCATAAATAGGGTCTTTTTGCCTCATCACCTCATCTAATACAAAAATCCTCTCTAAGTCCCACCTTAGGATGAGCATCATATTACTTTTGCTTACAAGCTCCTTGGCCTTTTGTGGGGTACATTGTATGCTACTCTTATCAAAATTCTGAAAATCCTCTTCAGATAAATCCTTTAGCTTCTCTCTTAGCTGCCCTATTTCTTTTCTCTTTTTCTCTAAGCTAATGATCTCTTCAAAAGACCTCATTTTGCATAACATCCTGGCAAAATAATTTTGTATGTTATAGAAGAATCCCTAGAAGTTGGCGTCTTCTTCTCTCCTTTCCCTCTCCAACTTTTGTAGATACTCCCATTTCTTCCTCCTCTACATTTCCTTAGAGGGATTGACATTTCTAATTAAATATTCTTGCTCATCAAAATGGTGGGAATAATCTCTCACTTTGAGCCTCTAAGTTCTTAACTCATTTATGTATCTCTCTAGGTCAAAATTTCTTGTTTAGCTCACTTTGAGATGATAATTGCTCACCAAAAATTCTTGTACCTTCTCAAGAGAATCATTCCCCACATAGAACTCTTCATAAGTAATCATTCTAGGGAGGTGTTTTCCCTTTTTCTCTATTCTAACCAACTCCTTTTCCATCCACATTATTTGACACATGAATTCAATAACGGTGAGCCTTGGGGAGACTCTGATGGGCAAGATATGAGGGGGTTGCGGGCATCCATAAATTTTGATCAATGTACAATTTGAATAGAAAAAGAAATCACCAAAATTTTGGGAGAATTCTCTCTCTAGATATTCTATATTTTCTACCATGGAACTCCTTATTCTCATGACTTTTATAATTTGCATTGGAAACCTTGGTAGAGTTGTTCCCAACATCCCAAGAAATTTTACTACAAAATGATCAAAGAATTTTGTATAATCAAAATATTTTGATCCTTTATCCCATATCTATGTCCACTTTTTGACTTGCCACTTCTGCCCTATTCTTGGTTTAAATTCCTTTATTTGTAGTTTCCCATCCCACACTTTACTATTTTGAAAAAGAATCAGATGGAAGAGAAAAGAATAGTGTCTAAATTTCAAGTCATCTTTTTCATTTTTAGCCTCAATCAAGATCTCATGCAACTTGCCTTGAAGAAGTATGGCGAAATCATACAATTCATTAGTCTTCAAATGCTGGATTTTGCTTGCCATCATTATATATTCAATGGGGATATGAGTTAATCGACAGTGCTCCCCCAAAATCTGGCATAAGGCATAGTAGGTCTTGACAAAATAGTCTTCAAAAAGTGTTATGCCAAAAGACTCAACATCCATCAAGTAGCTCTTTTTCCCCTTATACATTCTCTTCAAAAAATGTGGTAGCATCTTCTCTCTTACAACTATTTTCCTTGAGGCATACTCTACCTGCAATCTCCTTTTGTCAATTCTTTTAAGAGCACTCTTATCTAATTCAAAATGTTGAATTATTGATTCCCTTGTTACATCCAATACACAGTATCCATTGGGCATTCTTACTGTCATGCTCAAGGGGTGGTGGTGCTTTTCTAGCTCCCTGATCAGTATGGGCTCCACAAAAATATTCAGGACATCTAGCTTCCCCAAATTTAGATTCCAAGGATTGGAGACCAGAATTACCTTATCCATGTTCCCATAAAAGTAGAAAACAATATCCCAACCCCTATCAGTGGTATGGGCATCCTTGCAGTTGGAGTTATAATCTGCGAAAACTATTTTGCATGACTCATGCATATTTGACCTAGGGAATAATTCCAGCTATGTATGGTGAAAATGGATAACAATAATAACAATATTGAAAGGCTAAATGAATCCAACCACAAAACCCTAGCCTAACAATCAACAAAGATCCACCATAACATATGAAGATTACCTAAGACAATGCAAATAAAACAAAATCACAAAGATTATACCATCACATGTCCAATAGGGTTTTGATCTCCATTCTTCCTATCTCCATTGATCTTGCTTGATATATATTTGCTCTCAGATTTTTGTATGCACAAGAGCTCAACAAAGAACGGAATGTGGTTGCAAGTAGGATCGTAGTGTAGTCAATTGATCAAGTCATTAGCTCATTAGGATCATTAGCTCATTAGGGTTTGATAATGAAGGAAGCATCTCCTTAAATAGAAGACACAATATGAAATGGAGGGATAAGATTGAGAGGTATAAAAAGGTCGGCTAGGATTAGAGGGTAGGTAGAAGAAATAGTAAAATAATGAAAGAGGTAGGTAGTGTAGGAATTAAGAGATGAATGACATGTGTCTTGTGTAGAAAAAGATAATGAATTAATTAAATAAATAAAGATTTATTTAATTAATAGAAGAAGTAGGATAATTAAATAAATAAGATATTTATTTAATTTAGGAAAAGGATAATTTAAATAAATAAATGTATTTATTTAAATGAGAAATAAGGCTAGAAGAGGATAAATGAATTAATTAAATAAATAAAGATTTATTTAATTAATAGAAGAATTAGGCTTAGATAATTAAATAAATAAAATATTTATTTAATTACACATGACAATTTTGGGTGTCTACATTTTGCCCCTCTTTGAGACAATGCGGCTTGTCGCGTTGTTTCAAAGAAGATAATATGAACTGATACAAAGTTGCCCCAGGATGGGAATGATATGCCCCCTCGAGAGATTAGATGAAAAAGTCTGAAAAGATTGCAGACAATCTCTCGATAAGAAAGAAAGGCTAGAATGGATTGATCGGATAAAGTGATAGAGTCACGGGATGAAGAAGACTGACTCAGGAAATGAAGGCTAAGGCTAGGATAGGCTATAAGATGGACCACGGGCAAAAGACATCCTCATTGTCATCTACACCCTCACGAGATCATAGTGCAGAGCGAGAAAAAGAGTAGCAACAGTCAGCAGCGATGGCTTTCGTACACAGATTCGACCGCGTTCACCGATTTCAGAGACCAGCAGAGGTAGGAGAGCCGGTAAGTACCACCAAACCTCCTCGTACTTTGACGCATTTGCTTTTGTCATTAATGCATGTCGAATAGAGCAATAAATGCGCCTAGGAATAGTGTACAAAAAAAGTGAAATCGCGTCTGTGTCGGTGCCAGGCGCGTCTGTGTCAGACAGACGTGTCTGTGTTGGTGCCAGGCACGTCTGTGTCTGGAACCGCGTTTGTGTTGAATGCGGGGCGTCTACGTCTTTTAGGGGTGTTTATGTTGCAAAGTCGCGTTTGTGAACAATTTAGGCACGTTTATGTCAAACAAGCGCATCTGCGTTGTTTAGGCACGCTTGTGCAGTCAATAGGCGCGTTTGTGAGTTAGAAACACGTTTATGTCAAAAAATGCAAGGTTTTTTGTCTTCTAGGTCAAATCGACAGTTCTGTGATGAACATACGCTGTCGATTGGATAAGCTGCTGAGAGGATACACTCAAGCAGGTCCTCTAGGAAGACTAGGATAGATCAAGGCACTTTGTGATGAACAGGGAGCACCAAGATAGAGTACTTTGTGATGAACAGGGAGTACCCAAAGTATGAGCAGCACTTTGTTATGAACAGGGAGTGCAAAATGTGAGTAACACTTTGTGATGAACAGGGAATGTCACACACGTAGTACTTTGTGATGAACAGGGAGCACTACTAGGATAGATAGCAACACTTTGTGATGAACAGCGAGTGTCACTGAGATAGATGACCATATGCATTTAGATAGCGAGTAGCATTTTGTGATGAACAGTGAATGCCACCATGACTGACATGATTGATTTGTTTGACTACAGGAGTATTTGCCTATGCTAGAGTCACGGGAGAGATTCCCGTCCACACAGAGGTTGCGACCGGAGTTGTCTTTTCAGGATAGAGCTGCCATCGAGGAGATGGGTTTGAGACACGTATTATATGTGCCTGAGTTTCGGGCAAACATGGGTTTGCTGACTGCGCTGGCCGAGAGATGGCATTCAGAGACATGCACATTTCATTTGCCGATGGGTGAGATGACAGTCACCCTTGAGGATGTTTATAGGATTCTACATATACTGATCGATGGAGAGCTGATTCCATACGATCGCGACGGAGACATAGAGGCTTTGAGACGGGTGTTTCAGGATCCCAGCCTAGAGATGAGAGCAGGACATGTGGCATGGGATACCATGACTGCGACAGGGTTAGCTTTGCCAGCTGTGATTGGAGGAGCTATCAGTGGGTTCCTATGTCCGGACAGAGCGACACGGGGGTTGGCAGTGGGCTGGGGAGGAGCACTGGAGATATTGGTGATGCAGCACACCAGATATGCGTGGGGTCCATGTGTTTTGGCCCACCTATATTATGAGCTTCACCATGGATCAGTGGGACTGGGTTGTGGAGTGACACTACTGCAGGTTTGGGCATACGAGCATCTGCCTATCACGCGGCCGATACACTTCAGAGGGAGAGGTCATGGACGGAGTTTTGTTCATCTGTACGACATGATCACTTCACAGCCTCAGATTGGCAGGTTAGAGTATTGGCGGCGAGTGATAGATGACATTGACGTCATCATCTGGAGGCCGAATCTGGGATGCGAGGAGTGGGAGGATGACGCAGTGGAGCTGCCTTACACCTTTCAGAGCAGGTATTTGATTGGGCAGACGCCCTATATACTGGAGAGGCAGCTGGTGGATAGAGTATGCAGGCAGTATGGCAGGATCCAGAGGATGCCATGAGGCTCAGGTATGTATGCCCGTACAGTTAGAGATCAGGCACAGTTCGGGCCTTTATTGTCATATGATCAGGTAGTCACACAGCTGGCAGAGATGGTGCCCCTACCTTGGGATATGTGGCCAGAGATCGAGGACGTCGGGATACTCAGAGCATCCGTTCCCACGGTTGATAGATCTAGGAGAGTTACTGGAGGGCGATGGAGGAGGTGATGATGATGAGGATGGTGGGGGTGATGGAGGCCGAGGCCGATGGAGGTGGAGGGGAGTAGTTGGGGAGAGGAGGGTGGCACCTCGAAGAGAGGGTGGACAGGAGGGACAAGCCCAGGTGGTGAGGGGTCACGGTGGAGTGCCCCTGCAGGTACCAGCAGCATAGGGACAGAGACAGGGACAGGTACAGGGACAGGTGCCAGTACAGGCACCTGCAGAGGGATAGCCACAGGCAGAGGCAGAGGGTGGGGATCTAGAGGAGGATGAGCTGATTGAGCTCAGGGAGATCTGCTAGGGCCAGGCAGATGAGATCCAGGAGCTGGAGAGGGATCAGGCTCAGGGATACTGAGCGGGAGAGGGATCAGGCGATTCAGCATTACACTGAGGCTGAGACAGGACTGAGGGCAGGGAGGTAGGCGGTGGAGGATACAGGAGCAGGCTACGCATATGTCCTGCGAGCCGGAGAGGAGATTGCCTACTTGGAGGGACCTGTATTATGGTGCCGTGCTAGCAGATTAGCAGGCGAGGAGCTTCCATAGACCATCGCGGACAGCGACAGCTACGGGAGGGAGCCGGAGGAGACAGGCATCGAGTGGTGGGGTCATGGGTCCTCCACCACCACCAGATAGGGGGGACAGGCAGAATGATCCTAGAGCGGGTCCTTCTAGGGCTCAGATTCCGTTGAGGCCAGGCGGCTTCGAGGGAGGGAGTTCATCATAGCCATAGAGGGCTCCCTTTTATTAGTATTTGTACCATTTTTTGTATTGTAGACACCTGCGGGTGATTGTAGCCATATGATTTTTTGACATCATTGTATCATGACATTTTTGATTATATATATGAGAGATGATTCATTTTTGCGGCAGCTATATGCATGTGTACCTATGTGATGAGATGTTCTTATGTGATGCTTATGATATGGATGCAAATATGTATGTAATGCAATATTTTTGTTCTTTTATGTTGTATATGCGATGCATGATGCAAATGTGAATGTATGTGATGAAAATGAATATGATAATGCAAATGTAAATTGTGCTAACAGGTGTTGTGTGCAGGATGTGATGCAATTGTGATATCTATATGTATGTGTGAAATACTTATATGTGGTAATGCAGGTGCAAACTACATGAAATGCAAATATTTTTGGTGTGTCATTATACTCAGTCATGTGATAGCGGGCTATGCGGACTCAAGAAGGACGGTGGAAGTCAATCAAGAAAGGGGGATGAAAGACAAAAGATATGAAAGTGATAGAGTTTCTTGTGTGTTATCATCATTGAGCTTATTATGGCAAGATAGGTTATGACAATCGAGGCATATGTTAGACCCAGAAAGTCATTGTACCCATTTGCATGGAGATAAGACAGTCACAAACAAGGAATGCCCCAGTTCACACTAGACTCATAGTGTCCTCATATCCTTGGACAAGTCATAGCATTACTAAAAGACAATCCACAGACAACAAATACAAATAGGTGATGATACCCCATCCTCGCCTTTCTAGTCAAAGACATCCTGGAGATAGAATCTCTAGTCAGAGACATCCTGGAAAAGCTAAAAGACATGTCACCAAAAGATAAAATCAAGAGAAAACCAAGACTCGACACCAACATCCACTGTAGTCCTCAATTTTAGTGTCTCTTGTCATTTGTATAAGTCTTATTTGATTGTGGTCACAATGTTTACTTTCACAGAAAGGATAGATAGCACTGTACCATAATGTTGTCTGAGTCTGTTGCAAGATTTGATTTGTTGAAGCCCATTGTTACTGCTGTGTCTCATCTGAAACTAACTGAATCCATGAAACTGATACTTTATTGCGGAGAAGACGAAACTTTATTGCGAATCTGTGATGCAAATGTTGCTTTATTGCAGATTACGCGCGAATAGACTGAAGAAAGCTAGAAGAAACTTTACTCCTTGAAACATGTGATGTTCTTAGTTCCACACCCATCACTAGATGTAGGATTTTGCCTTAGCCACAGATAGGATCTGATTTATTATGGATGGAAAGGGATGAAAAGGAATGTTTATTATGAATGGCTAACCAATCTTGGGTAGATCAATAACAAGCCATGATGGGAATGGGTAAGTTTATTATGAACAAATAGGTTGTGAGTGTGTGCGAAGTGAAAGGATGAAAGTGAATCCTGAAGGAGGGAGGAGCAATGTCTCTACGCATGGTGTTGGTGACCTAGTTTTCACCATGGTACTTGCCCAGGGTGCCACCGAAGTGGTTTTCACCGTTGGACGAAATTATTTCTCTTTACTTTTTTTTTTTTTTTTCGATTTTTCAATGTTTTTTGTGTCACAAGGCGCCTGTTTGTCAGGTTTTCACCAGGTAACGATTTTTTTGTATTTTTGAATTAGGATATTCCAAAGAGCTATGTGTAGAACCTGCGAAGGTGCATGCTGTTGATAGGATCTTCCAAAGGTTCACCTTCTGTAGTTGAGAGCTGATATGCCCCAGATCCATATGCTGCTGTAATGATGTAAGGACCAAGCCAATTTGGTTCGAACTTTCCCTTCTTCTCTCTATCTTGCTGATTTTTAGGATTTTCTCTAAGAACCAAGTCACCTACCTCAAATGTACGAGGCTTGACTTTGTAATTGTAGCTGCGACTCATTCGTTGTTGGTAAGCCTTGAGATGATTAAAAGAAATTTGTCTCCGTTCATCCAACAGTTCTAGTTCTTGTAAGCGAGAGACCCTGTAATCTTCATCAGCGATGATGTTTTGCAAAGAGACCCATAAAGAAGGTAACTCGACCTCAATAGGCAAGATGGCTTCAGCGCCGTAGACAAGTGAATATGGTGTAGCTCCTGTAGGTGTGCGGACACTTGTGCGGTAGGCCCAAAGTGCAGGATTGAGTTGGATATGCCAGTTACGGCCAGCGTCGTCGACTGTCTTTTTGAGGATTTTAAGAATTATTTTATTAGACGCCTCAGCTTGGCCATTACCTTGGGGGTAATATGGTGTGGAGAAACGATGGGAAATATGGAAGCGGTCACAGAGTTCACAAACATCCTGATTTTTGAAGGGACGCCCGTTATCAGTAATAATGGACTTAGGAATACCATATCGGCAAATGATATAGTTAAGGATGAAAGTAGCAATTTGTTTTCCAGTGACTTGTGTGAGAGGCACAACCTCAATCCACTTTGTGCAGTACTCTGTGGCTGTGATAATGAATTTATGACCATTATAGGAAGGAGGGTGAATCTTGCCTATGAGATTGAGTCCCCACTGACAAAAGGGCCAAGGAGACGCAAGTGGTTGTAGTTCTTGTGCTGGCACATGTATGAGGTCTCCATGAATTTGACATTGCTTACATTTCTTGACAAACTGATATGAGTCTTTTTCCATATTGGGCCAGTAATATCCAGTCCTGATGAGTTTCTTAGCCAAGGTAGGACTACTAGTATGCGGACCACATATCCCTTCATGCACTTCACGTAACGCAATCTGAGCTTCGTCGCTTTCTAAACATCTAAGAAGAGTGCCATCTAAACCTCATCGGTATAGGATATCAGCTAGAATGACATATCGAGAGGATTGGCGAATGAAAGTGCGGCGTTGGTTGTTTGATAGATCAGGAGGTAAGATATTGTCACGAAGATATGTGAATATGGAACCATATAACTGGGATTTGGGACCAACAACGCATATCATTTCAGTAGGAGTGATCTCATATGAAGGAACCAACAGATTGTCTACCAGGAACTCATAGTAGGTTTCGTTTTGAGGCAGGTCAATTAGTGAAGCAATTGTAGCCATGGCATCTGCAACACGATTTTGCTCTCTTGGTATCTGCTCAAAATCTATCTTTGTGAAGTGCTATTTCAAATCATCTACCAGTTGCTTGTAAGGCATTAATTTTTCATCTTTTGTTTGGTAATCATCAGTTTCTTGATGGATGACAAGTTGAGAATCCCCAAAAACATGAAGTTCTTGGATCTTCCACTGAACTGCAATTCGTAATCCAGTTGTTAATGCCTCATATTCCGCTATATTGTTAGTGTAAGGAAATGATAAGTGGTATGATTTTGGTATAGAATCACCTTGAGGAGTTATAAAGAGAATACCATCTCCTGCCCCATGCTGTGTGTATGAACCGTCAAAGTACAGTTGCCATGGCTTTGCCTGTGATATTGTTAAAATGGATTCATCTGGAAATTCTAAATTTAGAGGAACACCATCTATCATGGGAGCATCTGCTAATTGATCCGTGATTTCTTGTCCTTTTATTTCTTTTCTGTCCACATACTCAATGTCGAATTCACTCAGGATCATTACCCACTTGGCCAGTCGCCCAGTAAGTGTAGCTTTGTTGAGAAGGTATTTTAATGGATCAATTCTTGCAATCAACTTAGTCTTATGAGTGAGCATATAATGTCGTAATTTCTATGAAGCAAAGACCACAGCGAGACATGCACGCTCGATTGGTGTGTAGTTTAGCTCATATCCCATCAATGTGCGACTGATATAGTATACTGCTTTTTCCTTGCCGTCAACTATTTGTTGCGCTAGGAGTGCCCCCAGTGCTATTGGAGTAGCTGATATGTATAGCAACAAAGGTTGATCTGGAATTGGTGGCATCAAAACTGGCAGATTCAAAAGATAATCTTTGAGCGTCTGAAAAGCTTGTTGACAGTTATTATCCCATTTGAACTTGATATTTTTATGTAGCAGGTGCTGAAAAGGGTTACACTTATCTGCAAGTTGTGCTATGAATCTTCGTATAGACTGGAGTCTCCCTTGTAAGAATCGAAGTTGACTAATATTTCTGGGTGGTGGCATGTCCAAGATAGCCTTGACTTTTACTGGATCGGCTTCGATTCCTCTTTTGGACACAATGAATCCTAGGAGCTTCCCAGAGGTTACTCCAAAGACACATTTCTTGGGGTTTAATCTTACCTTGTACTTGTCCAACCGATCAAAGATGACTGAAAGTATGTCCAAATGTGTATCTCTGTCTATTGATTTACCCAAGAGATCATCAACATAATCTTCCACGGTTATGTGCATGAGATCATGAAAAATAGTGGTCATTGCTCTTTGATATGTAGCACCTGCATTTTTCAGCCCAAAGGGCATGACATTCCAACAGAAAGTTCCCCACGGACAAGTGAATGATGTTTTGTGTTGATCATCAGGTGCAATCTTGATTTGATTATAACCAAAAAATCCATCCATTAATGATAGCATTTCATGACCTGCTGTGAGATCAACGATCAAGTCAATGTTTGGTAATGGGAAGTCATCCTTTGGACAAGCTTTGTTGATGTCTCTGAAATCTATGCAAATTCTGATGCTGCAATCTGGTTTACTGACAGGTACCAAGTTAGAGATCCATTCCAGATAATCAATTGGGCGTATGAATCCGACATCCAATAACTTCTCCAACTCTGCTTTGACTAGTAATGCCACTTGTGGATGCATTTTTCTCAATTTCTGTTTTACTGGTTTTGCCCCCGGTTTGACTATCAGATGATGCATTACCAAATCCGGATCCAATCCAGGCATATCAGCGTATGACCAGGCGAAGTTGATTTGTTGCTTTTTGAAGAAGCTTATGAATTTTGATCTTTCGGACTCTGTTAATGATTGAGCCAGGAATATGTTGTGTGGAACCTCTTCTGTACCAATGTTTGTTTTGATAGTCTCCTCTACCAACATGGATGAATTTTCCTCATATGATGCTGGGAGAATGTCGAGCCTTCCATCTTCGGGTGCCTCAGAGAGGTTTTCACCCTCAGATACATCCTTTCTTTTTACTTTTTTGGGATCAGATAGCGCTACAGTGTGGTTTTCGCCATAAGACCCTTGATTTGTTCTTATTTTCACATTTTTGCGACTAGAAGGTCCGACACCCTCACCAAAATATGCCATGTTGTTGAGTTCTATGGTGTATCCTGCTTTGTGGTCCCCAGGGGGAAGATCATCTCGTATGCCAAGATAGTCAATAATAGCTTCGTTATTTTGAAATGTGTCAAATTGTGCTGGTCCTTCATAATCCTAGTCAATGAGTTGGTGGTGAACAAGGGGAAGGCCTTTAATGTTTTCGGAGTTTGCAGGGCTAAGAGTGAAGATGTGGTTATATTCGGGTATATCGAGGCAATCGTCGAGGTCATCGATGGCACTCTCCTCATCAATTTCGATCGCAAGCGAATCCAAATTGTTGTCACTAGTAGCGCCTTCCGGGACAGGTGTCCTCATCCTATGTGATTTCAACCTAGAACCTTGAGATGAAGACTGTGCGGAATCCTTATGGGTTGTTTCTTGACCAACTCTGAACTTTTTATAAAATTCCTCTTCTTCTGTGGGTTCATCTGGCTCTCTGAATGTCTTGGTGAGCTCATAGTCACTGGAGGATTTGTCTGAACCCCATTCCCATTCGTTGGAATCTGTGGAATAGCAATCCTCTTGTTGAATTTTGGCAACTTTGATTTGTGATGCCTCTTCTGTCCTTTTAGTGTGGATCTTGGAAGTCAGAAAACCAAGTCCCTTTGAGCGTTCCCTTTTTACAGTCAATTCAGGTTGTAAGGGTTCCATGACGCCTTCTTTGCGTAACCCAAGAGGGCTTTTTCCATCATACCCAAATTTTTGTAGAATCTTGAAGCCTTTGCCATATTTCTCACAAGGTATATTGATCTGATCATGTGTGTCCTCTTCAATGTCTTTATAGAGCATTTTGTATAAATCTTCCTCTTCTAGTTCGCCCCATCTTTGAAAGGTAGTAGGATCCCATTTGAGTATCATGATGGATATTTGCTTGTTAGGATGTGGCCTTCCATATTCTTTCAGAGAGCTCATGACTTGTCGTAAATACATGGTCTGATTTAAAGTGTATTCTCCCATGCCTTTGTCTTGAAATTTGCCTTTAAGTTCAACTTGTTTTGATGTCGAAGGTTTCAATGACTCAGGGTCAATGTATGCCGAAGAAGGAACAGCTTCACGATTACTGGGAATGATGGTCTCCATATGTGATCTCAGGTTATTGCAATATATGAACGGATTAGGATCACCGTTAACTGTTACCTCGACTCCATTATGAGGAAACTTAATGCATTGATGATATGTTGATGGGACTGCCCTCATCTCATGAATCCAAGGACGTCCTAGCAATATGTTGTATGTGAGATCCAGATCTAGGACTTGACAAACCACATCATTTGTGACTGGCCCAATTCTTAGAGGTAAGGTGACTGTGCCCTTGGATGAACGCTCTTCATCATCATATGCCTTGATGGTGATTTGATTTGTCCAATTCATAGCTTTATCAGAATATCCCAATTGTTTAATGGTGCTCAATGTACAAATGTTTAGACCAGCTCCTCCATCTATCAGGACTCGCTTTATTCGAAGTTTGTGTATGAAGGCTTCAACATGTAAAGGTGCATTATGTGGCTGACTTACGGAGGCATCATCAGCTTCTGTGAATGTAAGGGAATGTGGAATGGAAAGGTATCCCACCATGGCTTGAAATTGGTCCACGTTCAGATTAGTAGGAACGACAGTGTCTCTCAAGATTTTGTCAAGAATAGCTTTATGAGCGGGGGATATACGTAGGAGCTCAAGGATGGAGATGAACGCGGGTGTCTTCCCTAACTATTCTACAAGGTCATACTCAGGTTTGGTTGATGAAAAATCCGTATTTTTAGTGGAGGCACCTGACAACGTAATCTTACCTCGACGAGTTGTAACATGACATTCAGAGGTAGGTTCGGAAGAAGATCCAACACCTCTTAGAACAGTCTTGGGTCTCTGAGGAGGATTCTCAGGATTTTTGTTCTTGATGGTAATAGTAGAGATATGATTGTCAATTGAGATGTGATTGATAGTTGAATCATAGTTGTAAGGTGCTTTAGTATATTTGGCTTGATCATCTGTGACTTTGGCTTTTCCCTTGTCATGCTTTGGGAATGGTTCCTTAAACATCTCATGTTCTTGATTGGATGAATGTCCCTCAATCTCAATGTCACCTCTATCAATGAGATCTTGCACAATGTTCTTCAGTCGATGGCAATTTCTTGTCTTATGACCCTTGCTCTTATGAAACTCACAATACTCATCATCATTCCACCAATTTGGTTTAACCTTTGGTTCATATGGAGGAAAATCTGGAACTATGATCACTTTGTTTGCCACTAGCTTTTTGAAGACTGATTCAAGTGGTTCTCCCAATGGGGTGTACTTCCTTCATGATCTAGAAGTTGTTTGAGTATTCACTTGATTGTTTGTAGAACTTGATCCTGAAAAGATGAACTTGGGTCTCACTGTATTGGCATCAACAACACCATTATTGACTGTGTTCTTGTTTTTATTCCAAAAGCTTGGCTTGTCTTTTCCTTTAAAGTCATCTTTGTTTTCCTTGAATATTTTAATGACTCCTTGTTCAATTAAGACCTTTTCTGTTGCTAAGCCCTTTTCAATAACATCCTTGAAGGTGGACAAACAAGCTTTCCTTAGATCATAGCCAATATCCTTGTTAATGTTTTGAGTGAACATTTCTACCATTTGTTTTTGGGGAATTTCACAAGAGCATCTGCTGGCTAGATTTCTCCATCTTTGTAAAAATGACGCAAAAGATTATCCCTCCTTTTGCTTAGTATTGCACAAAGTAGTGACTAAGATATCTGTCTCGATATTGTAGGAGAAATGTTGAATAAATGCCTCTGCTAAGTCACCCCATGACTTAATACTAGGAGGTAATTGAGAGAACCATTCCATAGCTTGATCGCCTAAGCTTTGCGGGAACAACCTCATCAAGTATGTTTCTTCTGCCGCTACCTCTATGCAAGCTGTGAAAAATTGTCGTATGTGTGCCTTGGGGTCTCCTTTTCCTCTATCCTTGTCAAATTTTGGCATCACAAAGTGTGCAGGGAATGGAGGCATTGGAATGCTCTTATCAAATGGATAAGGACATATGTCTCTCATAGTGTATGTTGGTTTTGGTGTACTCATGTCCTCCATTTTCTTTTGTAAATCTGTGATTTGTTGCTCCAAATTATTCTTAGGTGGCGATCGATTTCTTGTAGCATACCCCATGTTTGGGACACCAATTTGAGGAGGAGCTTGTTGCATGTATGGATGATATTGATCATAGACATTTTCATATGGAGGAGGTTTATATTGATGCGGCATATAGGGAGCACTTGGTATAACTTCATGTTGAGGAACCCCATATCTATTTTGTGCATATATACCATATTCTATAGGCACGTCATGTTCTATTGTGTTGCCCCCAAATTTGACATGAGGTTTCCTTGTGTCCAAATTTTGAGCATGCCTTTGAATGTCCACTTGTTTTGATTGATCCATAGATTGAGCATGTGATTGAGCATATCTATCTGCATAAGACTTCCATAATGGTCTTCAAAGGTAAGTATCATATGTTTGACCGTGTGTATGTGGGATTTCTGGTTTTTGAAGCAAAGCTGATGGTGATTCAGGTACCATATGCGGTCCTCTATTTCCTCCACTATTGGGTCTCCTTTGATCCATGTTGGAGTGAGTTTGTTGCGAGGGTCAGTTTTCCATAAGTTGAGACATGTCAAAGTCATGAGGTATTTTAGCTCCACTTTGTGCCATCATGTGTAAGAAGTATTGTCTATCCCTCTTCATTATCTCTTCAACCAATCTATTGAAATGAGGATTCATTATGGATTCTTCTACATCTGCTGATTGTATTGAAAAGTTGTCCACATTGTCATTGTGTGTAGCCTTGTTGTTTGTAGTGTCTGCGTTTTCCACATTTGGAATGTGTCTATAAACATCCATGTCAGGCAGTATAGTGTGCTCAGGATTGAAAAATAAATCATTATCATACTCATAAGAACTCATGTTGGCGGACTCTTGAGCTTCTTTAGCTTTTCTCCTAGATTTTTGAAGACGGGTTTCAACCATGAACTAGGTGTTTGACCAAGATGTGAGAGACTAGATGAGAAATGGAAAGAGTATGGAAGACCAAGAGTTGTATGGAGTGTAAATGAATCTAAAGTTTACTTGCAATGTCCAAATTGTAAGACCAAGTATGTACGTAGTAGAGTAGGTGTGACTTCCAAAGAGAGGATAGTTTCTCTTGATGAGGTAAGCTGACCTTGACTCTAAGTAAGACCAAATGAGACCCAAAGGTAAGAAACCTTGATGAGGGACCACTTAGCAAAGTGTAGTTGTATGTAGTATGTTGACAAAGTATGATGAGGACAAGCAAGTGACCTTTTGACTCAAGTTTAGACAAGTATGAATGTAAAATGAGATGTGAAGCAATGATGGACTGTATGAGACCCAGAGACATGTTGAATGCTAGATGAAACTTGAAGAAACAACCTAGGAAGCTCAAATATTCCAAAATTGATTTCTCTTGTTTGCTGGACTGTAAAAATTTTCAATCCTGGACACAGACGCTTCTATATACTTCACAGACGCGATTCCCAGACACAAACGTGTCTCTGTTCGACACAAATGCTACTAGACACACAGACGCTATTATGCCCTTCACAGACGCGCTTAGATGACTCAGACGCGGTTAAAACAGACACAGACGTGTTTCTGTAAACTTCGTGCAATTTTTCCAACCTGTGAAGTTGTTTTGCTGTGACCAAATCTGACTGTGTGACTATTTTTTGTGACAAGAGGACACAATGTTGATGAGGACTCAATGTTTGCAAGTGTTTAGACTCCAAAAGTGTGTTGTTTGATGTAAAATATTTTGCATACACTTGAAGACACAAAAGACACAATGTTTTGTTGTTTGGTCTTGAATGTTTTGAATGTTTAACATAAGACAAGCACAATTCTTATGGCTGGCCAAGACAATAGTTGTTGATCCCACATAGGGTTTTACCCCCGAGGCTACGCTATTCAGAGCAGATACTTAGATGCTTGACCTCACTGGCTCCACCCTCGGTACTCACTTCTCAAGTCAGCCAAGCATCAGTCCCCATGAAAACTCCCCATGGTGAACTTTGTATCTCTACTAAGAACCGTATGTGTGTGGGCCGCTACCAGAGGTCCGACCTCCTGCCTCAACAACTAGAAGGATTTGGGCTTCTAAAATAAAAAGGTGCTAGTAAGGGCATCCGCTCGTGTGGCCATACATGCGGCACTTTCAGCTCTGTAAATACAGAAGGCTCCCAGGCGGTAGGGGTTACGCCCTACAAATGATCAAATAAATTTGATCAAACGGGTTTATGGGGAGACATAGTGTCGGTATGAACTAATCAGCACACGTTATTCATAGTTTTCACCATGAATACATTTGATTATAGTGGTTCAAATGAGGTGGGTTTTCCTTGCTACCACTTGGGTCGTTCTCTTCTCACTAGTAGTCCTAATGACCACACGGGAAGACAGGCCCTCTAAAGATTAAACAAAAAGAGCCTATTGCTCAAGACACAAAAGACAATGATTCAATTTTAGTGCACCAATGGAAGTGTTTTCTAATCTATGAAAACAAGGCACACAACAAAATTTCAAAACCCTAGCCAAGGACCTGCAACAAAATTTGTTAGTAGTTTGGGTTGTTTCAAATGATCACCCCTTCCTACAAGCACACAAGTTAGGTAAATTTTAGAAACCCAAAAGACTTTGTGAAAGAGGGGCCTTCAACAAAACGTTTTAGCTTCCAAGGCAAGCTACACAAACTTAGTTAGCTAGATCTGAAAGGGTTAGTCCAAAAATAAACCAGATCTAAAACCCTAAGTACGAAATCCGAAAATTGAATCAAAGAAAATTTGAAAATTCTGAAACAAAAAAAAACACAAACACTGTTACCCACGACACAGACGCATCTGTATGACACAGACGTGGTTTTGTGACTTACAGACGTGGCCAAAAAATCACAGACGCCCCTCTCCGACACAGACACGAGCAGAAATAACACAGACGTTCTTATAAAACACAGATGCTCCTATCTGAGACCTACAAAATAAAACTTGTCAAAAACACAGACGTGACTCCAGTATCCGCAGACGCTCCTGAAAATCAGAGACGCGATCCGAAAGTCCACAGACGCGGAAAAACCTAAAATGTCGTCGAAAAATGTCCGATCTGCAACTTCAAAAACGCAAAATCTGCAACAAAAAAGGTTAAATGCAAAGGGACAAGGGTCCCACCGGGCGTGCCAAAATGTGTATGGTGAAAATGGATAACAATAATAACAATATTGAAAGGCTAAATGAATCCAACCACAAAACCCTAGCCTAACAATCAACAAAGATCCACCATAACATATGAAGATTACCTAAGACAATGCAAATAAAACAAAATCACAAAGATTATACCATCACATGTCCAATAGGGTTTTGATCTCCATTCTTCCTATCTCCATTGATCTTGCTTGATATATATTTGCTCTCAGATTTTTATATGCACAAGAGCTCAACAAAGAACGGAATGTGGTTGCAAGTAGGATCGTAGTGTAGTCAATTGATCAAGTCATTAGCTCATTAGGATCATTAGCTCATTAGGGTTTGATAATGAAGGAAGCATCTCCTTAAATAGAAGACACAATATGAAATGGAGGGATAAGATTGAGAGGTATAAAAAGGAGGTCAGCTAGGATTAGAGGGTAGGTAGAAGAAATAGTAAAATAATGAAAGAGGTAGGTAGTGTAGGAATTAAGAGATGAATGACATGTGTCATGTGTAGAAAAAGATAATGAATTAATTAAATAAATAAAGATTTATTTAATTAATAGAAGAAGTAGGATAATTAAATAAATAAGATATTTATTTAATTTAGGAAAAGGATAATTTAAATAAATAAATGTATTTATTTAAATGAGAAATAAGGCTAGAAGAGGATAAATGAATTAATTAAATAAATAAAGATTTATTTAATTAATAGAAGAATTAGGCTTAGATAATTAAATAAATAAAATATTTATTTAATTAGACATGACAATTTTGGGTGTCTACACCAGCAAGTCCTAATTGAGGCCTCTAGTTTCTTTCTTATTTTTTTTTTCCGCCTCCTCCAACTTCTCCTCTACTTATTTCTCAATCTCCTTTGTAGTATTGGCTAGAATTGAAGAGGATGGAGCCTCTGTAGGGTTTTCTTGTTGGTCATAGGTTGGTCCTTCTGCAACAAGGGCTTGTTCTAATCATGTGGTGTCCACAGGTGTGGCTTTCTTGGATGGAGTCCTCTTTCTTTTGGGTTTGGGAGTGCCCTCTTGTGGATTGGATGCCTCACCTTGAGGGTTTTCAGTAGAGGGGGGAGTTTATGTGGATGGTTCTACAAATGATTTCTTTGAGGTAGCTTTCCTCCTTTTTAGTGTGGGTTTCCTGGCCTTAGGAGGAGGGTTTGGATCGACAGATTCCTCACTCCTAGAGGAGACTACAACAATGTTCTTGGGTACCCTCTTTCACTTTGGCTTTGTAGGCTCTTTTGGAGGAGGAGGGATATTTGCCTCAGTGCTAGGAGAGGCCTGCAAGGTATTGTCCAGAGTAGATGGTCTTGGTTCAACTACAAGCTTGTCCATAATTATGTGGATAGGAGGGACAATATTAAGGGATATTGCATCGGTAATTTATGACTAAGCAGAGTTTTCTCCTACTTTGGGAGTCTTTTCAGCAGTGGGGACAGAGGAATCCTTGACGGGGGTGGCCATTTTGTTGTCTCAAACTGGTAGGAAATCTGAAATTTAGAAAGCAAACAACCCTTCCCTTACTACTAGGGCAGAACTATGTGAATTTCTCTCTAAAACCCCCACAAAAATTGCAATTCTTCTTTTTAAAACATAGAGTGAAAGATTGGATTTGACTTACTGGTTTATTTCACGTTGTTAATCATAATTTTGGCTTAGAAGCTACTCTTGGTCGCCCTTGGATGCTTGGAATTCTCTCTAGGATTGCTCTGAAATCGCAAGGTGGACAATGACGCTTTGAATTTTGCTTTTATTTCTTGTAGAAGGCTCACCATTACTCCATACATGCATGCCTCGATAGGTTGGTGGCTTAAGATTCAAATTCCACCATTGATATTGAATCGCACGACCGAAATTGTGCTTTGACTTCATTGACTACTAACATGGCATCCTTTGATTTACTCTTCACCACCCTTGATATCACTTTGATTTCATAAAGTTTCAATTTTAATGAAACCACATTATTTTCCCCTTAAATCATCCCCTTGCAAGATAGCGGGATCCTGTCATGTCTTTATCCCATTGTTTTGCAACATGTGGGATAGCGAGATCCCTTTATCTCTTATTTTGTTTTTGCCTTGCAATGTCTTTTCCTATCACTTTTTAAGTTGCGGGGTAGTGAGATTCTACTGCCTTTACTTTCTTGTTACCCTGCATGGTGATTTTCTCTTCGCATTTTGCACACAGGATAGAGGGGAAAGCATCTCATACTTGTCCCACTAACCCACATCTATCTCCACTAGCCATTCTTAGCCATGTGGGGTATCTTTATCTTTATGCTTCAACTACCTCCCACATTCCCACAACATTCACCTTTTCCTCATTGCACTCCTCTATTAAAGTTGTTCTTTATTCTTGTTCTTCTTTATGCAGGATGGCGGGGTCCACTTCTCATTTGCTCCCACTAGCCTACATGGAAAAATTCCTACCGCTATTCTCTCGGCAGGTAGCGGCGTCTTCATTTTCCTACCCCGCTATCCTTCTTTGCATCTTGCATGACCGTTTTGCCATGCGGTGTAAACTTTCTTCATCGTCCAAATCCCTCCCGCTAGTTTGCAAGGTTGCCTTCTTTACCTGTTTTGCCATGCTTCACCAATCATATCTATCTCCTTCTTGAGTTATGCAAGATAGCGGGGGAGAGTTCCTCCTTCATACCTGCTAGCCCGCAACATTCTTTGTTCTCAATTTATGACATGCAAGATAATGAGGTAAAGACCTAGATTTACCTCTCTCTAACACACCATTTTCTTGTTGCTATTCAACCCATGCAGAGTGGCTTTTTCTTCTTTAAATCACACATCCCTATTAGTCCCAACCGGTGCTAAGAGGGGAGAGGTGAATCAACACTATACCAATTATTACAGATTTAACCTGTATACACATAAAAATGGCTATGAGCGATTAAGTAAATATTTTATATTTATTTAATAATTATTCTTATATTAAATAGTTAATTTGAAAAGATTAATTTATTTAATTTATTTCATGTCTTTCTATTAATTGATTTAATTGAAATATTTTATTAATTAATTCATTTATCCTTTTCCTGTAATCAATTAATTAAATATCTAATATTTAATTATTCCTCTAATCAATTAATTACATATCTAATATTTAATTGTTCCTCTAATCAATTAAATGTCTAATATTTAATGATTATTCTTCTATCCTATAGTCTCAAATATTAAATGATTTCTTAAATTATTTAATTCATTTCCAACTCATCTTCCATCTCCACTTCATCTTTCCTTTGCCAACTCATCCATCATGTGGCTAAATTAATTCAACAAAATTAAAATAAATAAAACATTTATTAGCCACTTATCTCCAACTTCCAAAATAAATGAAATATTGTGTACACACACATATTTCTTAACCTTCTTCTATATTCTCTCCAACATCCCTACATCTTAGGAAGGACTTGAGTCCACTTGTCTCATGCCTAAATCTTCTCCAACCATCCCTAGATTCCCTCAGTTAGCAACCCATTCAAGGTGAGATGAGCGACACTTGTCTTCTCCTTCCCCCTTTCTCTCAACTGTCACCTTTTCTCATAGCCATCCAAATTTGCAGATCTCATCATGACCGTTGATCCAAGACACATCATCTTATCCTCTCAATAGTCTATAAAAGTAGGAGTTTGAGTTGAGAAGGAGTTAGTCTTCAAGTTAAAAATTTGAGAAAACTTATGCATCTGTGAGTTTTATCTTGAAGCAATTAGCAATTTAGCATTTCTTATTTAGTATAATCATTTAGCTTTAAATCATTTGCCTTGCATATCATATTATCAGTTAACTATCAGTTATCGGTCCATTCTTCATATGTCATCTTGGAAGCTATCAGTGTTTGTCTGAGAGCAAATCATCTGCAACTAGGAACAGTGGAGTTAGGACACAATGAGACTTAAATCTTGAAGGTAATAATATGGTTTTTATTTTAATATCAATTTCATGTAGTTTCATTGGTTGAGTTTGGATTTCTTGTAGTATTTCCTTTATATTTTGTGAAACTAATATATTGCAGGTAGTATTCTGATGATGAAATTCAAGTCGACACATTTTGACACTCACCGTGGGGCTGGAGCCTCGCATATATCTTTCTAATATCCTATTTAGTTCTCGCAAACATAAGTTTAACGCATTTGTAATCTAGATTCATGCTTGTGTGAATTCTGACAGTGCTTTCATTTAATAGATTAGTGCTTTTGTCTCGCAGGCTAGCGCATTTGGTATTTAGGTTAGCACTTTTGTTGGCAAATCAACACATTTGATCCTTAGATTAGTGCTTTTGTCTCTAAGATTAATGCATTTATCATTTCTATTAGCGCTTTTGTCAGTAAATTCTTGCATTTTAGTCCGCAGAGCAGCGCTTTTGTATCGCAGGTTCACGCTTTTGTCCTCTAGGTTAGTGCTTTTGAGGTGGAAGATAGCGCATTTCCTAGGATAGCGCTTTTATTTACAACTAACTTTTTCTATAGGTCCGAATGTCCAAGAATTGAAAAATTTCAAACTACCAACATATCTATGTGCAGGATTGTTTTAAAGCAAATTTCATGCATTTCCTCACATAGTTAATTAGGAGTTTTATTTTGGAAAGTAACACATCATATCTTGCTCATTTAGCTTAACTAAGGGATAAATTGACATGCAACTTGCATTTTGAGTGACTTATTTAAAGTAGTTGCACATAGATTGCAGAGGGCTAAAATAAACTTGTGTTTTCTGTGCTTGATGAAGTAGTAGGTAAGTATACTCTCTCCCTCATACGGTGATAAAAAAACTAGACCTACTCTCTTTTATGTGTAACCTTTAGAGCGCCTGCCTTCCTGAGCTTCCTTGAGGGTGTCAGTGAGAGGGGAATGACCCAAAGTAGAAATGGGCTAATACCAAGTCCTTTTGATCCACTCTAAATAAATCATGTTTGTGACAAAAGTCACAAACAACATGTGCTGATAAGTTCATACCAACACTATGTTTCCCCATAAACCCTATGGAGCATAACCTCTACAGGTTGAGAACCTTATGTATCTATAGAGCTAAAAGTGTCGTATGTATGGCCACATGACCAAAATCCTTACTAGTTCCCATAATCCTTCTAATTGTTGGCGTAGGAGGTCGGACCTTTGAAGCGGCTCACACACATATGGTTCTTAGTAGAGATATAAAGTTTTCCATGGGGAGTTTTCATGAAAATTGGTGCTTGGCTACCCCGGAGAAGTGAGTGCTGAGGGTGGAGCAAGTGGGGTCAAGCATCTAAATATCTGCTTAGAATAGCATAGCCTGGGGGGAAACCCCATGTGAGATTCAACAATTATTGTCTCAGCCTACCATAGGATTTCATGCTTGCTTGTGCATTTTGTTTTTCAAACATTGTGTCTTCTATGTCTATAACATGCTCAGAATAGTAAAAATTTGAAGAAAACCATCATCTAGAAATGAGCGAAAATCCAACAACTTGCTGGAAAAATTGAAAAAAATCCTTGAAACACAGTCAGAGCAGCGCTTTCAAGCAACAAAGTAGCACATTTGTCCCATAAGTTGGCACTTTTTACCAAAAAATTGGCACAAATGCTTTCTCACATTTGAGACAAAACATACCAAACCAAAATTTCAAAATCAGCATCAAAAACACTTCTTGAGTAGAGTTGTCTTTAAACTATCACACATCTTCAAACTAGTTCGATAACTGGGTTACCAATCCAACAGGCTATTTCCAAAAAGGTTTCCATAAGCATAAAACATTCAACAAGATAGTGATTCAAACATCTTAAGTGCAAAAAACAACATCATTATCAATTTCTCATAAGGATATATCAAATCCTCTATCACGAAACTTGATCAATCCGTCTTTTGTTCATTATCTTGGATATATCATTCCTATTTTGAACCTAGGTTATATCAAAATCAGAATTGCACTCACATTGGAATCAAGCAAACTTATAAACTATCATATGCTTATATGACTTTTAAATATCACCTTAAGAAAAAAAATCCCAGTTATAAAGCTACTCAGAAGAGGATGAGGTTCTTTTATGTCAATCACAAGATCTTGTTAAAACATAGGACATTCCTACACCATTTTTTTCACTATTTATGTGGCTGCAGGGCAGAATTTGATGGAGAAATTTTACAAGGACATGCTCTTCAACAAAAAGATGTTTTATCACAATGAACCAACAACAGTGGTAAAATCAACAAAGCATACCTTCCTAAACCAATAATCACCTATTGAGCTGTTTTTAGAAGTCAAAACTTGAAAAAAAAATTCAAAGCAATCACATGCCAGTTTGGACTAGAGCTCAATATGAACAATTCAGAAAACAACAAAAACAAATGGAAGAAGGTGATAATTCAACGTTCCAAACTATTGGGTATATGACTGTTGATGAAGAAGCAATCAATAACACAATTAGAGACCTTGAGCAAGATTTCAAATTTGATAGACTAATGGAAAAATTATTAGCGAAGAAAAAAGAAAAATATCTTTTAATGTTGGCAAAATCAAGAGCTAAATTGCCACAAGACTTTAATATAGAAGGCTTGAAACAAGATGCAAAGACGAGTAACACTCAAAACATAGATGATCCAAATAACAAGGATATAAACAAAGAAAGCCATGAAGAAACAAGGGGAGATAAAACAAGAAAAGAACATGACGACACACTAAGAGAGCGTAGTGATAGAAGAACTTATGAAGAGACAAGGAGAAACCGTATGGATAATTCTTTGTTAAATATCACTCAGCAAATGCAAACTCTACAACAACAAATACAAGATATGCAGAATAGAATGAGTTCCAAGAAGTATTCATTGGAAGATATCTGCTCGTATCCTTTTGAAAAAAAATTAAATATGATACCATTTCCACAGCATTGGGAAATACCTAAATATGATAAATACGATGGGAAATCGGATCCTCAAGATCATGTTAGGGAATTTTGTACTATGAGTATATAATTTTCACACAATGAAACTTACCTGATGCCACTATTTCCTAGGAGTTTAAATGGACAATCGATGGAATGGTTCTCAAGACTACCATCTAGAATCAAATCTTTTGAAGAACTTGTGAATGGATTTATTTCACAATACTCCTACAATGTAAGCAATGAGATAACAATGTTGAATTTATGCAATGTTAAGAAAAAGAATGGTGAATCTTTCATGATCTTCTTACGAAGATGGAAATGAATATTTAATAGGTATCCAAGAGATGTACCTAATCAAGAAAAATGGGACATATTCATTGATAATCTTATCAGTGAAATGAGTTATCGTCTAAAAATGCAATATCCTCCTTTCACCAAGATGATTGAGAATGGTCTAAAAATAGAAGACGCAATGGTAAAGAAAGGAGAGCTAAAGCTTTACAATAATTCCTACAATAACAATCACAACAACAGTGACAAACTCAAATTCTGGTCAAAGAATAGGAATGTCATCAATGGAGGAAATGATGACAATAATGCTACAAAACAACAACCAATCTTTAATCTATCAATTCAAATCAATCTTTCTTCTCCAATCCTCGCAAAAAATTCACAAACATTGGAGAACCCTTGGAATCATCTTTGAAAATGCTTCTTGCGAATAAATTGATTATTTTACCAAAAGCAAGAAGTTATGAACCACAAGTCAAACCTAATTTGTGGAATGACAATCATTTTTGCAATTACCATTGAAATAAAGGACGACAAACTAATGATTGTCAAATATTTAAGCACCTTATCCAATATTTAATCGATAATGGAACTATCACAGTGGATAGTCATAAGACAAATGAATCACATCTAGCCTTCAAAACTCCACTTCCAAATTATGAAAAAGGTGAAAAATCTAAATCAAAAGATGACAAAGGCAAAGACAAAGTGAACTACACTTATACGTATAATGATGTGGTAAATGTCATCATCGTTAAAGATAACACACCTTCAGAACCAATCAACGTCATTACAAGAACCAAAGCGAAGGTTACATTTTCGGTATAAAAAATGAATCAATATCTACTTCACGACAATATAACCTAGTGGAACAATTGCAAAGAATACTCACTCAAATATCAATTTTAGAGCTTCTCAAAGTTTCACCTATGCATAAGGAAATTTTGGAAAAATCTCTAACGGAAACAATAGTTTCAAAAGAATTGGATGTAGGTCAGTTCCAAAACATGGTGGGACACCTTATAGCCCCCCATTGCTTATCATTTTCTGAAAATGATGATGCATCCTTGCAACATCCTCACAATGCTCCCTTACATGTTGAAGTTACCATTTACAAAACTTGTGTCAAACGCGTACTCATAGATGGTGGAGTTGGCTTAAACATTTGTGCATTAAGTTTAATAAAGGGTTTGGGATATTCAAAAAATGTAGTAGATCCAAAGAAGAAAATAACCATTAAGGCTTATGATGAAGAAGAGCGTTCTTCTAAAGGAACTGTGGTGTTACCAATCAAAATAGAACCTGTGGAAAGGAATACATTATGCCAGGTTTTAGATTTGAATCTCTCTTATAACATTCTTCTGGGAAGACCATGGATTCACAACATGCAAGTAGTTCCTTCTACATATCACCAATGTGTAAAGTTTCCTCATGAGGGATAAGAAGTCACTATAATTGCAGACTCCAACCAATATTGCAATAATCTGAAGTGAACATGAGATATAAGAGTTTCGTATAACAGAGAATTAGTATATCCTACCAAAGAAAATCAAGAAAAGTTATGGGAAACCTTTGAGAAAAATTTCAAATTAAATGATGAAGGAATGGGAAAATATTCTTTACATAACTTGTTACTTTCACCTAAATCATATGGAAAGCCTACAAATGTTCAACCACGGATCTCAGAAAAATCAAAAGAAATGTTTAATGGAGCATTTGTTAGAGCTAGAACACTTGCAAAAGAAATTGAAGACAAGGACATTCTTGGTTGGTTATACAAAGATGAAAATGAAACTATAGCAACAACTACAACAGTCAATATTCCCATAGAGCAATATGGAAATGGTTATATGATCATGCAAAAAATGGGATATGAAGGAAAAGGATCAATTGGTAAGCAACAAGAAGGTATTTCAGAACCTATTTGTCCTCACTCGCAATCTAAAGAAGATAAATCGGGACTTGGATATCCAAAATCAAATCAAAAGCAACATAATTATCAACAGCCAAAGTGGAGAAAGAAATCAGTCCCTAAAGAAGAACCATGGCAAAAAAAGCTACACCAAGCAACATAAATAATAGCCAATAAGCAAAAACAAGAATAATATGAGAAACAACAGGAAGAGCTTGCAATCAAAAGAGAAGACGAATCTTGTAAACAAGCTCAAAGAATACGAGAAAGTGCTAAATATGAGCAAGATATTCTAGATCCAGTGAAAGAAGAGATGACCAAAATCAAAGAACTATTTGCACCATACAATATTCCTGTATGGTATAGTGGTGTAATCCTAGATAACGGTTCAGAGACAAGAAGAACTCAAAATTTAGAGAAAAGAGGCATATACAAGACAACAAAAGAAAGAGGATGAAAAAGAAAAAGAAGTAACACCACAAGAAATACAAAGAATTATTGATTAAGTATCAAGAAATATCATATTTCTATCAAATGATGAGAAAGGCATACCAAGGTATAGAAGAAACATGGAAGAACTAATAGATAGTCAGGCAGGATTGACTATTAGTCTAGAAGAAGTTGAGTTCAAGAGAAGATAGGAGATAGCAAAAGAATCCTCTATGTCATGTACACAAGTATGTCAACTTCAAAATAAAAATGAATCTATTGAAATTAACCAAGAAGGAACTTGCAGTGTTAAAGATGTGTGTGTTGATATAATCCATTCGTTTGAGGGACAAACATTAGATGAAGAGTCACTTGAGTGTGAACCACAAAATACCAATACTAATTTTGTTAGAACTGATTGGAGAACACTTGGGAGAGACTATCCTTAAGAGTGTTCTATCTATGACATTACCTACTCTACGCCAAATTATGACTATTATGTCATCAACCTTGAAGCACCTAACAAAGATGATGACTATGACTAACCCCTTCTTCATCCAGAACTAATAGATTAGGATAACCTAGAAAACCCTGAATTGGATGTCTTTTCCAATGACCATGACTTAGTTGTATATCTTAATGTTGTTGAACCCATAACACCTAAGATATCTTCCATCAAGGAATCAAGTAACATTTCTTGCAGTCATGAGAATGCCAAACTTTCCAGTCGCAAAATTGAAATAAAATAAGGAAAAAGACCTAGTGCTCAAAACCATTTCATTACAATACTAGATCAATCAAGAGGAAAAATAAAGGACGTATCTGATGGTGAAAACCTCTTTGAGGCACCAAAAGATGGAAAGTTTGGCATCCTCCCTACATATGTTCAGGAGAGATCTATTGAACACATAGTACCACTAAGAGGGGGGTGAATTAGTGGTTCCTAATCTTTTTGACTTTCAAATAAACTTCAAAATATCAGTTATTCACTTAAACACTAAACAATCAAACCGGTAGAACAAGAAAGAAAGCCAAAGAGATCATTCACACAAATGTATCTCTCAACACTATATTTGAGGAAAACCCAATGTGGGAAAAACCTCAGTGAGAAAAGTTGTTAGAGACCACTGCTCCAATCCAGCCTCACAGGTAAAACACTGAATTACAAAGATTTAGGGCACCAACCCCTACACCGAGCTTCAACTTGGTGATATATAAATACTAATTGAATACAATTAAGGCTTCTTGTTGCAAATGAATTATGCAACTCTTTGAGCAATTAACTCACTGTTGGTTGACAATCTTTTCTCCTCCACTAAATCTCACACTATCGGTTGTGAGATTTATTTCTCTAATTCTCAGCCTCTGTTATCTTTCTCTCCCTCTCTCACACAGTCTCTCAACATGTTGTGTCACACTAGGATGCTTCCTACTCTGCCACATCTTGTCAGTTAGGCTCAAATGCAAAACTATAGTTATGCTGGTAGATTCCTCTCACCGGAATGCTTGCTCACCTACACTGCAATTTTCTTAGAACTATTTCTAAGGCTAGCGAAACTTATCTTTCACTGACTCTTTCTCTTTTCTCTTCCTCTTCTCCGCAACATCTAACTAACTTTGTTTCGAGCTCTCCTCTCTTATCCCATGATTTCCCGCTAGAAAGAAATTAAAACTTTGGAGCGGTTAGGTTTTCCTCTTCTTGACACAATCTTCATGAGATCCGATCCAGCCTACCTTGGATCAATCACTTGTCCTTGAAGGATGCATCTATACATGGTTTCCATTATCCAATGCATATTTTTTGAAAATAGCAATCTCGAACAAGATCTCCTGCCTTGAAATCTATCAACACATAAAAACACTTCAGTTGTTTCCTTTTGAGGTCTTCCTGAATCGGATTTCCTTTTCATTGACCCAAGTGCCAACTACACCCTGATCTTCCTCTGTCATTGTTCCTTCCTCAAGCCACAACGATTAGATACAATCCTGGGATTTGTGGATATTTGATTTATGTCGACAGACAGTTTCGCCAATCGTGTTGATGATGGTTTTACTAACCTCTACCTATTTGCCACCTTGGCTCCACATGACATCACCATGGTCAATAACTCTGCTCACTGACACATAGTCAGTTTAAACTTGATCATTCAACAAACTCATACCAGTACACGCCTTTACTGATAAGGTCTTCTTCTTTTGATAACCGGTAGTGCACACTATACCGGTAACACATCTTCTCCTCCAGTAGTTTGTGAAAACTTTTAACATTATGGCTCTTCATCATAAACAAACAATTATGCTTCAGACTAGTTTATGACTTATCGGTAAGCCATGAGCCTTCATTCTATCTGCTCACATTCATGTGAATACCCATCGTGTCGGTTGACATCAATGACAACTTAATGCCAAAATGCCAACAATCTCCCCCTTTGGCATTGATGTCAACTTCTCACAAGACACTCTATGCCGGTACATTTCTCCCCCTTTGACACAATGACAAAGGGTACTGTACACTCCCCCTTTGATCCATACTAAGCTCCCCTTGAACCACATAAGGCCTTCCTAGATAGATGACACAACTCCCAATTTGTGTCGGAGGTACTCAAAAGTACTTACCAGTTTGCTACTTGTTCGCCAGTAGGAACATAATCCATCCTTACCTCTTGTCCTTCAACCTTCTCTCTGAGAAAGTGATACTTTATTGCAATGTGCTTTGTTCTGGAATGCATGACTAGATTCTTTGCTATGTTTATTGCACTTGAATTGTCACACTGGATAAGAATAGGGTCAGTGATGTCCACCTATATGTCTTTGACAGTCTGCTTCATCCAAAGCACCTAAGAGCAACATGTAGCAGCAACAATGTATTCAACTTTAGCAGTAGATAGAGAGACCGAGTCCTGCTTCTTGCTATGCCATGAGACTAATCGGTCACCTAGAAATAATGCACCACCACTTGTGCTCTTTTGTCCAGAATCTCACTTTAGTTTTCTTACCTTTTACATATTCATCACAAAATGTGTTTACCGGTTTGATGATAGGTGGAATATTCCTCACACACCCATTTTTTCTTATTGCAACTAGGTTGTCAAAATTTATGTGTCCTAATCTTCGGTGCCATAGCCAACTTCCATCTACTTGTCCTAACATACAATGGGTCTCATAGCATTCCTTCATATTATAAACATTTCCATGTGTTCTCTTTCCTACTGCTACAACTTTACCGGTATTGTCTTTCTTTATTTGGCAACCGTTTGAGTCAAAGGTGAATTTGTAACCTTTGTCACACATCTGACTCACACTCAGCAGATTGTGCTTTAGGCCTTCCACATAATATACATCATGTGCCTTCAATTTTTCATAAATGCTTAGAGTTCCTTTTCCCTTTATTTTGATGGAAGAATTGTCTCCAAACCTTACTGATCCACCATTATAGTCTTCAAGTTTAATGAATTTCTTTTTGTCACCATTTATATGGTTTGAACAACCACTATCTACCACCCATAGATTTTTTCTTTCAACATGTAAGGCAGTCTGTACTATGAGACTTGATTATGCTTTTTCCTTTTCTTTCTCAACCCAAACTGGTTTGGTCTCCTTCTTCTTGTTAATTGCTAAATTGAGCTCGGGTTCAGTTATC
Source organism: Cryptomeria japonica (assembly GCF_030272615.1). NCBI lineage: Eukaryota > Viridiplantae > Streptophyta > Pinopsida > Cupressales > Cupressaceae > Cryptomeria > Cryptomeria japonica. The sequence continues at coordinate 26,448,699 of NC_081405.1, read as the reverse complement.
GGCTCTTGATCTAGATTTGTCTTCTTTTGATTGATTTTCAGGTTTTTACAAAACTTTTCTATGTGTCCAAACCCTTGACAGTTATAGCATTTTATATTTTCATTTAAGGGAACATCCTTAAAATTATTGTAGGGTAAAGGTCTATTGTTTCTACAATCATTTAACTCTTATGACCATATTCATCGCACTAATAATAGAAAACATTCATATCCCAAAGTGCATTAAATGGATTTCTACTTTCATAACTCTTAGAGGGTTGATTGATTAGCCTACAGTTAGCTATTCTATGCCCAAATTTGTTACATTGGTAACAGTAACCATGAAAGGTTGGAACATATTGGTTAGGTTGTCTTGATCCTGAATGGAGCTATCTCATTTGGGGTCTAATGAATACTAAGAGGGTGGGTGAATTAGTATGCCAAAAATTACTGTACTTAAACACTTTACTAGACTACCACTAAATAGGTAAAACAATTTAGCAAACAAACCGGTTAGCACACTTGCAAACCAAATAGCGAATAATCCATTCACCCATAGAAGCACAAACACCATAACAAAAGAGATTTTGACGTGGAAACTGAAATGGAAAAACCACGGTGAGATGAAACTCACAAGTAACTATCTACATAATAGGAACCAGACCGGTTAAGGTCATACAATGTTCTTTACTAGAACAAATCCTATTAGGAATCTCAATCTCTATTAGGAGATAAATTTGATTAAAGACTACCTTGCTAGAGGATTTTAGATCCACAGATGTGAACCACCTTGTTAGAGGATTTACAAAAGGCTTTTTGGGCCTACCCGGTTAAGGGCTTCAGACTTGTCGAAGATGTGAGTAATCAACAAGTGAGTGATCTAGCAAATAGCACAGATTTCTTGGTTAGATCCTTGATAGCTCGTTTCTAATACATTCTAGCATTACTTCAGTCTTCAACACATTCACACTCTACCTCTTCTTGCAAACTTGAACTTCTCTTCTATATTCACACTCACAAAAACTCATCAACCACCTTAAACCCTAGAAACCACCTAAAACACTAGACATGATGTCCTTATAAAGGAATCTGATTTCATGTCGGTCCAATAGGATTACAATACAATTTCCTAGGTTCAATGCATCTAGACATATTTGGTAACATGACACAAAAAGCACCGCCAAATTGTCGGCACCGCCAAACAATCGGTGGATGGTAACTCATCACAAAATGTCGGTTGGTAACTCATCACATAGTATTACCGGTTCATACAAAATACCGATTTAAGCAAAATACCAGTTGCCGGTTTGACAATAATAAAGACTGGGAAATATGAGTTGTCCAGCTTCGTTCCTTCGTACCGCTTGAGATCCTCAAACCGCTTGGGGTCTTCATACCGCTTCAGATCGGTAAACACTTTCTACAAAACACCGATAGTCTAAAGACTATAATACATCATACCAGTTGGAACAAATACCGGTTGAGCTTTAACTCATACATATAAAGAGTGATCTCAAATCAAGTGTGTGTCCATCAATGACAATCACATCATCAATCATCAAAAATGCCAACAATCTCCCCCTTTGGCATTGATGGCAACACTTAGGAAAATTTTGACATCTAAGTGTTTTACAACAAAAATATGCCATAATCAAAATTACTCCCCCTAAGCATTTACACTATACCTTTTGTAGAAAATACAATGTATACTACTCCTTAACAGAAATAACATGAAAGTATACATCAAAACATTCAAAATTTATATCAAATTTATACTTCTCCCCCTTTGCCAACAATGACAAAAGTATTGCAGACTAACCCCTATTTCATTAGTATTAAAATAATAAGTGTTTATGACAGTAAAGAGTAAAACTTGTCAAAAACTGATTTAAAGTCCTGCAAAAATTGCTTCATGGATAAGGACCACAAGTCAAGTAGGGAGGTAGCCACCTCTTTCTCTGTCTGCATCTGGGAGACCTATTCTTCCATGGCATCTATCGTGCTCATCTCTTGAGTGACCATTAGGGCATCAAGATTTAGATAGCATTTCTGGAGAATTTGCAGTCTTGGCAGTAGGACCAGTTGAAGTTCCTACAAATTTCGTGTCCAGTTGCTTATCTCTGCCTCTAGTCTTGCAGACTGAAGTTGAAACCAGTGAACAGTTTGACCATATGTGGAAAAGAAATCATATGGCATCTTGAAGGTGCCAATAAATGACTGCATATCAGATTGCAGTTTGTCCTTCTGAGTGAGCACATCATCACAGAATAAATGAGGTTGGCAAATCTTGCTGAGTAGTAGATTGCCCTCATTCATTGCATCTCTAATGTCCTTTTGTGCCTTTTAGAGATCAGACTGGAGCTTTGTTAACTTTCTCACCAAGGCAGTGTCCAGAGCCTTTTGATGTTCCTTCTTGGCATTTTCTTCTGCAACCTCTTCCAGGCTTTCTACCTGGTCTTCTACAATTGTGCATAGGAGATTCAATTGTGCAAGTGAGGAATCGGTATAGTTTGGATAACATCTTCCTCCTTTTTCCTCCTTAGAGCATCCAATCACTCTTGAGAAAGCTTAATGCTCTGTAGCAGCTCTGATTCATTTGCAGACTGGAGGTCAATAGGACTGGTAATGTCAGCCAGTTTAGCCTGACTACCAGTTTCCATTGGGGTCTCCACTTGTGTGCTCTTTTCCATTGCTTCCTTGTCCTTGGCTTTTTGCTGGTCTTCTTGAGCCTTCCTCTGCTCCTCTTCTTCTTTCTTTCTTTTATCTTCTTCTTGTCTCTTCTCTTCATCTTTTCGCTTCTTCTCTTCTTCATCCTTCTTCTTCTCCTCTTCTTTTTGCCTCTTTTTGTCTTCCTCTTTCCGCTTATTCTCTTCTTTGTTTTTCTCTTCTTTTCTCTTCTTCTCCTCTTCTTTTATTTTATCCTCTTCCTCTTTCTTCCTTTTCTCCTCTTTTCTCTTATCCGCTTCCTCTTTCCTCTTTTCCTCTTCTTTTCTCTTATCCTCTTCATCTGCCTGTTTCTTCTTTTCTGCTTCCTGTTGCTTCTTTTCTTCTTCTACCTTCTTTTCCTGTCATGTTCCTTCTGATGGTGTATCTTGAGTAACATTTTCACCAACTAAGGTGTCAACATCAATGGGGTTCATTTTTTCTGTGACCGATTCTTCTTCACTGTTATACATCTCATCTGGTTTGCCAGTTTTCGGTTCTTGCTTAGCTTTCCTATTGGCTTCAGCCACTTGATGCATGAGTATCTTAAGAGCCTCTTGAGAATGTGTATGTGTCTCTTTTATCACTTCATGAACCTTTCCTTCCAGTAACAGGAGTCTTCTTCGTCTCATGAAGAAGAGGCCTTTGTATTTATTCATAACTTCGAAAACTAAATTTGATACTTCAGGAAAATGTTGAGCAACTATTTCCTCCCTCATTTCCTTTTCCTTTTCTATGGAAATGTGCCATTTATTATCTAGAGAATTATACAAAGAATCCGGTGTCTCAGATCTAATTTCTGAAGGAGACTGGTCATTAACACACAAATACTTAATGATTTCCTGTTCAACTTCTTCCTTTTCTTCATCATTGAAGTCATCAAAAAAATCAATTAAATCATTTAGCACTTTTCTCCTAATATTCTTTATAGTTCTTTCACAACGTGTCAAAGGTTTGTAAGAAGAAATATCAATATTTACCGGTGCAGATGATGTCGATTCATTCTTTTTCTTTTTCTTTGTTTGCCTGATCTTCTTAGGTGGTTCTTCTGACATAGTTTCTTCTAAGTCTAGTGTATTGCTTTTTGTCTTTCGCTTCCTCTCAAAGACTTTGCCAGGTGCAGCTTCTTGTTTCTTCTTGGTCGGTGACCACTTGGTCACTTTGGGACTGGCTGCAGTAATCGGTGCCAATGTTGAAGGCACTGCCTTTCCTTTCTTTTCTGAGGGTTCTACAACCGGTGTAACCCTTTCCAAATAGGTGTTGATTCTCTTTTCCTTAGGATCAAGGGGTGAGGCAATTAGGGTAGAAGCATACCTGTCCATCATATCATTCATTACCTACAAGACCATAGGCTCTACTTCTTCCTACCTAGGCTCAACGGCCTCCATTATGCATTCATCCACTTTGATGGTGAAGCAGATGTCCTCCTCATACTTTTTGACAATATCACTGGATAATCTTATCCTTTGGCTCATCTTGCATCTGAACTCATCAAAGTATTTGTTCAACACTTTTGGATAGCCGGTTCCAACTGCTTGTAGGCTTTCCTTGATTTGTTTTGTCACCGGTTGGTTGGCAGACCACTGAATATCACCTACTCCTGGAAAGTAGCCTTGAAAGTAAAGGAACAACCCAACCAGTAGTTGTCTGAACTTGAATCTCAGTGCATTGTCCTGTTTGACCGAGTTAAGATTCAACAAAAGTTGTCTTTGCATACAAGTGCATAGGTCAAACGATGCATCTTCCTTGATCATCCTGTAAGTGGTATTTACCATTGCAACAAAGATAGAATTAATTCTGCTAGCAAAGAACATCTGGTAACCTATCACCATGCAGGCATACTTGACCAGATTGTCCTTGATTGAGTTGACGTTCATACCACGTGAGTCGCTCACTGAACTGGTGAGCTTGGACATTACAATCTTGTTGACCTTCCTTAGGGATGGCACTTACCCTGTGTTACAGAAACCGGTGATGGCATGAATTTATTTCGGTGTGATATCATGCATCCGCTCTAGGTACATCTTATCACCATGTACCCTACTTAGAATAATGCAAATGTGATCATCCAAAAATTCTTCAAGAAAGTAGACTGCATTGTGAAGTTTCTTCTTTTCCAGAACGCTGAATTCTGGTTTAATCTTCTTATCCTTTCCACAGAACAGGCTCAGCTGGGAATGGATCACAAGAGACCCTAGGTCTTTGATTTTGTAGTCTATGTAATCGGAGATGCCTTCTCCTACTATAACACCAGCAGGTACTTGAGACAGGGCATTGTATTTTGACTTTCATTGAATGAGGTCCAAAGAATCAATGGGTGCACTAGAGCTATCATGAGATGCAAAACCCATGATAAATGAAGAATTATTAAAAATACCTTCGCATATTGAAATTTAGGGCTTCGTAATTTGAACTTCGCTTCACACTCCTTCAATTGCAGAGATACCGCTTTGTGTTCTACACTCCAATAGATGTTTGCTTTAGATTCTTCTTCAGGAATTTGATAAATTCTTTGATTCGCAGTGTAAATCGCTTTCCTTCACTCTGCACTTGAAAAAATTCTTCACTTAAAAAAATGATAAGTGAGAAATGATTTGAAAATTCCTTTTAAACAAGTTCTCCACCTACCATAATAAATGCTCCAATATTAGGGTGTAAACCCTAATTTTCCTTTTACTATTTTCGGTCTTCTACTGATTGATAGGTATCTCATACCGGTTGAGGTCTTTTACTAGTGCCAACTGGGGGTTCAAAGTATTTTATCATTTTCTCCCCCTAAGCTTTTCTGATGCTTAGTTTGTCGATTCTGTGATTTCCACACTAGGTGCAAAAACCGGTTCTTCTTGCAACACTGTTGGTTTCTTTTTCCAGGTTTTGTTCATATCCACTTGAATAGTTTCAATATCAATCTTTCCTTCTGGAGTGACCGATATGTCATCTGATATGTTCATTCTTGTTCTACAGACTCTGGCAATGTGACCCGGTTTGTTGCAATGATAGCAGACCATTCTAGGTGCTCTCTAAGGTCCATTATTCATGTTATCGTTCTTCCTCCTGCTTGTTGCAGCAGTGTGACCATGACAATGATAGATAAAATAGTTTGCTCTCCATCTGATTGCTGCTTGATAGCCACCGCTTCCTGACTGATGATTAAAGGAATTAAATTAGTTGTGATTCCAGTTCACAAAAGGTTCCAGACCAACTCCTTGAGGCCTTTGAGGATATCTTCCAGTGTTGTTCATAACAGACCTGCATTCAGATGCTCTATGCCCAAACTTATTGCATGCATAACAATTACCATTGAACTTATTGGATCTAGGTACATTGTTTATAAAGTAAGGAAAATTATTGTAGGCTTTTCTCCTACACACATTGGCAGTATGTCCTTCTTTAAGACAGTTAAAGAAAATAGGTTTAAACTTTTGCTTACCTTTATCCTTTGATGTTGGTTGTTTCTTCGATGCTTCAGCATTTGCACCAAAGGTATCACCTTCCTCATGACTGGAGTAACCATTTCCATCAGTATTCCTGACAGGTTTGGCCGATTCAAGCTTTTTCTCTAGCTTAACAGTACTCTTGTTGAACTTAGCAAGTATTTCCTTTGACTCAGAGAGTTCTTTGGAAATAGCAGCATTTGTTTCCCTCAAGTATGCATTCTCGGAGATGGCTATGTTCAATTCTCCTTGCATGTCTTCCTTTTCCACTTTGCTCACAAGGATTTGAGTGGTTAGGGCACTGATCTCTTGCTTCAGCTTGGAGATTTCATGATCTTTGTCTTTTACCAGATCTTCAGCTTTCCTCCGGTTCTCAAGCTCTTGGCACATTTGAATAGTCAGTCCTTCCAACTCTTTTCTCAGGTTGGAATTGGATTCATTCAGCTTTTCTACTTCTTGAATTAGGGCTTCCATGTCCGCTTTATCAGAAGAACTATTTTCAGATAGCTCCATCAGTTTTTCAGCATGTTCTCTCCTTTTTGCCTGAGAGGCCTTATATTTGACCATAAGATCATCATAGGCTTGCTCAGACTGAGTGAGCCGATGAGTAAGTTCCCTCATAGTGTATTCCCCCATATCTCTTTCCAGGTGGTTAGACTTATAGAAAGGTTGGCTCTGATACCAATTGATGAATACTAAGAGGGGGGGTGAATTAGTATGCCAAAAATTACTATACTTAAACACTTTACTAGACTACCAGTAAACTGGTAAAACAGTTTAGCAAACAAACCAGTTAGCACACATGCAAACCAAATAGAAAATAATGCATTCACCCACAGAAGCACAAACACCATAACACAAGAGATTTTGACATGGAAACCCAAATGGGAAAAACCACGGTGAAATGAAACTCACAAGTAACTATCTACAGAATAGGAACCAGACCGGTTAAGGTCATACAATGTTCTCTACCAGAACAAATCTTGTTAGGAATCTCAACCTCTGTTAGGAGATAAGTCTGATTAAAGACTACTTTTCTAGAGGATTTTAGATCTATAGATGTGAACCACCTTGTTAAAGGATTTACAAAAGGCTTTTTGGGCCTACTCGGTTAAGGGCTTCAGACTTGTCGATGATGTGAGTAATCAACAAGTGAGTGATCTAGAAAATAGCATAGATTGCTTGGTTAGATCCTTGATAGCTCGTTGCTAATGCATTCCAGCATTAATTCGGTCTTCAACACATTCACACTCTGCCTCTTCTCATAGACCTGAACTTCTCTTCTATATTCACACTCACAAAAACTTATCAACCACCTTAAACCCTAGCAACTACCTAAAACCCTAGACATGATGTCCTTATAAAGGAATCTGATTTCATGTGGGTCCAATAGGATTACAATACAATTTCCTAGGTTTAATGCATCTAGACATATTTGGTAACATGACACAAAAAGCACCGCCAAAGTGTCGGCACTGCCAAACAATCGGTGGATGGTAACTCATCACAAAATGCCGGTTGGTAACTCATCATAGAGTATTACCGGCTCATACAAAATACCGGTTTAAGCAAAATACTGGTTGCCGGTTTGACAATAATGAAGACTAGGAAATATGAGTTGTGCCGCTTCATTCCTTCATACCACTTGAGATCCTCGAATTGCTTGGGGTCTTCATATCACTTCAGATCGGTAAACACTTTCTGCAAAACACCGATAGTCTAAAGACTATAATACATAATACCGTTGCAACAAATACCGGTTGAGCTTTAACTCATACATACAAAGAGTGATCTCAAATCAAGTGTGTGTCCATCAATGACAATCGCATCATCAATCATCAAAAATTCCAATAGGGTCTTTCCTTTATGTTGTTGAGTCTGTTGAATCCTTCACGATCAAATCTTGCATTTCTCCTTGGATCTGCATGTTGGTGTAGGAAGTGTGACCTCTAGTTTATTTTTGTATACCAATTTGAGTAGCGATTTCCAATAGCATCTGCATATGTCTTTTTGCCGATATCCTTGCCTATAGTGAATGTCTTCTTTTCTTCACCTTTAATTGAAGAGGTGAACATTATTTCTTTGCCAGATTTATCTTTGTGGATTGAACTTTGACCTTCTTCAAAGTCTAAGCCATTTGTGTCTTTGGATTGCTTCTGTTTTCTCAACATCTTATCTAAGGCCTTGGTGTTGCATTCATACTTGCTCCTTATATTTATTTCTTCCTTACTTTCTTCAAGCTCCTTTCTAAGCTTTACTATTTCTGCTTCCAACTCTTGATGCTCCTTTTCCTTCTTTGTTAGATCAGACGTTGTAGCTTCACATATCCTTTTAGTTTCTTCCAACTGCAATTTCAAGTCAGATATAACTTGACTATACTCATCCAGGGATTTCTTTAAGAGATCTTATTAATCTACTGCAACAAGCTTAACCCTCTTGAGTTCTCTTCTTGTTTTACTCAATTCCTCAAGAGCACTGATAAGTTCACTCTCCAAATCCACTTCAGCTTCAAGATCCTCCTCTTCCTCATCTTCATCAATTGGTCTATCAAGTGCCATGAAGATGTTGACTTTTCTGTTGTTCTCATGGTAATCATCTTCTGATGCATTTTCTTCATCTATTGTGTCATCCTCAATAGTATATAGGTTATACTAGTTATGGTAGCCTCTCCTGCCTTTTTGGTAGTTGTTCCTTTCTTTGTCTTTGCCAACAGATCTTCTAAACTCCCTTGACTCATCTCCACTAGTTTCTTTGTGAGGACAATTTGCAGCAAAGTCTCCTACCTTACCACAGTTGAAACATTTAAGTAGTAGCTTTCCTTTGTACTGATTGGATCCTCTTTTGAGCTTCCTAACAAAGTTTGCTACTTCTGCATTAGAGTCTTCACTGGATTATTTATGAGTAGCAGCTTCTTTGCCCTTTTTGGTGATGTTGAATGCTGCTTCTTTCCTTGAGGAAGTATCACTAGTTGTTCTCATCTTAAAGGCTATCAACGAACCAAATAACTCATCCTTTGAAAAAGTCTTCAGATCCTTGGCTTCTTCTATGGCATAAACCTTGGTATCATACTTGGGTGTGAGAGATATAACTACCTTTTTGACAAGAATCTTATCTGCAATCTCTTCTCTAAGTCCTCTAATAGTATTCACCGTTTCATCAAATATGTGAAGATAGTTTGCAATCTTTTCATCATCTTTCATTTTGATGCTTTCAAGTTGGCCCCTTAGTGTTTGCATCTTAGCTTCTTTGACTTTTGCATCTCCTTCAAACAACCTTTACAATTTGTTCCAAGTCTCCTTTGCTGAAACACAGTGCATGACTTTGACAAATTCATTATCAGATAGTCCACTCAAGATAGTATGTTTGACCTTTTCATTATTCTCATACTCCTTTTTGGCATCCAGATCAGAGGGAGGAATATTAGGAACAACATACCCATTCTTGATAGACATCCACACATCAAAACCTAGGGAGGAAATATAGGTCTCCATTAGTCTACTCCAGAAGGCATAGTTGGATCCATCAAACATGGGGGCTTTTGAGGAAACAGACTCATTTCTTTCCATTATGTTCAAAGTTCAGAAACTACCCAAGGTTTAAAGATAACCGGGAACCTAAGCTCTAATACCAATTGTTGAACACAGAGTACCACTGAGAGGGGGTGAATTAGTGGTTCCTAATCTTTTTGACTTTCAAATAAACTTCAGAATATCAGTTATTCACTTAAACACTAAAAAATCAAACCGGTAGAACAAGAAAGAAAGCCAAAGAGATCATTCACACAAATGTAGCTCTCAACACCAGATTTGCGAGGAAAACCCAATGTGGGAAAAACCTCAGTGAGAAATGTTGCTGGAGATCACTGCTCCAATCCAGCCTCATAGGTAAAACATTGAATTACAAAGATTTAGGCACCAACCTAAGGAACACCAACCCCTGCACCAAGCTTCAACTTGGTGATGTATACTAAAATACTAATTGAATACAATTAAGTCTTCTTGTTGCAAATGAATTTTGCAACTCTTCGATCAAATAACTCATTGTCGGTTGACAGTCTTTTCTCCTCCACTGAATCTCACACTATCGGTTGTGAGATTTCTTTCTCTGATTCTCGGCCTCTTTTATCTTTCTCTCCCTCTCTCACACAGTCTCTCAACACGCTGTGTCACATTTGGATGTTTCCTACTCTGCTACACCTTTCCGGTTAGGCTCAAATACAAAACTATAGTTATGCTAGTAGAGTCCTCTCACCGGTATGCTTGCTCACCTACACTGCAATTTAATTAGAACTATTCTAAGGCTAGCGAAACTTATCTTTCACTGACTCTTTCTCTTTTCTCTTCCTCTTCTCCGCAACATCTAACTAACTTTGTTTCAAGCTCTCCTCTCTTATCCCATGATTTCCCGCTAGAAAGCAATTAAAACTTCAAAGCAGTTAGGGTTTCATCTTCTCGACACAAGCTTCATGAGATCCAATCTAGCCTACCTTGGATCAACCACTTATCCTTGAAGGATGCATCTATACATGGTTTCCATTATCCAATGCATATTTTCTGAAAATAGCAATCTTGAACAAGATCTCCTGCCTTGAAATCCGTTGACACATAAAAACACTTCAGTTGTTTCCTTTTGAGGTCTTCCTGAATTGGATTTCCTTTTCATTGATCTAGGCACCAACTACTCCCTGATCTTCCTTTGTCATTGTTTCTTCCTCAGGCCGCAACGGTTAGATACAATCCCATGATTTGTGGCTATTTCATTTATGTCGACAGATAGTTTCACCAACTGTGTCGATGATGGTTTTACCAACCTCTGCCTATTTGCCACCTTGGCTCCACATGACATCACCATGGTCAATCACTCTGCTCACTGACACACAGTCGGTTCAGACTTGATCATTCAGCAAACTCATAATGGTACACGCCTTTATCGGTAAGGTCTTCTTCTTCTACTAACTGGTAGTGCACCCTATACCAGTAACACATCTTCTCCTCCAGTAGTTTGTGACAAATTTTAACATTCTACCTCTTCATCATAAACAAACAATTATCCTTCAGACCGATTTATGCCTTATCAGTAAGCCTTCATTCTGTCTGCTCACATTCATGTGAATACCCATCATGCTGGTTGACATCAATGACAACTTAATGCCAAAATTTCAACAAGATCTGCTATTCTAATAAATCCAATAGAAGCAATAATAATTGGCACACTAAAGGATCCCAAGATACTTCATTCTGTTGCATCATTATCAGATGAAGAGAGGAAAGATTACATAGAATTCTTTAGACAAAGACAAATAATTTTTTCTTGGTCCTATGAAGACATGCCAGGACTTGATCCCGATCTTATCATGCATTATCTCATTGTAGGTCTAAGAGCAAAGCCAGTTAAGAAAAAGCTAAGGAAGATGCATCCACAAATCGCTCTTCTTGTAAAAGATGAGCTAAAGAAACTATTGGATGTGGGTTTCATAAGACTTGTTGCCTATCCAAAATGGGTTTCAAGCATTGTGCCAGTGTCAAGGCCAGATAAAAGCATAAGAGTTTGCACTGATTTCAGAGATTTGAACAAGGCATGTCCCAAAGATGATTTCCCACTACCCAACATTGATATAATTATGGATTTATCAGCAGGATGAGATGTTTTCATTAATGGATGGATTCTCATGATACAATAAAATAAGAATTGCCCCTGAAGATCAAGAAAAGACAACATTCACCTATGCATGGGGTACTTACTGCTGGAATGTTATGCCATTTGGGCTTAAGAATGTAGGAGCAACTTATCAAAGAGCCATGACAACAATTTTTCATGATATGATGCATACATTTATGGAAGATTATGTAGATGATATACTTACAAAATCTCATACAAGGAAAGAACATTTGAACATCTTGGGCAAGATCTTTGATAGGCTTGAACAATATCAGTTAAGATTGAATCCAAAGAAATGTGCATTTGGAGTAACCTCTAGAAATTCTTGGTACATTATATCAGCTCATGGAATTGAAGTAGATCCAGAAAAAGGTCAAAGCTATCATGCAAATGGAGTCACCTAGGAACATAAGCCAATTGTGTTCTCTATAAGGGAGATTGCAATCAATTAAAATATTTGTTTCTCAATTATCAAATAGATGTCATCCATTCACTCATCTTTTACATAAGAATGTTCCATTCAAATGGGATTAGAAGTGTAAAGAGGCTTTTATGCAAATCAAAGAATATCTCATGAATCCTCCAGTACTTGTATCACCAATCAAAGGGAAACCATTGTTGCTTTATATCTTAGTGACAAATGTATCATTAGGAGCTCTTTTAGCACAACATGATGAAGAAGGTAAAGAAAGAGTAATCTATTACATCAGTAGAATACTTGTCGACTATGAATTGAACTATACCTTAGTAGAGAAGAAATGCCTAGTAGTTGTATTTGCGACTCAAAACTATGACATTATATGCTGACTCATTCTATGAAACTGATAGAAAAGATAGATCCGCTAAAGTATTTATTGAACAACTCAACTTTGACAAGCAGACTAGCAAAATGGGTTATGGTACTAAGTGAGTTTGATATAGAATATGTTGATCGAAAAGCTATCACAAGACATGTCATTGCTGATCAATTAGCTGAAGCACCTTTACAAGATGACATTGTTGGCATTTGCATGAAGCTTGCATTAATGATATGTTATGTTGTCATTGATGCCAATTGAACTGGTAATGGTATTTATGATATTGTTGATATTGTTGTTACTATTGATATTGGCTTGTAACCGGCAGGAAAAGCTTTGAAGAAGATGATATAAACCAGTATGTTAGTTTGTGAGTTGAACTAGTAAACCGGTATATAAGGTTAAACCCTTTTCTATGCAATGTAACCGGTAAACCCTACCAGTTGTTTTTTTGTTAAACCCTAACTGATCAGTTTGTTGGTTTAAGATCTAATGATGAGCGGTAATGATGGAGACACATGTGATCACTGAATGAGGATAAGTTCATATTGATTTGGTGTGTTTGTTTATTGTCTAGGGAAGGAGCAAAGTGGATTGCATCTAATGCATACCACGTGATGAGTTACAAAGTCCGGTGAAGCGGTGATCATAGAGCGGTTGGAATTTTCAATGGTGGTTGAAGGAATATCATCCAAACTTGAAAAATTGGATAATGTGAAAAATTGTTGAGCATCTTCTGACTGTGTCATGTCCATATCTACCTCCTCATTATTAAATCTGTTGAAATGTGGTGACTAATCAACAAAGTACTATACACTCAGCACGTATCCTCATCGGGGTCCGAGGCCGGGCCGGGCCTCGGGCAGGGGTTCGGGGGCAGCAGCCCCCGAGAAAAGCGAGGGTTCAGGTGTGGGAGCCCCTAAGAAATTTTTTTTGCCATTTTTCGTTGATGAAAACCAACTTTGTTTGTTGCCCTAAAAATGCATGTTATAAGCGGCTAGGATGCTTAAGGCATTGTAAGGTTGATGTACTATTTTTGTTGATAATAAGAAAGATTGGATGACTATGTATGGTGGACGTAACCCATTTTGGGTGAACCACGTTAAATCTCTATGTTATCCGTGTCCTATTTTATTTCTTTATCTTTTGTATTTAAATCTGCATATAATTGTTAGTTCATATTTGCTTCGGATCTGCTTGAAACCCTAACAATTGGTATCAGAGCGAGGTTTTCTATAAATTGGTAGGACTTTCAGATTTGAGTGGGAGCAATGGAGGATTCCAAATTCAAGGTCAAAAAATTTAACGACCAAAATTATTAGTTATGGAAAATGCAGATGGAGGATTACCTATATCAAAAGGATTTGTGGCGGCCATTAGAAGGAAAGACAAAGAAACCGACCACAATGTCAGATGAAGAGTGGGACATTTTAGATAGAAAGGCACTACGATCCATTCGATTGTGCCTTGCACCGTCTGTAGCATTCAATATAACAGAAGCAAAAATGGTTGTAGATTTGATGGCAAAATTGGCTAAGTTGTATGAGAAACTCTCGACTTTGAATAAGGTATTTCTTATGAAGCGTTTGTTTAATTTGAAAATGAGTGAGGAAGGATCTATAGCGAAGCACTTAAATGAATTTAATACAATTACCAGTCAATTGTCTTCAGTAAAAATTACCTTTGCAGAAGAGGTTAGGGCTCTCTTGATTTTATGTTCTTTGCCAAAAAGCTGGAATAGCTTGGTTATGGCTGTAAGTAACTCTATCTTTGGTAAAAATACTTTGGTATTTGATGATATTGTTGGTGTTATCCTAAGCGAGGAAATTTGAAGGAAAAGCACAGGTGAGACTCCAACATCATCAGGTAGTGTTTTGAATGTGGAGAATAGAGAAAGATCAAAGGAAAGAGGAAAAGGCCCTGGGAATGAGAAGTCACGAGGGAAGTCAAAGAAAGGACACTCTCAATCTAGAGGAAAGAAAGATTGTTGGTACTACAAAAAGTCTGGTCATCTAAAGAAAGACTGTTGGTCTTGGAAAAACAAAGAAGGAGACAAAAATGAAAATGACAGTAAGGAAGCTAATATTGCAAGTAATACTTTACAAGATGCTTTAATCTTATGTTTGGATAATGTTAATGATTCCTGGGTAATAGATTCTGGGGCTTCATTTCATGCTACACCCCATAGAAAATATTTTCTAGATTATGTTCAAGGTGATTTTGGATAGGTATATTTGCGTGATGATGAGCCCTGTCAAATTGTTGGAAAAGAAAAGATAAAGATCAAGTTGCAGAATGGTAATGACTGGTTTCTGCAGGAGGTAAGACATGTTCCTAATTTAAGAAGAAATTTAATTTCTACAGGGCAACTAGGTAGTGAAGGTTGCATAGTTACCTTCTCAGACAGTATGTGGAAGGTCACTAAAGGATCATTAATAGTAGCTAAAGGTGTGAAGGTAGGCACATTATATCTTTGTACTAGTAACACTTACTCTACCTTAGCTGCTACAGATAAAGTTACTATAGGGACAACAACAATAAATGTTGCAAGAATAGATTCGATAATGTGGCACCATAGGCTTGGGCACATGACTGAGAAAGGGATGAAAACCCTTCACTCCAAAAATCTATTGCTAGGACTAAAGAAGATTTATTTACAGTTTTGTGAAAACTGTGTTTATGGTAAATAGAAAAGAGTCAGATTTCTCAAGGTTGGGAAAGAGAAGAAGAGTGAGAAGTTAGAGCTTGTACATTCAGATGTATGGGGACCAGCTTAGGTATCATCTCTTGGTGGCTCTTGTTATTATGTTATTTTTATTGATGACTCAACCAAAAAAACATGGGTATATTTCCTAAAACAAAAATCAGATGTTTTTGAAACTTGTAAGAAATGGAAAGCTTTGGTTGAGAATGAGACAAGAAAAAAGTTGAAGTGTCTAAGATCGGATAATGGAGGTGAGTATTGCAGCAAAGCATTTGAAGATTACTGCTCCTTAAATGTGATTCGAAAGTAGAAGACAATTCCAAGAACTCCACACAAAAATGGTGTGTCAGAGAGAATGAATAGGACTATCATGGAACACGCGAGGAGCATGAGATTGCATGCTAGATTGCCCTTACATTTTTGGGCAGATGTTGTACATACTGTTGTCTATTTGATAAATAGAGGACCTTCAACCCCTTTGGATGGTGGTATTCTAGAGGAGGCATGGACTGGTAAAAAGGTAAATTATTCTTTTCTAAAAACTTTTGGTTGCGAAGCTTTTGTCCATGTTGATAAAGAAAACAGAACCAAGCTTGATGCTAAATCTCAGAAATGTACCTTCATTGGATATGGGATAGATGAATATGGCTATCGGTTATGGGATTTTGAAAATAAGAAAATAATTAGAAGTAGAGATGTTATATTCAATGAGAAGGTTATGTATAAAGAACAGATGCAAGAAAAGAAGCATGAACAAGACAAACAAGAATATGTGGTGTTGGATGAGATTCCTAAAAATGAAATGCCATTGGTACCCGATGCTCAGCAACAACAGATTGTCCCACAAACTCCTACAAGTGTTAGAAATTCTACGAGGACAAGTAGACCCCCTAAAAGATTTTCTCCTTCTTTGTATTCTATTTTATTATAGGATTCTGGTGAACCAGAAGAATATGAAGAAGCAATGTAGGTAGATGCCAAACAACAGTGGGAGCTAGGCATGAAAGAGGAGATGGACTCCTTGATGAAAAATAAGACTTGGGACTTAGTCCCTTTACCTACAGAAAAAAGAGCCTTGCCTAACAAATGGGTGTATCGACTAAAGGAGGAGGAAGGAGGTCAGAAAAGATATAAGGCTAGACTTGTGGTAAAAGGTTTTGCACAGAAAAAGGGTATAGATTATGATGAAATATTTTCTCCAGTTGTAAAAATGACTTCAATTAGAACTGTACTTAGTCTTGTGGCTACAGATGATTTACATCTTGAACAATTAGATGTCAAAATAGCTTTTCTCCATGGAGATTTGGAGAAGGAAATTTATATGTTGCAACCACAAGGATATGAGGTCAAAGGTAAGGAGAACTTGGTGTGCAGGTTGAAGAAAAGTCTGTATGGCCTAAAGCAAGCACCCCGACAATGGTATTTAAAATTTGATAGTTTCATGGCTGAACATGGTTATCATAGATGTCATTCTGATCATAGTGTATATTTTAAGAGATTTGATAATTGCAGTTATATTATTCTATTGCTTTATGTTGATGGCATGCTTGTTGCTGGGTCTAACATGCAACATATAAATGATCTTAAACAGAAATTAACCAGGTCATTTGCTATGAAGGATTTGGGTGCAGCTAAGAAAATTCTCGGTATGAGGATTACACTGGACAGGATAAATAGAACCTTGAATTTGTCCCAAAGTGAGTATATAAAGAAGGTGTTGAAAAGATTTAACATACAGGATGCAAAAGCAGTTAGTACACCTTTGGCTAGTCATTTCAAATTGACTAAGGAGATGTGCCCAAAGGCACAGGAAGAGGTTAATAAAATGTCTAACATCCCGTATTCATCAGCTATTGGCAGTCTGATGTATGCAATGGTATGCACAAGGCTAGATATTGCACATGCAGTGGGACTTGTGAGCAGGTTTATGAGTAATCCGGGTATGGAACATTGGAATGCTATGAAAAGGATTCTTCAATATTTGAAAGGAACTACTACGAAGGCATTATGTTTCAAAGGATCTAATGTTGTTCTAAGTGGATTTGTTGACTCTAATCTCGCGGGTGATATTGATTCACGGAGGAGTACTACAAGGTATGTTTTTACTATAGGGGGAACTGCAGTCAGTTGAATTTCTAGGCTGCAAAAGGTTGTTGCACTTTCAACCACTGAAGCTGAGTATGTTATTGCTACAGAAGCCAACAAGGAGATGATTTGGTTGCAATGTTTTCTGGAGGAATTGGGTCAAACACAAGAGGATAGCCCATTGTATACTGATAGCTAGAGTGCCATTCATCTTGCGAAGAACACTGCTTTTCATTCAAGGACAAAGCACATTCAGCTCAGGTACCACTTCATCCGGACTGTTTTGGAGGAGGGTCAGTTACGGCTTGAGAAGATTCACACAAGTGAGAATCCTGTCGATATGTTCACGAAGGCAGTTCCACAGGAGAAGCTGATTTCTTCATCAGTTTATGTTGGTCTTCTTGATTGATAATTGTGGAATGTATACCAGTCGAGTCCTAGTGTTTTATCCAGTGGATGTTGCATGTACAGTGGTGTCGTGTAGTATCAGTCTCCAAGTGGGAGATTGTTTGGTATGGAGCCTGATCAGTCTCCAAGTGGGAGATTGTTGAAATGTGGTGACTGATTAGCAAAGTACTATACACTCAGCACATATCCTCGCCAGGGTCTAGGGCTGGGTTGGGCCACGGGTAAGGGTTCGGGGGTGGCAGCCCCCGAGAAAAGTGGGGGTTCGTGGGTGGGAGCCCCTGAGAAAAAAATTTTTGCCATTTTTTGTTGATGAAAATTGACATTGTAATAAAACCCTAAAAAGGCCGACTTTGTTTGTTGCCCTAAAAACGCATGTTATAAGCAGCTGGGATGCTTAAGGCATTGTAAGGTTGATGTACTATTTTTGCTGGATAATAAGAAAGATTGGATGACTGTGTATGGTGGATGTAACCCATTTTGGGTGAACCACATTAAATCTCTGTGTTATTTGTGTCTTGTTTTATTTCTTTATCTTTTGTATTTAAATCTACATATAATTGTTAGTTCATATTTGCTTCGGATCTGCTTGAAACCCTAACAAAATCTCTCATCCTCTTGATCTGAGTTAGTTTCAATGGAATGAATAACAACTTCTGGATGGGTTGGTGCCTGTGAGGTGGTAGGGACATTAATTTCACCATGATGTGTTGGCTCTTCAACCCATGCTTCCTCTTGATGAGGAATTTCACCTTCTTTCGACTCCTTTTCTTTTTCAATCTCTTTAGTAGAATGTTGCTCTAACTCTATTGTGGTTGTCTCTTGTGTTGCTAAAGATGACTCACCTTGTTTAGACCCCTTAACCATAAATTTAATTTTGGGTCCTTTTCCCTTAGATTGGGTTGCAAGAGCTGAGGATGGTGCTTGTTGATCTTCTTTTCTCTTGGTCCTTGTTTTAGCTATAGTTGTCTTACCAACTGGACCATCACTATTGTCATCGTCTCCAGAACTAGCAAGAAGTTGTTTCATACTAAGATTATTCTTCAACAACCATGCATTGGTATTTGTCAAAATGGGGGAAATTCTTTGAGTAATAGACTTACTCTCCTTCTTTGACCATTGCGCCAGTGGGAGTGTTGAATCAACAATCTTCTTTTCATAATAGACTCGGTCTACTATGTCATCGATATCCTCCATGGTCATTGGGATTTTTTCCAGATCTATATTTTTAATCTGCTCTAGGGTAAGACAACTGAAATCCATTCTTCTTATGTCTTCTTCATCTTGGCAATCCACCCATACATATTCAAACCTAAAAATGTGGGTGTAGTTTCTTTTGAGCTTATTCTTAATGCCACGAAAATCAAAATTATTTCGTGCTTTGAACCTCCTCATAATGTTCCATTGCATCTCTTCTTCCATGTTCTTGGCCTTGGGATTAGTTAAAACTGAATACTGACCGATAGATTTTGGGAACTTCAATCCAGTCTTATGTGCTTGTGATTGCTTTTAGTGCACAAAAATTAGTTGCTGACACAACTCCATGAGTACAATATTGTCGGACAGATATCTTGGTAGAATGAAATGTTCTCCTATGAAACATCCTATCCAGATGTAAGTGAATGTTTGCAACTAAAGAAAAACACATCCAAAATGAGAAACCCTGTTATATGTCACCTCTGAGAGCCTTTTCTTCTACAAGTCTTTGTCAAACATGCACTTCCATATAGCAAAGAAAGCATCATTAACTCTTCTAAAATGGTTCCCTTGATTATGGATCATGAGTTGATCATAATAATTCCAGACAGGCACTAACCTCTTGTCACCTTTTGTAGATAAACCTAGATATTGCCTCATGGTAGCAGTTGCATATACCAGGTATGAGGTCATATAGAATTTCAATGTTACCTTAACCTCCTTCAATTATGAGCAGAGTGCATCACTGATCTGCTCACCCCAATCAGTCCTTGTAGCTCCTTTCTTGATTATATTCATGTAATAGCACATCCAGTTTTGGAAATAATGAGATTCTTTCAAACCTTTCACTCGTGCCAACATGGTGACCATATCATTGTATTTCTCGTTGAAGTCACTTCTATGGAAATATTTAGGCCATCTGGAAGTAGTAGAGTTTCTAGCAGTAGAGAGGTAAACTGTATTAATTACTTTCTTGCATTTTACCTCATTTTTCTCATAATACTCCTGAGCACTTTCTTGAGAAATATCGGCCACTTCCTCGACTGAAGAACCCTTGAATACACTGTTAAAGAAAACACTTTCCAATGTCATAACCATATTTCGATCAGTATCCTTAACATGTCTTGTATTTGGATCGAAATGATCCACCACTGCAAGTACAAAGTCTGGATCATGAGCTGTGACGAGAAAAGAAGCATATTTGTGCAACTCATATCTGATCAAGTTTGTTAGGCGAGAAGGATTTTTCTCAACTCGATCAATAAACTACTGCATATTAAGATGACCAATCTTCGTATCCCTAATCTCCTTGATATTGGAATCTACTGAGCTTTCTGGGTACACATTCAAGTATTTGTCATACTTGTACTTCATTTTCTTTGCTGATGACTTCCCTGGTGAGGATTCCAATTGATTGGAAGAAGCTCTGATTTATCATGAGGAGGTCTTGACATTTGCAAATTACTGCATTCAACACTGAGGATTAGATTCTTCAACAGTCATCGTCATCAGAAAACCAAATTTTATCAACTGGATCAAAAATTCAGAGTTAGAACGAGCTTGGGAACAAAATTGGTAAAAATTGGTAGGTCGGGGAAAAAAGTCCGACCTGCACCTTAGGAGTAAAAATTTGCACATCAGACTTTAAAGTGCGATGTGCAAAGGTAAAACATCTTACTTGCATATCGGACTTTAAAGTCCAATGTGCAAATTGGGGAAAAGCCATCAACACATCACACTTTAAAGTCCAATGTGCAAAGTAAAAAAAAGTCATTAGCACATCGGACTTTAAAGGTCTGATGTGTCGATGAAAAACTGTTCAAAAGACAAGCACATCAAACTTTAAAGTCCAATGTGCTAGGGAAGGACAACTGATTGACATGTCGGGTTTTAAAACCTAACATGTCAGTCAGCCAAACTCATCTCACATATCATACTTTAAAGTTCGATATGTGTGGGAGTCATCTCACTTTGTTAGCCTGCATGTTGGGATTTGAAACCCGACATGTAGGTGAAGGATAAGATGGACTAAAAGATCAAAGGGCAATTGAACATTAAAGTCTGATTTGCCCTCGACCTTGAAGGAAAGGGAAAAAACACGAAATGAAGTGCAAAGGAAAGAAAAACATCAAAAGTCAAGAAGAAAAGAAAACCCTACCTAAATCGGCCTGATTGAAGAAAATTTGATGACTTCATGAGAAGATTTGGGGACGAAATCGTGAGGAAGGAGTAGGAGGGCACACACGGAGAAAATATTGCCAAAAGAAATGAAGAATTAAAACCTAAATTCTAATAAATAACCCCTAAATTAACCATTAATGCCCTTATTATTGGTTAAGCGTGCCACGCATGTCAGACTCTAAAGTTTGACATGCAGGATTAAATCACTTCCAAGTCGGACTTTAAAGTCTGACATACAAGCGACTGCTAAATCAACCTACACTTCGGACTTTAATGTCCAATGTGCAGGGGAAAGACCCTGCAGGTCAGACTTTAAAGTTTGATATGCAGGAGAAGGACTAACTGTAGGTTAGACTTTAAAGTCCGATCTGCAAGGGCAGAACCAATACTTTGCACATCGGCCTTTAAAGTTCGATGTCCAATTCTTTTAAAAAGAGAAAACCCTGCAGATTGGACTTTAAAGTCTAACCTGCAAGCAAAACTGCAAAACAAAAAGAACTCAAATACAATAAAACAAAAATCAAAAAATAAAAGGAGCTAACCGACAGAGTCAGTCAAGCTCTCTCGAAGGACGTGAGGTACGAAACAGACCAGTTTCATAGGGTTGCCTCATGATTTTAGTCACATTGAAATCGAGGACAACACACCTGCTGGGATCTCAACCCGAGTAGCTCTCAGAACCCATCGTCTAATGAGAGGAAAATGATCCTCTAAATCCTCCTCCTCTCCACTATGAGCTACAATAACCCTAGGGTCTGGTTGAATCCGACCAAAATCAATGCCTCTCCTACAACCCCCATCCAGTCCAATGCTCATGCATCCTCCTATAGAAGTTAATCCTCTCACTAATCTCATACCTACCCTTCCAGTGTCCCTCTCAATCCATCCTGCATCTCTCCCACCCATGGGAAGTGGTGTCCCAATCCTTCCAACCGGTCCAAAAGGTCCTCCATGGACTCTCAATTGACCTCCTCTCTATCTGGGTCTCCTACCGCCTCGCTGATCCTCCTACTCCCCCTGGATGAATCAATGCATCTAGATCCTCTTGCAACATGATATCAACAAAATGTTAATTCTTGATCCAATCAATCGCTTTGCTCAATCAATCAGCTATCCTATCCGCTCACTTGATATTTCTATCAATCTCTTTGACCATATTTTATTGACGCTCATTCATCATGAGGTTATGCATCTAGTCTATCCAATCTTGAGTTTACATCATTGACGTTTATCAAACATGAAGTCAATCAAACTCTATCCTATCAGATCATCAAAACTTTGAGTTTATATCATTGACCCTCATTGATCATGAGGTCAATCAAACTCTATCAATCATCAAATTAAGCAAAATATCAAAGTAATCAAAGAGAGGACATTTTCATCAACCAAAGTTGTAGAAATTTTAACCAATTATATGTCAATCACCAATCATAGTTGTCTCCTTCTTGAGTTATGCAGGATAGCAGGGGAGAGTTCCTCCTTCATACCTACTAGCCCGTAACATTCCTTGTTCTCAATTTATGACATGCGAGATGATAAGATAAAGACCTAGATTTACCTCTCTCTAACCTGCATCATTTTCTTGTTGCTATACAACCCGTGCGGGGTGGATTTTTCTTCATTAAATCACACATCCCTATTAGTCCCAACCAGTGCTGAGAGGGGAGGGGTGAATCAACACTATACCGATTATTACAGATTTAACTTGTATACACATAAAAATGGCCATGAGCAATTAAATAAATAATTTATATTTATTTAATAATTATTCTTCTATTAAATAGTTAATTTGAAAAGATTAATTTATTTAATTCCTTTCATGTCTTTCTATTAATTAATTTAATTGAAATATTTTATTAATTAATTCATTTATTCTTTTTCTCTAATCAATTAAGTAAATGTCTAATATTTAATTATTCCTCTAATCAATTAATTAAATATCTAATATTTAATTATTCCTCTAATCAATTCAATGTCCAATTTTTAATGATTATTCTTCTATCCTATAGTCTCAAATGTTAAATGATTTCTTAAATTATTTAATTCATTTCCAACTCATCTTCCATCTCCACTTCATCTTTCCTTTGCCAACTCATCCTTCATGTGGCTAAATTAATTCAACAAAATTAAAATAAATAAAACATTGATTAGCCACTTATCTCCAACTTCCAAAATAAATGAAATATTGTGTATGTGCATATTTCTTAACCTTCTTCTATATTCTCTCCAAAATCCCTACATATTAGGAAGGACTTGAGTCCACTTGTCCTCTCATGCCTAAATCTTCTCCAACCATCCCTAGATTCCCTCAGTCAGCAACCCAGTCAAGGTGAGATGAGTGACACTTGTCTTCTCCTTCCCCCTTTCTCTCAACCTTCACCTTTTCTCACAGACATCCAAATTTGAAGATCTGATCATAATCATTGATCCAGGACACATCATCTTATCTTCTCAAAAGTCTATAAAAGTAGGAGTTTGAGTTGAGAAAGAGTTGGTCTTCAAGTTAAAAATTTGAGAAAACTTATGCATCTGTGAGTTTTATCTTGAAGCAATTAGCAATTTAGCATTTCTTATTTATCATAATCATTTAGCTTTAAATCGTTTGCATTCAATATCATAGTATCAGTTAACTATCAGTTATCAGTCCATTATTCATATGCCATCTTGGAAGCTATCAATTCTTGTCTGAGAGCAAATCATCTGCAACCAGGAATAGTAGAGTTGGGACACAATGAAACTTAAATCATGAAGGTAATAATATGGTTTTTATTTTAATATCAATTTCATGTAGTTTCATTGGTTGAGTTTGGATTTCTTGTAGCATTTCCTTTGTATTTTGTGAAACTATTATGTTGCAGGTAGTATTCTGATGATGAAATTCAATTCAACACATAACCTTAATTAAAACTTCTTAATCAAACTTAACACTTATCAGTATAAGTAGTATTGATAAGAAACATGCACACAAAAATGTAACACACAAGACTACCAAGATTTATCATGTGGAAACCCAAATGGGAGAAAACCACGGTGTGAGTAGAAACTCACAAAATCTACACTCTTTTGGAGTACGCCCAGTGAGGAGCTATCCCTGTTAGGTGCCACCCGGTTAAGGGATTTTCTTTAAGGCCTGTTAGAACCTTTACCTTGTTAGAGGCAGCCTTGTTAAAGGACTTAGGATCATCATTTAAGATGTCACCCGGTTAAGGGATTTTACTGTTGTAGTTATTAGAAAACAACAGAGAGAATGATATGTTGTAATAGTTACTCTTAGCTTAATCAGATCCAAATGAAGCTCTTCGGTTTGACCATCGGTTACACTTGCTCTCCACTATGTCAGTGCTCTGCATCACACTTACTCTACACTCTTCTGGTGCTCTACATTCTTTCTCTGGTCTTTACACTATCGGAGCTTTGCACACTCTCTTCACCACTCTGCTATTCACTTAGCAGTTATGCCCTCTTCTCATCTTGTTGGATCACCTCTCCTTTGAATTGCACTTTGCAATTTTTATGATCAAACTTTTTGGTTTTCGCTAGAAACCTTTATACAAAAGTTAGTAGATTTGAAATTCAAAACTTTCCAAATCTTCCCTCACTCTCTTTGCTCTCTCTCCATCAATCTCGCCAACAACTCATCCTTAACTGCCTTTGCAACTCATAATTTCACCAACCTCTGGGTTCTGTTTTATCTTTTTAATGTGAACTAGAAAGTCCGCATAAATCTCACCTTAACTAATTGTTAACTACAGTAGACTTCACTATCTATTTGTTTGATGATAACTCACCATGACTAACTCGCCTTTGGTCATCAAATCCAGCTTACCAATCACTTCTCCAAGATTCCCGGAGGATATCATCCTTCAACCTGTATCACCAGTTCATTGGTGTAACTCTTCACCTTTTTCCACCGTCACTGATCATCAATTAGACTGTTGTTTGTCCAGAGTGTTCCAATCATGCATAAGACTACTAAACTGTAATTAGAGTCACCTCTTGTGACCGCATCATCATTTCATTTGCTAGTTTGAAGAAACTGATCTCAATAGCTATCAGGTGCTTGACTGACCAGTTGGCTACTTTGTTTTCCCTTCAACCAATTTTTAACAACACATTTCTTAAGTGTGTCAATTATGCATATTTGGGAAGCATTGAATCCTCCATACTGTTTGCAGCCATGAGTAAACCATTGAGGTTTACCATATCTTCTTTCCTATGAGTTTGGCCTTATTCACTGGAAAGTGTTGGTCATCAATGACAATACTAACTGATGAACCGGTTGTGTGAACACCATAAGTTATGCCAACAATCTCGTTGTCCCGTTGTATTTATTTTTGTTGCCTTCTCGATGCCAAATGTTTTGCTTCATTGACTTCCATCACACTATGCGAGGTAGCGGGATCAATAGTCATCCCTATCTCACCAACTTGCAAGGAAAAACTTGTACTCAGTTAACTGTTGCGGGGGGAGATTTCCTTCAGCCCAATGAATCTCCCACTATCCCGCAGGCCCTTGACACCTACAAAATGGAGCATGCGGGGTAAGATTTTACAACTCCAAACTGCAACCCCATTGTCTCGCAGTCCTTGGATGCATACATGCATCACTTAAGTAACCTTTTAAAGTTGCTTGCTAATGAAGGATGAGGGGACCGTGATTCCTAGGGCCATTAGGGGCTTAAACATAAGACTTAAAGCTGTGATAGGGGCTTATGAAAAATTATTTTTAAAACACTCGACATAGAAACTAGCTAAATACCATGGGGCCGATAATTCTACGATGCAGAACCCTCAAGAAAAAAACTTAAAGGCGCGTGACCTGTTGCGGCCAATCAAAGAGAAAACATAACAAGGCAAAGAATTTTAAAAGGCAATGCCTAAAACCTCCCATCATGGCCGTTAAACCCTAAACCCAAGACTTCTTAGCATAGAGAAGGACACAAATCACAACAAATTTTGACACTCCCAACAAGCCCTTCACTTCTAACCTAGGAAATGTGGAAAGAATGAAATATAAGGATCTTCAAAGAAGAAATAATGACAGAAAGTTCTCTCCTCTATAAAATTGAATTGGATATTGTAGAAGTAGTAAACAACAGGAATGAAAGACAAAATGTCAAGAAAAAGAGATTTTCCAATTGGGATGGTCAAGTGAGAGGAAAGTGGAGGGGTCTTAAAAATCTAAAATTTATTGGAACAGGTGGAGAAGATAGTATGCAAGAAAGACTCAGATGTGTTTGGATGCCTCATCAAGAGGGTTGGTTAAATTAAACTTTGATGGGGCTGCAAGGGGGAATCTAGGAATCTCAAGGGCAGGGTGTGTTATTCATTGTTGGGATGGAAGGAAGATTGCCAGTTTGGTAGTCCCACTAGACATTGGTTCTAACAATTAAGTAGAATTCCAAGCATTACTAATTGGAATGATAAAGAGAAAATATCTTGGAATCCGAAGATTAGAGTTTCAAGGGGATTCTGCCATAACAATCAACGCATTGAGGAGAGAGGAAACCCCTAACTGGAAGTTAAATGCTTTTGCTTGGAAGAGCTTGAAATGTAATAAAAAAATTTTAAGTTGTCACTTTTAATCATATATATAGAGAAGGAAATCGGATGGCTGATGATCTCACCAATAGGGCAGCTAATGGGCTTAAGATAGATGACTATATTGTCATTTAACAATTGTACTACATTATCGGGTGTATTAATGCTCAGTGGTTTTCTAAGAGGTGCCCCCAATTCTATTTGATAATGTCTACTTATTTAAGTGAGATTTAAAAAAGAAAAATGAAAACTGGTTCCTAAGTGGTGGGTCAGGATGGCCCATAAGGGCAGTGTCGGTTATACATGTCAGCGTCCACAAAATATGTGTTGGATGGTGGGCCTGATAGAATCAATGCTACCATCCAATGGAGGAATAAATGTTTCTCTAAGTGTCAGCGCCGAGGAATGGAGTACAAATTTAGTGGCAAATATTGTTAGATTTAGCTCGCAGGCAGAGCTATGAGCATTTATGAGGCTTAGAGGAAACTTCTCGAGCAAGCTAAAAATGTGATTATATATCAGGAAAACTCTGCAAAAATTTCTCACTTCAACCCTTGTTCAGGAATCACTTTGCTTCCTATTTTTGTAGGTGGTAGCATATTTTTTTGAGGTAAATAGATTCCAACATTAGATTGGTGGCAACTAAAAGGAAAATGGCCTACTTGAGGGTCATAACATATAACTGGCTACTAGGAGTCACTAAGTTTTCACATACTCTTTTTTCTCATGCTTTGTAGAAAATCCTGGGCATAGAGTTTCTTATGGACACGCATCGATATCGGGTTAATAATGATATACCAGCTTAGTTTCTTGCCACAATCTTGATGATTGTGAAACCAAAGATTGAAAGTCATATTCTTTGCAAGAGCATTTTCCGAGAAGAGTTTTTGGGAGATTTGGACACATTTCTGCAGGGAATTGATATCAACCGCATGATATTGGGCCTGAAATATTTTGGTGTGATTGAGAGAGATGGGAAGCCAACGAGTCATCTCCCAATCCTGGTTATTGGGGATGCAGAGTTTTGGGAGATTAGAAAGCCCCAAATTTGCACAAACTTTGACTTTCTCAAACGGCTTATGGGTTTTGCCAAGGATGGGTGACTTGTAGCTTTGATTGGTGACATGGTAGACGAGCAGGAGGGGTGGGTGCAATACTACAAGAGGACCCAAAGATTCAAAGCCGATGATGACATCTTTGACAATGAGAGTTCCTCCTCGGAGTAGAATAGGGGTTTTCTAAAATGATCTCTTAGGTAATGATGTATACCTCAGTTGTTTTTTGGCTACATTTTGTTGTCGATAGTGGGATAATAATGATATATATTTTGTTGTCATGATAGAATTTCATATTTTTTGGGGTATTTTAGAGAGGGCTATGAAATTCTAGCCATAGATATGTTTAAATATATTGTCTAGTATGGAAATTGGGGATCGTGGAGATTTAGGATTGTGGTTGAAATTTTGAGTCCCTTCTAATCACCTCTATGGGGTACAAGGTTATTTCTAGTTGGGAACGACATGGCTAGTTTTTTATGTTGGCATATGCACACTCCAATGAGACATTGTAGGTGATTGAAGGTTTTGTCATTGATGGCAACCTTACAATCCTATGACACCAGCAAGGCATTCCACCAGCACTAGCAAGATCAGACTCTACACCGACACTCAGGTCACTGGCACCAGCAGTGAAAGAAAGCATACCAGCACAGAGGCCAACAGGATTTTTGTTGTAATATATTTTGTTTATTATTTGTAAAATCATTGTAAGCCGACTTGGAAAGTTGTAAAATGACTCTTATATAAGAGAGGTCATTGTAGAACATTTTGTGTAAGTAAGAGGAATGTAATTAGGTGAAATAAGGGAGACCTATTATGCGAATTATAGGTTAAGGGTTTATGTAAGAAGCAAAGCAGAAACCGGTACTGGATCTAGCATTATAGATGCTATTTTGAAGTGGTACAAGACACTGGATTTATATAATCCATTTTGTAAGTCAGTGAGACTTCCTATTTTATATTTGAGTAGTGAGCTCTAGGCACTTGGCCTTCCTGCATGTGTAGGCCCCTCTTGTAGTAGTAATATTCTCTTATTGGCCAGTAAGTGAATATTGTGGGTCACAAATCCCACCAAGGTTTTTCCCACACCAGGTTTCCTCATTAAATCCTTGTGTTATGGTGTGTTTTTCATGTGGTTGTTTTTATCTCTGTTTATTGCATTACTTTCTATTTACCGGTACACATTATTAATATCCTCTACATGTTTTAAGTTAAGAAAATCTTTTTAACCAGTTAGATACTGATTCACCCCCCCCCCCCCCTCTAAGTATCTGTGGGAATCCTAACAATTGGTATCAGATCTTGGTCCTCTATTTTTAGAAGCCTAACAGCTTGAGGAATATCTTGACACTGGTAGAGATGGAAAATCTGATGAAGCAACTTGAAGGAGCTCTCTCAGACTATGATGCAGAAAAATTAAAAAATATCAAACTTGAAGATGATCTAAAGGCTGCTCAGGATATTATTCAAGCACTTCAACAAAATCTTACTATTTCAAGAAATAAGAGAAGAGAACTTTGTGAAAAGATGCAAAATGAGAATGATGAAAAATAAACTATTAATGATATGATAAGCAAGCTAAAGCAAGAGAACATGACAACAAAGAATAAGATGTAGAATATGACTATGAGATTCTGTAAAGAAATTGAAGAAGATTTGACTAAAAGACTAAGTGATGCTGCAAATGAGAACACAAGACTTAGCTATGAAAATGATTTGTTAAAGACAGATCTGATGCACACTCAGAATGACTCAAATGAACTAATGAGGCAGAAAGAAGTCTTAGAAAGAGAACTAGATACTGCAAATCAACATAAAGAGAAATTCAAGAAAAGCTCAGAAGAACTTGGTAGCTTGCTGAAGAATAAAAAACCTAAAGGTGACACTTGTGGAATTGGCTTTGAAGTTGGTGAAAGCTCTGGTACTGCAAACACATAGGATCATAGCAAACCGGTAAGACAACCTACTACTTATAAATTCAATGGAAAATGCTTTAACTGTAATAAGTATGGTCATAGAGAAAATGAATGTAGATCTAGAAACTATCAGAATACCAATGCACCCATCGGTCAATGTTCAAAATGCAACAAAGTTGGTCATAACTCTGAGAATTGCAGAATGAATGTGAGATGTTATGTTTGTGGAAGATTTGGACACTTATCTAATCAATGCAAAACACAAACCAACATAGGTTATGGAAAGGCTATTCAGAGAAATAATGTGACTTGTTATGCATGTAAAAAAATTGGGCATATTGCTAAATTTTGTAGAAGCAAGTCCTCATCGGTGGACAACAAAGGTTCTAGTTTGAAAGGAAAAGAAAAAGTTGAAGATGTTAAGCAGGAATTCTCAAAACAACGGATCAGGAAATCATAACTGAATGGTGTTGGGAATACTCCTCCACCGGTAGAACCAAGCAACACTTCATCGGCAAAACAAAGTAGCACTCCACCGGCATAAGTCTCTTCATCAAATTGAAGAAATTTCTTTGAGGGTTTGACAGTCAATGAGACATATGCTATTATTCCCTTGGTTGATGGTAAGAAGTTGAAATTACTTCTATACCAGCAGTTATGTTAAGTAATTGGCATGCATTAAATGTGGTAGTTGGTAGATTGACATTATAAATTAATGTTTTTGGCTCCATTTTACTTCACCAAGCATTCAAACATTCGAAGAGTGCGAAATTTCTAGAGCTAAGGCATTTCGAGCAAAGAGGCAAAGCATTTCAGCAATCAATCTTTCCAAAGGTAGAAAAAGGTATTTATAATCATGGCATCCTCTTCTGTACTTGAATTCATAGCAAACCCTAATGTGGTCGAGGTAATCAAATGCCCTAGGCCCATATTTCAGTTAGTTCTCGAGATAGCTAAAAAGGATGACAATGTAGGGGCTTTTTCCTAAATTCCCAAAGGAGTTGTTTTTGCAGAAGACCCTAAAATTTATATCCATTGCCATATAGAAGAATTAGGAGATGAAGAAGTCAAAAACATGTACAAAACTGTCATATGTGATGACTCCGGAAATGTAAAACCTGAACACAAAATTGTTGAAACCCTAGGATTCACAGAGATCCTTTGCATTCCGAAATTCCCCAAGGAAGTTATTAGGATAGTATTGAGTAGGGTACATGGAGAATTTTTCTAGCTAGATTCAATCCACAAAATTACCAAGGAAGCAGTGAAAGCTGTAACAGGGTTACCTTCCACTGGTACCAGACCAGACAAGACAAAGAAGGTCTCTAAGGGCTAATGATGTGACCGACATAAATGTGAGATTTGTTAGCATGATTTTAGGTTACAAAGCAACAAATGCAAACTGACTTAACTCAGTTTCCAGTTTATGCATAAAAAGTGCACATGATATGGTTAAGGATAATGTAAAAATTGATGTATGTGAATGGCTAAAGGATGAATTGATTGACAATTTAGGGAAGATCAAGAAGGATAAGAAAGGAACATTTAGATTTGGTAACTTACTTGTATGCTTAATGCTACACATAACCAAACAGGTGCCTGGTATAGGTATCAAGAACCTTGGATTTGACATACCGGTAGGAAAACAGTTATCAAACTTGTTCAACAACATGGGTAAAAGCAAACAAAAGAATATTGATGAGTATTTTCAAGCACTAAAGGCCAGAATGAACAAAAGAGTCAGACTGTCACAGAAAATTGTAAACAAATACAAAGATGATATATGTTTTGTGATTAAAAAGGATGGGATCTGGATGGAAGCAGTTATCCCAAGATCAATTTGGGTTACTGAGATGGGTTATGAGACTGATGACCACATCATTGAAACATATTCTAAAGCCCTTCTGGAAGCACCAAATGAACCTAAGGAAGAATTATTTGGTAGTGCTGAGACCATTGAAAGCCAAATTCAATCTAAGAAGAGAGTAAAGAAAGTAGAAGCAACTGTGAGAAGAGGTTCAAGGTAGGCTAAGGCTATAAAAGAAGATGTACTGAAACAAACCGGTATCACTGAAGATGAGTTACAGGCTCAACATCCAAAAACTCACCTTTCACTAGTAGCAACTTCTTCAGAGAGTGACATGCCAGCTGAATTCAAAAGAGTTGTAAGGAAAAGAGAACCTTCACTGGTATCCACACCCTTGCCTAGAAGAACTAGACAAAAACAACAGGCAATGAGGTCTCCGGTAAAGAAGACAACCCCAAAGAAAAAGCTAACACCTAAGAAGAAAAGGACTCAACATAATATTTCTCCGATTGACAGACTGTTGGATGAAATCATAGAAGGAAAACTCAAGAACATAAAAAAATTATATGATACACTATCAACAGATGAGAAAGAGCAAGTTGAAAACGGTGTCATTTTACACCTGGATATCTATAAGAAGTTTTTGATGCAAGTTGTAGATGAACTACTAGATGAATTATTCAAGAGACTAGAAGCAAGAAGACAATCTATTGTAGAACTTGACAAGAAAATCAAAATTGAAAAATTACTTGTTGTCTACCTAGTCAACTCTCCAAAAGAAATAGATGATCTAATTGAAAAGGCCAACCGGTCAGTATTCTCTACTACACACTGACATATTGCACTAATGGCAAGAAGAGTAAATGAGGTAACAGAAGAAACAGAAAATGGATGGGATATATTCCTTGTGGAGAAGGAAAATCAGGAAGAATACAGGAACCCCAATCCTATCAAAGTCTATCAAAAGGACAAAGATAAGGGTAAAGGAAAGGTTTGTGGACCTCCTAGTATCAAAATAAAAGATAACTTATCCCCACCGCCTCTGATTACTCCACCAGTAACAACAACAAAAGACCAACTAGAAGATGACAGTATGGATGTATCACAAGAGGATACTAATCCTAATTCATAGATACTATACACAGTTGATGTTGATACTCAAAAGGTCAATATTGTGGTAGATAAAGACACAACCGATAAGACTAACATGGCTAGTGAGCCACCAGCAACTAACAAAATTGATAACACTGAAGGAAAAGTTGAAGATGATAGCACAAGGAAACAGACAGAGAATCCAATAGAGACTAAAACAGATCAACAGACAGAGAGACAAGCAAAGCAACAGGCTTCGGAACAGGAACAGGTTCATATGGAAATAGTGCCACCGGCAATAGGAGAGAAACAAAAACCATTGCTTAAGGAAATGGAAACACAGACTGACCTACCAGAGGTCACTACAAGCATGGTTACTTCCTCCACCGATGGAATTCAGAATGTTGGTTCCTCCTCAGCAGATTACAAATCAACCAATGTAACAGAAGTTCTTTTAGATTCTTTGAAGAAAATAACTGATTGAAGTTCACAAGCTTATAAAGCTATAGATGACACAATCCCAATTTTGAAGATGATAGCTCCAAAATACAACATAGATAATAAGGATTCTTTGAGTCAACTTGACACTTTGTCGAAGTATATTACTAACAACACAGTGACAGTTGAACAAATAAAGGAACATGCATTCAAAGACAGGATGGAAATTGAAAAACAAAAATTCTTTGAGGATCAAATAAAGAAGTGTACTAGGAAATTTGACACACTTCTACTAGAACTATGCAACTCATTGAAGGAATTTAAAACTCTATACAAAGATACTTGCAAGACAAAAATTTTAACAGTTGACATAGGTAAGAAAATGAACAAGGTACAAGAAGAAATAAATAAACTTACTGACAATTTTGTTAATTCACCCAATACATTATCAGTTTTTTAGCAAAAGATAACAAGTTTTGACGAAGAGGTACTGAAGCTAGAGAGAGAAAAGGAGAGAATAATAAACAAGGCTAAAAATCTGAGACTAAGACTAAGTCCAAGACTGGACTATCTAGCATTCTTGAGGAAGGAAATATTTGAGGCATTAGTACAAGGACAGAAAACACCGGCAGAGCATATGCAGCACCTCACGAGTACAGTTCAAAGAACAAAGGCAGAAATAAAAGACAGTAAGAAGTTTATGGATAGCATAAATTTGGTTTTGATGGATCTTTTTCAAATTGTAACCACC
This sequence comes from Cryptomeria japonica, assembly GCF_030272615.1. NCBI lineage: Eukaryota > Viridiplantae > Streptophyta > Pinopsida > Cupressales > Cupressaceae > Cryptomeria > Cryptomeria japonica. The sequence continues at coordinate 26,414,955 of NC_081405.1, read as the reverse complement.
CAGTTACAAGGTTGAGACAAAAAAACTACAACTCTATTGACACCTTGACAACCTTTGTCATTGATGCCAAAGGGGGAGTAGTAGTATGAGAAAATAATCAGCAAAAGACTTATCTGCTCAGGGGGAGCTCATATATTTTTGGTACACATTTTTTGAAACAATTTTTGGATTACAAGTTTTGGAATTTTCTCATGAGTGTTGCCATCAATGCCAAAGGGGGAGATTGTTGGCATATGCACACTCCAATGAGACATTGTAGGTGATTAAAGGTTTTGTCATTGATGGCAACCTTACAATCCTATGACACCGGCAAGGCATTCCACCAGCACTAGCAAGATCAGACTCTACACTGGCACTTAGGTCATCAGCACCGGCAGTGAAAGGAAGCATACTGGCATAGAGGCCGACAGGATTTTTGTTGTAATATATTTTGTTTATTATTTGTAAAATCATTGTAAGCCGACTTGGCAAGTTGTAAAATGACTCTTATATAAGAGAGGTCATTGTAGAACATTTTGTGTAAGTAAGAGGAATGTAATTAGGCAAAATAAGGCAGACCTATTATGCGATTTATAGGTTAAGGGTTTATGTAAGAAGCAGAGCAGAAACCGGTACTGGATCTGGCATTATAGATGCTATTTTGAAGCAGTACAAGACACTGGATTTATATAATCCATTTTGTAAGTAAGTGAGACTTCCTATTTTATATTTGAGCAGTGAGCTCTAGGCACTTGGCATTCTTTTATGTGCAGGCCCCTCTTGTAGCAGTAATATTCTCTTATTGGCCAGTAAGTGAATATTGTGGGTCACAAATCCCACCGAGGTTTTTCCCACACCGGGTTTCCTCGTTAAATCCTTGTGTTATGGTGTGTTTTTCATGTGGTTGTTTTTATCTCTGTTTATTGCATTACTTTTTGTTTACCGGTACATAGTATTAATATGCTCTACATGTTTTAAGTTAAGAAAATCTTTTAACCGGTTAGATACTGATTCACCCCCCCCGCCTCTCAGTATCTGTGGGAATCCTAACATTTGATACATGTAAGAAATATGTAATATTTTCAAATATATTAATACATTCCTTGGCTTATGCCTCTTAATGAGCAAAAATAAATAAATAAATATTATTTATTTATTTAACTAATTTATTTAGCTTTCCTTCTTATCCACATGACAACATGTTTTTTTAAAATACCTACTCTTTAATATTAGCCCTCCATTTTTATTTAACCCCTTAATCTTATTCATCCTTATCTTCTATATTTCCACCTCTTAATCTCTTCCCTTCATTTTTACCTACCCATTTATCCTATTGGTCACATTTACCTATGAGATCATGGTCATTCTTTTATCATGTTTGCCTCTTAATCTCAATCATCTATTTCTTAGAGGATCTATATAAAAGAGTTTTCTTGTCTCATTTCATCAATCAATCAAGCAATCAAACATTTGGAGCATACTTACATTCCATCAAAAATCATTCTAGCTTTTATTATGCATGCATACTTACATATGTGTGTGTGTGTGTGTGTGTGTGTGAGAGAGAGAGAGAGAGAGTTGTTTATCCAATCTAATTTTAGGCCTATTTGACTTTTTACTAGTTCCTTATTTTGATTTACCTCTTCTTTTAATCTCATCTACATATGGTGCAAGCAATTGAAGTTATGATGATGGTTTTGAAGGTTGAGTTGATCCCTTTTTTATTTTCTACCGTTCATGCTATTTTAGGATCATCCATGATGCCAAGTTGTGACATTCACATAAATATATACATGCACACATATGTGTGTTTATACACGTATTTATTAATGAAGAAGCATTGTGACTCCAACCTGACATTTTTTTTTTCTTTTCTTCTTTTTTATGTTTGATAGTGCAAGTCTGTCTAATTTTTTATCTATTCATTATTTGGTGTAACTATTGGACATTGTTTCTGCTAGGATATGTTGTTGTCATTGATGTCAACATATTATTGCTTTGGTATTTGCAGATTGGTTTATTGGGATCATGGTTTGTTGTATGGAGTATTTATAGTGTCATTATATCTTTATGTATTGGTTTCAGTGATCTGAAAATCTTAATTGATCATATCATATGATCTGGTATGCAATTGCTTTTCTGATCAGTGCTTTGCATAGTTCAATATTTCCTCCAATATATTTCGGTGTGATCAGAGATTGAGCTAAGATTTTGGGAGATTGTTTGGGATGGTCTTGTGTATCTTTATTTCAGATGGTTCGTGGTTTGGTGCTCCACAAGTTATCTTTCTTTGTGATAGTTCTTGTTGATTGAGTGTTATTGAGTTTTAGATGTTGATCGATGAAGATTTGATAAGTGGTGTTGGTGCAGCTATTGTTGATGACTCTAACGTGCTTGTTGGTGTTTCCTAATTGTGTCCTATTTGTTTTGATGATCCTCATTGATCATTGTGCAAGTTTTTGGTGATTTTGTTGAGTCGATGATGTTCTTCATGTTATGTGGTTTTTTTGGTTGTGTAGCATATTGTAGTTGATCTTGGCATGATTACTGGTAGAGATGAGCATTTGGAGATTTGATTTAGGTCCATGTTATGTCATGTATATCATTATATTGGTTTGGTGGTCGATCTTTGTATCATGTGATGTAATTTTGTAATTGTGAGTTGAGGCTTTAGTCGACCTTGTTGTCAAGGTTGATGAATTGTATAAATAGGTGATATTGTCATGTAATTTGGGTATCGAGGTTGTGTCTGCATTATCAGGGAGTGTTATATATGGTGCTTAAGAAAATTTATCTTTCTATGGAGATTGGTGTTGTAGAGAAGACATATGTGCTTAACTGGAACTGTCATCAGACATTTGGAGATGCTATTATTGTAGTTCATTCCTTCGGGATTGCAGTTTGAATCTTGTTGTTAGTCAGTGAGACTTCCCTGAGGGTTGTAGCCTTCTGGGTTATTATATTTTGAATAGTGAGCTCTAGGAAGTGTGCATGAATGCATGTGCATTCCCAATTGTAATATTTTCACATACTACTGTAGAGTATCATTTTACTGTGGGTAGGTTCCCACCATGGTTTTTCCCTTAACCGGGTTTTCCACGTCAAAATTGGTTGTGTGTGGTGCCATTAATTTGCTTATCTGTGTTGTTGATGTAGCTTATCAGTGAAGGAAAATAAATGGATCACTAAGAGATGGGGGGGTGAATCAGTGGTAACTCAAAACTTGCACTTTCTAAAAGACTAAAGCTCTAATAACAATGATCAATAAACTATGAGCAAGGATATCAAACTAAAATTCACACACACATAGAAAGCAATCCCATAACACAAGATATATGAGGAAAACCCATTGTAGGAAAAACCTCAGTGAGAAATGATGGAGTCTAGTGCTCCAATCTAGCCACACAAGCAAATCTTATTACAATGTTTATGGGCACCAACCCAAAGGAGCACCAACCCCTAGTTTTTGTAGGCACCAACCCCTAATTTTTTATGGGCACCAACCCCTGATCTTAGCACCCACTCAGATGATTAAAAAGTATTTAAAATAGATACATATTGAATACCTCATTACAAATGATGTTTTCTAACATGATGTGTTTTCCACACCTGAAACTGAAACTGCTCTTTTCAGCTTACATGCTTTGTCTCCTTTTTTCTGATCTCTGCAATAGCTCTCTACACTCTATTTGTCTTTTCCCCAACTCTTTTGATCTATGCAATAGCACTTTGCACTCTATCTTGTCTTTTCACCATCTCTTCTTATCTTTGTTCTAATCAAATCTTTGCTCTTTGCTTATCTCTTACTCTACTCTGTGCAGTGTGAAATACACCTTGTATTTCTTACACTTTGTTTTCTTACTTCTCTTTCGTCTGCAAAAACACACTTCAATTTGCCTTTTTTCAACACACACTCATCACTTCACCATTTCTTCAACAACTTACACCCAATTGATCATAATCCTTTTACTTCTTAGAATTTTCCCTCCAAAAGAAAATTCAAAAAGCACTTCCCAGAAATAGCAAAAAGATTTGCCTTAATTTTATCTTTCTAATTTTCTGCCTTTCGTATCACATTCTTTCTAAACTCATTCAGTTAATTCAGCATTCTAGAGAGATCTTTGCATGCAACACTTATTCTCATAAATGAAAAAATCTAGCTATCATTTTCTCAGCACCCATATCTTAACAACAATCTTTGATTTGTCTTGTACATGCCACGTCTTCACATCTCCTTTTAAATCGTTGGGTCAAACTTGGTCAAATGCTGAGTGCACCGCTTCTGTGTCGACAGTTTGTAGAAAACACATCATGTTCTCAACCATTCAAACAACACCTGCGGGATGGCGGGACTGTGCGCCTTCCTCTATTCCATTATCCCGTGAAATCATCTTTCATCTATCTTCTTGATTGCGGGTTTGCGAGGCATGGTGTAAAACACATTGTATGATCTACTCTTTTTGTTTGTGGTATTTGGTCCACAGTTCATGCACGCTTGCCATGTGTTGAAATTCCACATCTTTTTGATAGTCTTCTTTTCTCTATGCCGTAGAACTTCGCTTGAGCGCCACATGGAGTTGCCCTGTTTTACGTCATGGTGATAAACACAATGTGATATATACTCTTCTTTTTGCCAGCCATCTTTGGTCAACACAAACATGTTGACCTATGAAACGACAACCATCCTCTATTCTCTATCTGTGCATGTGGAAATAAACACATTGGGTTTGCCACAACCTATTTATAGAAACTTTATCAACAAAACTCAATTGATCTTCTAGGCATTCAAGGTATCTTGCAAAAATAAGATCTCTCATCAATAAACTCAGGTGCCCTTTTGCATGTAGATAACATGGTGGGATTTTTGTATTGCAACAATATATTTTTTGAGCCATTCCAATTTTCTCAGTGCCTTCACAGTTCTATTGCCTTTGTCACTTTATCCAATTACATTCCAAATATCTTACCTCATTTTATTCTTTATTTTTTGTGGCTTTTGACTACATGCACGTTCCATACTTATTTAGCTTGCTTGCATACAATAAGTTATGCTCAACTCTGACAACATGAATTAATCTGCTCTTCATCAACACCACAACAACACACCTTCAACCAATCTGATCTTCCTTTAGGATATAGATCATCGAACATCTATGTCCAATCTTATCTCCACACTTGAGCACTCACAATTGCTCAACTCTGCCAATCTGAGACTAGTACACCATCTCAACCAAACCTGATCTTCATCTAGGGCATTCATCATGTTGCATCTCTGTCTAGTGGATGTCTCTACATCTTCTCAATTTTTGACATCAATGACAATCTAATGCCAACAATCGGATTTGTATTTGTGGTTAAGTTTGTAGATCCGGTAGAAAATTGATTTACCCCCCCTCTCAGTTTCCCGTCATTGTTGTTGCCAACAATTGGTATCAGTGCTAGATCCTCTGAAAGAAGCTTAACCGCCTAAGGAGATCCGGGATGGAAAATGGAGGTGTTATCTTTAACAAAATGAGTCTGATATTTGATGGAAGTAAGTATTCTATATGGAAGAATCGGATGGAGGTGCACTTGAGATGTCTTGGAGAAGATTATTGGAAAATCACAAAGAATGCCTATTTTGTTCCTCAAAATGGATCGGTTACTGCTGATGAGATCAAGGAAGTTGAACATAATATTAGAGTGAAGGAAGCATTGATGAGTGCCCTGACCGATTCAGAGATGACTAATGTAATGGAACTTCAAACTACACATGAAATCTGGGAAAAACTTGAGACGTTGTATGAAGGAGACAAACAAGTAAAAGTTGCTATGTTGTAGAGTTTGAAAGGAAAAAATGAGATGTCGAAGATGGGAGAAGATGAGAACATAAACACCTTTATGGCTAAGGTGAATGACCTTGTCCTTGGTATCAGATGTGCGGGTGGAACCCTTGAAGATGAAATGTTGCTAAGGTGCTGAGATCTTTGCCTCTTGCTTACAAACATAAGGTAGCTACTATTGATGAGATTTGGAGTGTGACTACAATAACAAGAGATATGTTGGTTGGAAATATTGTTGCATTTGAACTAAGCGAATTTGGTGAATCACATGGAAATTCTGAGACAACATTTAGAGCATCTATAATCGAAAAACAGATTTATGATCCCGATGAATGCAGAATATACAGATATGAAAGAGAGAGAAGAGAGATGGAAGAGCAAGAAAGAGAATTGGATGAGCTTGAAGCATTAATTTCTCAAAGATTGCCTAAGGGAGATGGTAAGTATGATGGAAAATTGCCTCTAAAATGTTTCTCTTTCAATAAGATAGGAAATTTTGCTTCTAGATGACCAGAGAGAATGTCTAAATATGAAAGGCATGACAAATTTGATAAGCATGATAGGAATGATAGATATGAGAATCATTAGAAGTATGATAAGTCTTATAAGCCTAACCAGAAGTATAAGCATCAAAAGAACTATTATTATGTTGCTGATGAAGGTGTTACAGATGAAGAATCAGAAGGAGATGAAGTGGTGTTTATTGCTATCAAAGAAGATGGACCGGTACCTGTTGATTCCACAAGTTGCACTTTTGAGGAGAAAGCTTTAGCTACTAAAGTAGAAGAAAAAGATGAATGGGTGATTGACAATGGTTGTTCACATCATATGTAAAAGCAAATTTTTGAGCATGGAAAGGTATGATGGTGGAATAGTAAGATTTGGAGATGACAAAGCCTGTGTGATCTGTGGTAGAGGTTCTATTTCCTTTGATGGTAAGCATAATATCAATGATGTCTTGTATGTTGAAGGTTTGAAGCATAATATTTTGAGTGTTGGATAGATGGTTGACAAAGGTTGTGATTTGAAATTCAAGAATGGTAAATGCAAGATCCTAAATGCCTCTGGTATAGAGATTGTATCCGGAACTAAGACTGGAGGTAATATCTTTCATTTGAATGTTGGTGAGAAAAGTTGCTTGATTGCTCAGATTGATGAAAGTTGGTTGTGGCCTAGGAGAATGTGTCATGCTAATTTTAATTCAATGATTAAGATCAGTTCTACACAAGCTATTGGAGATTTGCCTAAAATTGTTAAGCCTGCTAATCCAATATGTAAGGAATGTCAAATGGGTAAGCAAATAAGAATTTATTTCAAGAGTAAGTAGTATACATTTGATGGATTGCTAGATCTTGTGCATACTGACCTATGTGGACCTACAAACATTAGAAGTGTGCAAGGTGACAAATATTTTATGTTACTAATTGATGATTATTCCAAGATGATGTGGGTTGTCTTTTTGAAGGAGAAACCAGAAGCATTGGACAAATTCAAGATATTCAAAGCAAAGGTTAAGACTGAGATAGGACTGAAGGTGAAATGTTTGAGATCTGATAGAAAGGATAATTTTGTTCTGGTGAGTTTGATTCATTTTGTGAGAAGCATGGGATTAGAAGACATTTATCTACTCCTAGAACCCCACAACAAAATTGAATTGTTGAAAGGAAGAACAAAACTATCTTGGATGCTGCAAGGACTATGTTGATTGAAGAGAATGTTTTGAAGATATGTTGGAGAGAAGTTGTTAGCATTGTTGTTTACACATTCAACCGAGTACATATAACAGGTGATATCGGTGAGACTCCTTATAAGCTATGGTTTGGACATGTTCCTACTGTGAGATATTTCAAAAAAATTGGTAGCAAGTGTTATATCAAGAGAGATGAGGATATAGGAAAGTTTGATGCAAGAAGTCAAGAAGGAATTTTCTAGGGATATTCAACAAAGAGCAAAGCCTACCAATGCTACAATAAGATGCTAAGAAAGATAGTGGAAAGTGCAAATGTGAAGGTTGATGAGAACTATGGAAAATATATCAGAGCATGCAGATATGATGATGGTCAGCATGTTGTTCTAACGCTTATTTAGACTAAAGAATTAAAGCAAAATGATTTGGTAGAGACAGTTAATCCGGATATTGTTGCTGCCAATGGAGAGGTGCAAGAACCTAAAAATTAGAGTAATCTGAAGACTCTGAGGTATGTAAGATTGAATCATTCTGAAAAATTAGATTATTGGTCATAAAAATAAAGGTGTGATGACTAAAAGAAGGCTAGTTGTTGAAGAGGTATGTTTGATTTCTAAAATTGAACCTAAAGATGTTTTTGATTAAGGTAAAAGCAGGTTTTGAAGGGACCTCAAAACCCTTTACAAGAAGAACTTAAACAACATAGTGACGAGAAACAAAAAAGAACAGACCAGTGAAAAACCAGCAAAAAACCATAGAAAACCAGAAAAAACCCCACAAAGCCAACAGGCCATCCAGAGTCCAGAAGAGAAACTAGTTGATTTTTTCCAGAGCTTTTGCCAGAGTGTTGCTAATTTCATGCAACTCTTTGATGTTATCCCTGAGATTAGGGAGATCCTTTGCAGAAGCAGCCACAACTTTCTTGACACTAGCCCTGGTCCTCTTCGTAGTGCCACCCACCAAAGTAGCATCATCGCTACCAGTCTAGATGGTCTCTTCATCCAAGTCAAGTTCCACAACCGGTTTTGGAGAGCAGGTTTGATCAATGACCTTAGCGATATCCTCCAGGTTTTTAATGACAGTAGAAAGGAAACTCAGGATAACGCCCATAAGATTTTTCATCGCTTCCTTCCCATCTTCCAGCAATTTAACCTTATCCTCCATATTTTGCTTCTAGTTTATCTACTCTTTGTTTTCATCCTCCCTCTTCTCATCCATATTTTTCCCCTTTTTTTCTAGGTTCTTCAGGAGCTCATAGGTCCATTTGTTGTAGTCCATTCTCACCTTAGAGAGTTTCTTGAGGTTATCCAAGATTAGCCCTTTACCTGCACTTTCCTTATCCTCGCTAACCCTATCCTTAGTCAGGTCTTCTCAGAATCTTTGTTCATTCCCCTCTCAGAATTCACATCAGTTTCCTCGTTATCCTTGAAATCCACTTCCTCCATCGGATGGCTATTATCCTTACCAAGGAAATCACTAAGGATAGGGCTTTCATGACCAGGCTCATTATCACCACTTTCTTCCTCATTACCCAGCTCCTCATCTTTCCAGTTGTCTTCACTGTTGGAGTTGTCTGTCTCCATTTCACTACTTTCCTTTTCAATTTCCTTTGTTTCCAACCCAGAGGCACTTTTCCTTTTTTGGATAGAGGATGCCTTCTCCTTGTTGGAGTCTCCTTCTTCCATCTTTCTCTTACCCGAAGAGGCAAAAATCCTCTTATTTTTCAGCAGGGCGAGGGTTTTGCAATGCTCATAGATGAGCAGCAAAAGCCCGCAGTGGAGAATCGGGTTGGAAGGGTTATTCCTATGTTTATTGAGGGACCTGGAGAGTGACCTAAAAAGGTAGTAGGGTAGGGATACCTTTTTTTCGTGTCTGAAATGGTTTAAGAGAATGAAATGGTAGGTGTGGGCCCTGGAGAAACGACCTTCAACCGTGATGTATTATATAATTGCATTCAGAATCCAGCCCACAATTTCTTGATGTTTGCAGCTTCCTAGTAGCCCCCAGTAGCTTTGTCGGTTTTAACCCTTTCTTTCTCTTTCCGTGGGAATAGATTGACCGCATTGTTGGAGACTTTAAGGTCTCGAAAGAAATTAAGCCCGGTGTGGGGCATTCCAGTTACAGTAGATATGAGCCCAGCGTCTAGCTTAAACTTAACTCCATAGATTTTAAAAGAGCCATTAGACCAGTTTTTAGAAATCTTGGAAACGGCGAGGTTAACCCTACCTTTGTCATAGTCCATGAGCTTCTACATGAAGCTGGTGAGAGAACCCTTTTCTAGTTTTGCCCAGACTTTAAGCATCGCTTTCCAAGTCAGCGTATTATCTGGTTCCTCCTGCCTCAGGTCACCTCCCATCTTCGGATTTAGGCTATCTGCTCTGTTTCTCTGCAAACTAATTCCTTCTTTCCCAAAGTTGCTTGAGATTTTGAACCGGGTTACCCACAAAGCGTGTGGAAAATTATTAAAGATTGTTGGAGATCTGCCGCTTTGCCAAGTAATGATGACCTTTCCAACAAGGCATAAATAATTCTTTTTACCTGTCATGATTAAATTGTCCTTCTCTCCCCATATAACGGTCCTTTCTAAGGAACTCTTTTATGTTTAAATTGAGATCCTCCGTGTGCCAAATCTATTGGGAGTCATAGTTAACTCCTATATTCACTAAACGATTCGCTACACTTTTTTTCTCTCTGAAGGCATGTTGAATAATAATTTCTTTAAAACTTGCAATGATCTCCCTAGCTTTCATGATGATATTTTCAATTGACCAAGAAGGCTCTGACTCCCCCTTTAAACACATAATAATATTAAGTGAATCTCCCTCAAGCCATAATTTATCATAATTAAGATTTTTGGCTAAAATTAAGGTGTTCAGGGCGGCAGAGGCTTCGAAAAAATGGCTAGTTTGATTTCCTAGAGGACCAACCATCGCCTTTAAACAACTTCCAGCAAAATTCCTTACAATGCCCCCATATCTAGCTTTACCCAGATTCCCTTTAGAGGCCCCATCAAAGTTAGCCTTAATCCACCCCTGAGGAGGAAAACACCAAATGAGACCTTCTCTTCCAGTTTCCTTGCTGGTAGTAGTGGTAGAGAGGTTCCACCTATCTTTGAAGTCATCTTTAGCTGCAGGTCCATGATCAGTGCCATAGAGGCATTCAAAAATACTCCTAAAAATTTTATCTGCCACCACTTCAGGAATAGCCCTTTTATCCCTAAAAATCCTATTGTTACGCTCTTTCCAGATATTCCATATTACAATTGGCAGAGTGATTCTCCAAGTCTCCACAATTTTAGGATTAGAATTAGGGCATTGCCTTTGTTGCCAGGAATCCCCAAGGGAGTTCGGGAAAACCTAGCACAGGTCCCACCTGCTCAAGATGATTTTCCAGATATCCTGAGTAAAAGTGCATTGATTGAGAATATGGCAAGCCATCTCTTCTTCCCTGCAACAAATAGAACACCTATTAGGAAAAATAAAACCTCTTTTATGAAGGTTGTCCAAGGTTAAAACCTTATTTTGGATGGAAATCCAAAAGAAGATATTAACCTTTGGAACTAACTTCTTGTTCCAAACTTTAGCCCAGATGGGAATTTCTTCCACTGGATCATTATGAATTGCCATAGTTGAGGAAACAGAATATTTCCCATCCAGGGTTTCCCTCCATATCAATTTGTCATCTTTGTTGTCTCTAGGGATTTTAGCAGAGAGAACTATCTGAAGGAACTTGAGCCCCGGGCACTGCTGGCTAAAATCAATCCAGTTCCCATTTCTCCAGTAATCTCTGACCAACTCACCAAACCTATTTTTGAACCAGTCTTTCCAATCTTTAAGGATTGGAATTTTCTCTAGAGGTTTATCCAGAATCCATCTATCTTCCCTAAATCTTACTAAAGCTTGCAAAGATGACAATTGGATAAGGGCTATGGAAGAAGAATTGAATCAGATTGAAAAGAATAACACATGGGAGCTTGTGCCTAGACCTAAAGATAAGAATGTGATTGGTACTAAATGGGTATTCAAGAACAAATTAAATGAAGTCGGTGAAGTTGTCAAAAATAAATCAAGATTGGTATGCAAAGGATATTAACATAAAGAAGGGATTGATTATGAGGAGACTTTTGCTCTGGTAGCTAGACTTGAATCCATTAGACTATTGCTTGCATATGCTACCTATAAGGATTTCAAGGTATATCAGATGGAGGGCAAGTTAGCTTTTCTGAATGGTGATCTTGAGGAAGAAGTGTACATTCAATAACCTGATGGATTTTCATTATCAGATGATAGAGACATGGTATGGAAACTGAAGAAAGCTCTTTATGGATTGAAACAAACCCCTATAGCCTGGCATGCTAGATTGGATAAGGACTTGTTGAAGTTAGGATTTAATAAAGGTATTGCTGATAGTAACTTGTATTTTAAGATTGAGAATGATAACATCCTAATTGCTGAAGTCTTTGTTGATGATATTATTTTTGGAGGAGATGATGACTTGACTATGAAATTTGTCGGTGATATGTAGAAAGAATTTGAGATGTCTATGATAGGAGACATGAAATTTTTCTTAGGATTGCAGATTTCACAGACTGGAAAAGGTATTTTTATATCTCAAATTAAGTATGTGAAGGAATTGTTGAAGAAGTTTGGGCTAGATGACTCTAAACTGGTTGGAAATCCTATGGTGACTAGCTGCAAATTATCTATAAATGATGAATCTCTGAAACCTAATCGGTCTTTATATAGATCTATGGTTGGTTGAATGTTATACTTGACTCAGACTAGACCTGACATTATGCATGTTGTGTGCATGGCTGCTAGATATCAAGCTAATCCGAAAGAGAGTCACGTCACTATTATAAAGAGGATATTCAATTAGTTGAAGGGACCTGTGGATTATGGTTTGTGGTATCCAAGGAATGATGATTTCATGTTATGTGCTTACACTGATTCTTATTGGGTTGGTGATGTTGATGACCGAAAGAGTACCTTCGGTAATGCATTCTTTTTGGGTAAGAAATTGGTTTCATGGTCTAGTAAGAAACAAGATTCAGTGTCCTTATTGATAGTTTTGATACTTAATGTAAAGTACAGATGCCAAAAGCTAACAAGATGAGAGGGGGGGGTGAATCATACAAACTTAATCTTCCATAAAAACAACAGATTCAACCTCGATAACTTATACTTCAGCAATATAACCAAAACTGCTAAACATGCAAACTCATAAGCATATAATCATCATAACTCTCATAACACCAGATTTAACATGGAAACCCAAATAGGGAAAAACCACTGTGGGATTTTGGACCCACTAAGAAATATACTCTTCTAGAGTATGCTTGGTTAAAAGAAAATCATGTTAAAGATTACAAACACATTGCTAGATGTGACCCGGTTAAGGGATTTCCCTCAAATCTGTTAGGATCTTCACTTTGTTAGAAGTGACCTTGTCAAAGGATTTCAAACACTCATTTAGAATGTTACCTTGCTAGAGGGTTTACATATAAGAATATTAAGTCCACTCGGTTAAGAGATTTTCCTGCCACTTACAAAATAACAGTAATAAAAATCTATCTGCAACTTCACATCTACAAATGCTAAAGCAAATTCTTATTTGCTCAAAACAATCTAGTCATAGGACTTATCTTGTCCCTCTGTTGGGCTCTCTACTCTGTTATTCAAACAAGTCTTCAAGCTTCTATGCTCAATAATCACTATGTAGCATCCTTGTGCATACACTTGCTCACATACATTGTTTATCAACAATTCCTTATTCATAAACAATTGCTAACTGTTGAATCTCCTTGATCACATTTCCCATTATCAATCTTAGCCATCAAATCTTCAAACTTGACTAGGTTCAACGTATCCTTTCGATCTGAAAATGTTTTACCTTGCCTCGAGACTTGCATTCCTATCTTGGAACTTGCATAAGGTTATTGCGGTTCAATCTGCACTGTAGATCTTCCTGCCGATTTTCCTTTGCCATAGATCCTTAACAAACTTCATGCACGGCATACCAATCATTTATACATCTCCAGGTAATCATTGTCCTTCATTAAATAATGCATTTATCCATCCAATGCGCACTTTCATAACTTGGTTGCAACTCGATAAATATTAAACTTTACTCGGTAGACATTCCATCTTCATTAACCGATATCGATAACCTTAGGGTTTACTGACTAGGTTCCTTAGGGTTTACCGACTAGGTTCTTTGCTCGGTTGCATAGTATAGTATTAACCTTACAATCAACAACATATGTAGAATATCAAAACAATCTAAACATCATGATCTCATCATTGTCTAACTCGGTAATAGTTGCCCATTGAATAACTTATTTCTCCTCTTATTCATCACATTCTTTCTGTGTCTTTTACAGACATCTTAATTCTCTTCAAATCAATCTTCTCAAGATATGGCAACATCATACTGAATCAGATAATTAATCTCTTGACATCAATGACAAAATAATATTATAAAGATAGTTATCATCCTTCTTCAGTTATATCAATAATCTTCAACAACCTTCTCAATACTTTTACTGAATATCAACAATCTCCTGTTATTGAAATGCCAACAATATTTCTTACTATAATGCCAACAATCTCCCCCTTTGGAATTGATGGAAAAACCAACAATTAAATGGTAATACCAACAAGATATTCAAATTGATTCGGATTCAGATTGTTGTTAGACTTCTCTTGTTATCCTTGAGCTGTTAAAATCTTATGAAGTCTTCTCCATTTTTCAATTTTCTCCCCCTGTCATTAGTCTTCTGTTATTCATCATTCAGGGCTTTCATTCAGTCAACCATTTATCCTTCCAACCATTTATTCTTTGCACATTTCATTTCCAAAGTTCTTGCATAAGGAGTCATTACCACAAAATATAATATCATCAACAAATATGGCTGAGATCAGTATTCCATTGTCCTCAACTTTCTTCATGTACATGTTGTTTTCACTTGTTCTAAAACAAATCTTGATTAAATAAGAGTGCAATCTTCATACCATGCTCTAGGTGCTTGTTTCAGACCATATAAAGCTTTGTTCAATTTGCATACCTGATCTTTACTCTTGTCTTCAACAAATCCTTCAGGTTGTTCAATGTAAACTTCTTCTAGTATACCATTCAAAAATGCAGATTTAACATCCATTTGATATATCTTGAAATTTTTGAAAGCAGCATATGCCAACAATGTTCTTACTCCCTCAAGTCTAGCGATAGGTGCAAAAGTCTCACCATAATCTATTCCTTCTTCTTGAGCATAACCTTTGCAAACTAGTCTTGCTTTGTTGCGAATGACTTCACCTTTCTCATTTAGCTTGTTTCTGAAAATCCACTTAGTACTAATTACATTTTTGTCCTTCGGTCTTGGGATCAGTGTCCATGTGTCATTCTTCTTGATTTGATCAATGTCTTCTGTCATAGCATTTACCCAATCTTCAATGTTAAATGCCTCTTTCACTATTCTCGGTTCAAATTCAGATATCAAACATGTGTTTTGTCTCAGTTTGTTCCTTGTCATCACTGGATCATACTTATCTCCTATAATTTGACTTGATGCATGATGTCTTCTGACATATTTGGCTAATATAGGCTCGGTAGGTTCTGTATGATCTTCTTCATCACTCGGTAACTAGACATTATCTTCATTTTCTTCAGCAGCTTTCTTGGTAGGACTTCTCGGTTGAACATAAATGAATTCTTCATAATCTTCTGGTTCTTTGGAATTTCCTTCATCATTTCTTTCTGCAAATTCATCAATTTTCACATTTGCACTTTCTACTATTTTGTTAGATGATTTGATCAGACATTTAAATGCTTTACTTCAAGAAGAATAACCAAGAAATGTTCCTTCTTCACTTTTCTGATCAAACATTCCATTTCTATCATCTTTGTGAACATAACATCTACTTCCAAAGATTTTAAAATAACTTACATTAGGTTTCTTGTCATACCAGATCTCATATGGTGTCTTCATAGTTCCTTTCTTCAATTGAACTCGGTTCAGGGTGTAAACTGCAGTGCCGATTGCTTCTCTCCAAAATGTTTGAGGTACTCTCTTTTCTATCATCAGGGTTTTGGCACAATCCACAATTGATCTGTTTCTTCTCTCGGCTATCCCATTTTGCTAAGATGTTCTCGGTGTAGATACTTGCCTCTTTATACCATGATCATTGCAGTATAAGTTAAATTCATCAAAAGTGAATTCTCCTCCTCTATCAGATCTAAGACATTTCAGATGTCTTCCTGTTTCATTTTCAACTCTTGCCTTGTACCATTTGAACATTTGAAAAGCTTTTGATTTTTCTTTTAAAAACATGACTGACATCATCCTTGAGTAATCATCCACAAATAATATGAAATATTTATCACCATAATAACTTTGAACTTTCATAGGACCACAAAGATCAGTATGTACTAGATCTAAAATTCCTTTAGAAGTTTAGGACTTACTTGTAAAGCTTGATTTTGTCATCTTACCTATCTGGCATCCTCGGCATATAGCATTCTCAGGTTTTTCAAGACTCGATAGACCTCTTACTCGGTGCTTCTTACTTATTTTGATCAGATTATCAAAATTTACATGACAAAACCTTTTATGCCATAACTAGGTATCATCTATCTTTGCATAAAGACACTTGTTCCAAGTTGAGTCAAGATGAAATGTATTACCTTTTGTTTGTGTCCCGGTAGCAGCTAACTTTCCATGCTTTTCATGAACTTTGACAATTCCTTTCCGAAATTCTATTCGATATCCTGTATTGTTTAGCTGTGCTACACTCAACAAATTGTATTTCAATCCTTCAACCCAGTATACATCATCACATTTAGCATTGTCAAGAAGTGTTGTAGATCCTTTACCTTTCACCGGACATGGTGCATCATTACCAAATCTTACATAGCCTCCATCATAGTCTTCTAATTTAACAAACTTGTGTTTATCACCTGTCATATGATGTGAGCATCCACTATCTATGATCCAAGAATCATTATTATTTATGTGAGATATTAGGGCTTTTTATTCATACCTTTCTTCATCATATCCATCTTTAATAGCCACATAAACAACTTCCTCAGTATGAGTTTCATCAGATTTGTCATCGTTGGATTCCTCATCTGCTACTAGACATGTCTTTCTATCTCTCCTTCTGAAGTCTCGGTGTCCTCTGTATTGGTTGTCTTTCTGCCTGTTATCTCGATATTCTCTCTTTTCACTAGATTCTTTGTCAGGGCAGTTAGAAGCCATATGTCCTATCTTATCACAATTGAAACATTTTAAAGGTAGCTTCCCTTTATACTTACCTTTTCCTCTCGGTAACCTTCTGGCTAATAATGCTTCAAACTCTTCTTGGTTCTTGATTTCCTCATACAGTTTGTGCACTTCTTCCATGTTCTTACGAAATCTTTCACTTGCTCCACTATGATTCCCTTCAGATTACTTACTCATTCTATCATTGTAATCATCAGATTCACTAATATGAAAAGAACTGAATGCAGATTCAACTTTATTTACTGAAGACCCACTGTTATCAAAATTATTTAACTTAAATGCATGTAGTTTACAAATAGTAGCATCTAAAGAAAATGGCATGTTAGGTATAGACCTCAATTCATTGATTGCAGAGACTCGAATAACATAAGCTAGTAGAAGGGTTCTCAACAACTTACTTACTATATCCTTTTCTTCAATAGTTCCATGTGCTCCTTTAATTTGATTGACAATCTCCTTTAGTCTTGTACTGTATTGGGTTATGTTCTCACCTTCATTCATTCCCATGGATTCAAGTTGTCCTCTTAGACTATCTACTTTTGCTCTTTGAACATGTTCATCACCTCCATACACAGATATGAGCTTAGTCCACATTGCTTTTACATCATTACAGCCTTCTAGATCATTAAACTCTGAGTCGGTCAATGCTGATGTTATTTCAATCATAGCTTGAATATGTTCTTGCTTTGTCTTTATCTCTTCCAGGGTCATAGGGTTGGTGCTTGGTGCAATATAATCATTCTCCAGATAATACGTTGCATATTCTCCAATTCCTCATAAATGGAGCTTCATTCTTTTCTGCCATGTGGAGAAACTTGACTTGTTCAGCTTCGGTGCATCCCTTTTATACATCTTCAGATCTTTGCCTCAAGTACCTTTAAACTTTTTCTTTAAGAGTCCGAATCTCTGATACCAATTGATAGTTTTGATACTTAATGTAAAGTACAGATGCCAATAGCTAACAAGATGAGAGGGGGGGTGAATCATACAAACTTAATCTTCCATAAAAACAACAGATTCAACCTTGGTAACTTATACTTCAGCAATATAACCAAAACTGCTAAACATGCAAACTCATAAGCATATAATCATCATAACACTCATAACACTAGATTTAACGTGGAAACCCAAATAGGGAATAGGGAAAAACCACTGTGGGATTTTGGGCCCACTAAGAAATATACTCTTCTAGAGTATGCTCGGTTCAAAGCAAATCATGTTAAAGATTACAAACACATTGCTAGATGTGACCCGGTTAAGGGATTTCCCTCAGATCTGTTAGGATCTTCACTTTGTTAGAAGTGACCTTGTCAAAGGATTTCAAACACTCATTTAGAATGTTACCTTGCTAGAGGGTTTACATATAAGAGTCCACTCGGTTAAGAGATTTTCCTGTCACTTAAAAAATAACAACAATAAAAATCTATCTTCAACTTCACATCTAAAAATGCTAAAGCAGATTCTTATTTGCTCAAAACAATCTAGTCATAGGACTTATCTTGTCCCTCTATTGGGCTCTCTACTCTGTTATTCAAATAGGTCTTCAAGCTTCTATGCTCGGTAATCACTATGTAGCATCCCTGTGCATACACTTGCCCGCATACATTGTTTATCAACAATCCCTTATTTATAAACAATTGCTAACCATTGAATCTCCTTGATCACATTTCCCATGATCAATCTTAGCCATCAAATATTCAAACTTGACTAGGTTCAATGTATCCTTTCGATCTGAAAATGTTTTACCTTGCCTCGGGACTTGCATTCCTATCTTGGAACTTGCATAAGGTTATTGCGGTTCAATCTGCACTGTAGATCTTCCTGTCGATTTTCCTTTGCCATAGATCCTTAACAAACCTCATGCACGGCATACCAATCATTTATACATCTCCAGGTAATCATTGTCCTTCATTAAATAATGCTTTTATCCATCCAATGTGCACTGTCATAACTTGTGCAACTCGGTAAATACTAAACTTTACTCGGTAGATATTCCGCCTTCATAACCGATATCGATAACCTTAGGGTTTACCGACTAGGTTCTTTGCTTGGTTGCATAGTATATTATTAACCTTACAATAAACAACATATGTAGAATATCAAAACAATCTAAACATCATGATCTCATCATTGTCTAACTCGATAATAGTTGCCCATTGAATAACTTATTTCTCCTCTTATTCATCACATTCTTTCTGTGTCTTTTACCGACATCTTAATTCTCTTCAAATCAATCTTCTCAAGATATGGCAACATCATACTGAATCAGATAATCAATCTCTTGACATCAATGACAAAATAATGTTATAAAGATAGTTATCATCCTTCTTCAGTTATATCAATAATCTTCAACAACCTTCTCAATATCCTTACTGAATATCAACAATCTCTTGTTATTGAAATGCCAACAATCTTTCGTAGTGTAATGCCAACACTTATCTACTATTGAAGCTGAGTACATTGTTGTTGCTAGTAACTGCACTCGGGTAGTTTGGATGAAGCAAATGTTGAAGGATATCAGAGTTATCTATGATGAGCCTATTGTCATATATTGTGATAATTCTAGTGCTATCAATATGTCAAAGAATATAGTGCAACATTCAAAGACGAAACATGTGTCAATCAAATATCATTTCTTAAGAGAAAAAGTCAGTGAAGAAGAAGTGAAGTTGGAGTATGTGTCTACAAAGGAATAGATTGTTGATATTTTCACTAAGCCTTTGCCTGTAGATACATTTGTCTATTTGAGAGACAAATTAGGGGTATCTACCCCTCCTGATGAAAACTAGATGCATTGAGTTACATCAATCTGGTGGACTTCACAATCTTATTCTTTTGTCCGGATTTATGAGTTGGTGTTGCTCCTATAGTGGAGTAGTCTGTTGGATTGGTTATCTATTTTGTTTATCTATGGGGGAGAGTAAGTTTGGTTTCCTGTTTTCTTAATCTTTGGTATTGTTGTCAAAGGGGGAGAGAAGCATGTAAAAAAATATTTATCTTCTTGATCTTAGGGGAAATTTGTTGGATATGTTTTCTTTCTTTGCATTGATTTTTTTTCACATTCATATGTTTCCATCAATGCCAAAGGGGGAGATTGTTGGACATTGTTGCTGCTAGGATATGTTGTTGTAATTGATGTCAACATATTCTTGCTCCGGTATTTGTAGATTGGTTTATTGGGATCACGGTTTGTTGTATGGAGTATTTCTAGCGGCATTATATCTTTTTGTATTGGTTTTAGTGATCCAAAAAGCTTAATTGATCATATCATATGATCTGATATGCAGTTGCTTTTCTGATCAGTGCTTTGCAAAGTTCAGTATTTCCACTGGTATATTTTGGTGTGATCAGAGCTTGAGATGAGATTTGGGGAGATTGTTTGGGATGGTCTTGTGTATCTTCATTTCAAATGGTTTGTGGTTTGGTGCTTCGCAAGTTATCTTTCTTCGTGATAGTTGTTGTTGATTGAGTGTTCTTGAGTTTCAAATGTTGATGGATGAAGATTTGATAAGTGGTGTTGGTGCAACTATTGCTAATGACTTTAACGTGCTTGTTGGTTTTTCCTAATTGTGTCCTATTTGTTTTGATGATCCTCATTGATCATTGTGCGATTTTTTGGTGAACTTGTGATGTTCTTCGTGTTATGCGGTTTTTCTGGTGGTGTAGCGTGTTGCGATTGATCTTGGCATGATTACCGATGGAGATGAGCATTTGAAGATTTGATTACCGATGGAGATGAGCATTTATCTTTCTGTGGAGATTGGTGTTGCAGAGCAGACATATATGCTTAAATGAAACTGTTGGGCATTTGGAGATGTTATTATTGCACTTCATTCCTTTCGGATTCCAGTCTGAATCTTGTTGTAAGTCAGTGAGACTTCCCTAAGAGTTGTAGCCTTCCAGTTTATTATATTTTGAGCAGTGTGCCTAAATGCATGTGCATTCCCCATTGTAATATTTCACATACTACTGCAGAGTATCATCTTACTGTGGGTAGGTTCCCACCATGGTTTTTCGCTTAACCGGGTTTTCCATGTCCAAATCTTGGTGTTGTGTGTGGTGCCATTAATTTTCTTATATGTGTTGTTACAACTTATCAGATATGTATTTGTGGTTAAGTTTCTAGATCCAGTAGAAAACTAATTCATCCCCCCCCCCCTCTCAGTTTTCCTTCATTGTTATTGCCAACAACAACCTCTTCTTTTAATCTTATCCACATAGGGTACAAGCAATTGAAGTTGTGGTGATGGTTTTGGTGGTTGAGTGGATTTCTCTTTTATTTTCCATGGCTAATGTTATTTTAGGACTATCATCATGTGCACAATGTCAAGTCATGTCTTTTGGTTTTCCTAGGAGTGGACAAATTCAATCAAGAATACCTATGGACATGGAAGGGTACGAAAAAATGATGAGTTATTTTTTGACATATCGTACATGCGAATGAGATGCAAGAGTTATTTCTTGTTTTGAAAGCCCCAATTCTAATTGATGCAAAAAGAATATTTTAATTGTTTTAGCTTGTGATGTATCAATCTATAGGACTCATTTTTGAAAGGAAACAAAGGTGCATAAAATGCTTCCTAGCACTAATCTAGAGGGAGAGATTATGCAAATCTTCTTTATAAATCTTAACTATTACATAATAAGAAACACTTTTAGATAGAGATAATAAACACACAAATAGAATATTGTATTTCCAGTAAACCTATCAATTGCAATATAATATCAACACTATGCTTCTTCAATGGGAGTATTTTGTCAACAATCCACGATTTGGATTGATTATGACAACGAAACACTTTACTTGCAAAACATAAGATACTTAATGCTCTCCAAGACAACCTTATATAAAGAAATATAATAAATGGGGAAGCATCTAGATGAAGACAAGAGAGGGGGTCATCAAAAACACTTGGTCATTTTGCACTTGCATGTAGGCATGCTAATCACACATGTACATCATCCTTTGACTCCTCATTCAAACCTTCAAATATGGGCACCCAAAATTTTCTATATTTAGGTGTGTCAGATGCTCCTACACAACTTATAGTTGTCATAAAGATAATCATGACTAACAACACTTATAGATGTAAGAGAATCCATCATAAATAACTATCAATATAGTCGATTCTTTTCCATCCTATTATTACCTAACTTAGGCACCCACATTCTCCATTCAAAGGTGTCTCAAGTTACTTCTCCATTCTATTACACAATCCATCATAAAGCTATCATAAGTTGTCATAGGTAGGTGTGTCATAGTATTTGTCATAGATTATGTCATAAATTTGTCATTACATGACACCTACTTATCAATAATTTAAGATCCTCTAAGTGGGATGCCTACTTCCTCATGTGAGGACAAAAACTTTGTTACCTTCCCAATAGGATGAAAAGTCAATATGCCAACTCCCACAAGATGATGAAATAGCATGTACAAATAGAATTGTCTAGTAGGCTCATAAAATTGAATCAAATATTAAATAAATAAATCCAATTACCCATGTTTGGACTTGCAAAGGTTGAGACACCTTAATCCCAATAATTTTTTATATAATTTTATACTATTGCATGTATGGAAGAGAAAGAAAACTTAACATCAATGGTTGTATGCAACCTTTCTTTTTGTGGTTATCAAATATTATATTGGAATGCCTTGAAATTTTACTTGTTTATTATGAATATATGCATATGGGAGTGTGTAGGTATGTGGCATGTAATTTCCCCCATTTTTTATGTTTGTAGCTAGGTTATGTAAGATGAAATTATTTAAAAGTTCTCAAAGGCTAGAGTGATATTAAGTCTAAAATATAAAATCTTTTTTCCCTTTGAAAAAACTCGGCTTTACATAATTTAAATTGAAATTGTAGAAGCTAAAATATGTTTTGCAATGGATAAAAATAACATGAAAATAATGGTAACAATGTGAAAGTGCATCCAACAACAAGATGCAATGACCCCAAAATAGGCAAAAGCACCCAAAAACAAAGAGTTGCCAAGAAATGTGACAAACAACTAGAACACACAAGAAGAAATGAGGCCAATAAAAAACCATGTCTTGATGCAAAGTTGTCAAGTAGGAACTAAACCCCTAATCCAGTGACAAAAAAACACAATAGAATGGAGTAATGTGAAAATTTTGTTTGATTTGTAACAAACAGGATAATAGCAGACACGATAGAATCATGCAAGTGTTCTATAAATTCTCATCTATCAACAACTAATTTTAATTGTGCCTTTGGGATAGTATTCACCTTTGTATTGCACTCTCTATAAACATGGTTGAAATAAATATTCGCATATGTAAGTCACAACCTATTTATCAATTCTTAGATATGTGTAAGATCCATTCTTTTGTCCTTTGTCATTGTTAACAAATGTTTTAATGCCATAATCTTCACACAATTATTTGTCAGTATTCAAACCAACACTAAAAGTGATATAATGTTTGACATTAAAATAATTATGTCCCCCGCTCCACACAAAGCAAGATTACCTTGACATGACCATCAAAGAAACCCCAAGGATGTGATTTATTAAGCAATGAATGTTCATGGATCTCAAAATTTTAACCTTTAGTGTATTCAACAATTGGACAAAAATTAATTGAATCTGAGGTGTATATTGAAAGGAATGTATCATTTTGTATTAAAAATAGCAACATTCCTAACCCTTTAAATACCCAAGCAACAAAAAGAGGATGGTCCTATAGTTGTGTAGGGACCCTTGTTGATATCAGTTTTCAAAGCAATCCAAGAGTATATTTCTAGCCCAAACATTCCTCTAAACAATCAAACCCTCTAATTCAAAACAAAGTTTGATAATATAAGGATGATAAATTAATAAGTGATCACAAGAGTTTGAATCAATCAAGCATAATGGACAACATGCCAAACATACCAACATCTTTTTTAGAGCACTTCCAACTCAAAATTTTATTTTGGAGTGCAAACCATAAAAAAAATTAATATCCAAATATGAAAGATGTGGCATATGTGATTTGTAATATTGACAACTAAACTTCAAGCCATCTACATATAATTGATTTTTTGAACTTAATCAATCTTTCTTAAGCCTATTCATGTCATAATTCTAAACGTATATTATCTTTAGTTTACCTAAATTTGTTAATATTTAAAGATACACTATCGTAAACTACATTATTTACATACATACACACATGTTTAACTTTTTAATTATGTGTAAAGGATGAATTAGAATCTTTCCCTATTTCAGTGGAGCAACCACTCCCTAAAAATTGAAAATAAGCATTGAAAAAAAAGGGGCTAGAAATAAGCACCAACTCCTTATTGGGAAAAATGACACAGTTCCAAAATTGTTTTCCCTTTTTTTACTTGCCTCCTGAATTTTCTCTAAATCTTATCTACAAACAAAATTATTAATATTTTTTTTCCAAAAATACTATTGAAGATAACTACTTAGAAATATTTAATAATCATTGGGCTACCAACTCCACAAATTGTTGTTAAAAGTTTGAGTGACTTCTAACTAACGTAAGCTAAGTTGTATGAAGACTTGCCTTAACCCCCTCATATTGATTGTCCTTTTAAATTTTCTTGATTCTTCAAAATTGATTGTTAGAGTTATCATGTTGTGGCTAATAATTAAATGTTGTCGCTAATA
Source organism: Cryptomeria japonica (assembly GCF_030272615.1). Taxonomy (NCBI): domain Eukaryota; kingdom Viridiplantae; phylum Streptophyta; class Pinopsida; order Cupressales; family Cupressaceae; genus Cryptomeria; species Cryptomeria japonica. Next base: position 26,390,543 of record NC_081405.1, on the reverse strand, counting down.
ATTATTTATTTAATTATTAGTCTATTATACTCTATGCTTAAGCTAAACTTAGGCATTTAATAATATTGTAGGTACTTAATAATTATTCTAATTATTAAATACACCTTATCCCTTTAGGGTTTCTTTAGGGTTGCACAACTTTAGGGTTGGATATTCTCCTTTTATAAGGATTGTATTGTACTTTTTATTTTATTCCCTTTCTGAATGATAATTTTTTTCTTCAGACCCATTATTGTTTTTTTGCCTCCATTCTTCTCTTGTGGTAGGTATTTTTCTTGCAGGTGTTTTTGGGATATCTGAAGTTGTATTTTTCAACTTCTTCATGGTATCAGAGCCTACATCTGCTGCTGCCTATTCTTGATTTTTTAGAAGATTTTTGGAGGCTAGGGTTTCAAGTTTTTTCAGAGCTTTTTCTTTGGATCCGGGGTGCTTCTTTGTTTTTAGGCATTTTGGGCTCAAACGGACTTCACCGTTGAGCTCAGAATATTCAAAAACCCCCATTTTTAATATAAAATTTGTCCAATTTTGTCAGTTTGGCCTCTGACAATTTTTTTTATTTTTTGCCCATTTTGGGCACAAATTTCGAGAAAATTGTTAAAATAAATAAATAAAAATTTGGGGGGGAATTTTTACGACATACCAATTCGGAATGCACAAAAATTGTGAAAAAAACAAAAGCAAGAAAGGGGGGGGGTCAACGGCCTCTGCAAGTATCTTCCTGTTTGATGGATTTCAGATTCACCAACAATTGCTTATGTAAATAGGTACAAAGGTCAAATTTAGTATCTTCCTTGATCATCCTGTAAGCAGCATTCACCGCAGCAGTAGGGACAAAATTCATTCTGCTAGCATAAAATATCCTGTAACCAATCACCATGCAAGCATATTTTACCAGATCATCTTTAATGGTGTTGACGGTCGTTGGTCACTCACAGAACCGGTGAGCTCTGTCATTTTAGTTTTGGTGACCTTCCGTAGAGCTGGTACTTCTCCAACATTGCAGAATCTGGTGATGGCATGAATTGCTTCCAGTGTGATGTCATGGGTTCACTCGAGATACATTTTGTCACCATGCACTCCGCTGAGGATAATGCGAATATGTTCTTCTGTAAATTATTACAGAAAGTATACTGCATTGTGTAGTTTCGTCTTCTCGAGGATGCTATACTCTAGTTTGATCTTCTTGTCATCTCCACATAACAGACTTAGCTGGGAGTGAACTACTAGGGATCTTAGGTCTTCCAACTTACAATCTATATACCGTGAAATATCTTCCTCGACAATAACTTCGGCAAGAATTTGAGATAGGGCATTGTATCTCATTTTCTTTTGAAGAAACTCAGGTGTATCTTCAGATGCACTAGAACTAGAATGCGATGTAGAAGCCATAACCAAATGATAAGAAAGAATTTCGAAAAATACCTTCTCAATCTAAAATTTAGGTTTTCCAATATCGCGCACAGTTCACCACTTCGGTTGCTAGTTCACCGCTTAGTGTTCTTCACTAATTGCTTGAAGATGATTGCAAGATTTCGCACACGATTTCTCCAAATGCTAAACAAATTGCTCTGGTTGCTCTGCTCTTGAAGATTCTTCTTTCGTAAACAGATAAGTGAAAATGACAACGAAAACCCTTTTAAACAAACTCTCACCGACCATAATAAATGCATCACTGCTATGGTACAAACCCTAATTTTACCTTTTACCGCTTCAGATCTTCTGTCGACTGACAAGTAACATATATCAGTAAAGGTCTTTACTGATATAAACCGAGGGTTCGAAATATTTCACCGATATGTTCCCCCTAAGCTTTTCTGAAGCTCAGTTTGTCGATTCAAAGACTTCCACACTAGGTGCAGAAGCAGGTTCATCCTATGACTTTTCTTATTTCTTTTTCCAAGTTTTATTCATTTCCCCCTGAACAGTTTCAACATCAATCTTCCCTTCTGGAGTAATCGGTATATCACCCGATAGGTTCTTTCTCAGTCTGCAAGTTCTGGCAGTGTGTCCTGGTTTGTTGCAATAATAGCATACCATTCCAGGTGTTCTCCATGGTTCGTTATTCATACTTCCATTCTTCCTTCTTCATGTTGCAGCAGTGTGATCGCTACCACGACAAATTAAACAAGTTGCTCTCCAACTAGTTGCCGCTTGATAACCGACCAACCGATGGTCATAGGTATTGTACCGGTTGGGATTCCGGTTCACAGAAAGTTTCGGAATAACTCCTTGAGTCCTTGGAGGATATCTCTCAGTGTTGTGCAAAACTAAC